>NC_090923.1:692018243-692323470 GCF_040938575.1 Ambystoma mexicanum
GGTGCCCCACAGTGCTGGGGGGTGGGGGTGGTGGGAGACATGAGTTGGACATGGGTGGGGGCCTGCTGGCAGGTGCCCCACAGTGCTGGGGGGTGGGGGTGGTGGGGAACATGAGTTGGACATGGGCGAGGCCTGCTGGCAGGTGCCCCACAGTGCTGGGGGGTGGGGGTGGTGGGAGACATGAGTTGGACCTGGGTGGGGGCCTGCTGGCAGGTGCCCCACAGTGCTGGGGGGTGGGGGTGCAAGGGGACATGAGTTGGTGTTCATTAGTTCAAGGAGACATGTGCCTTTGCTGGGGGGCATGCCCATGTTGGGTGGGCTGCCTGCGGGACATGACCAGGGATGCAGGGTAGTCCCCTGTGGTGTGGGCTGCCTGCAGGGGCCGTGGAGGGTGTATAGGGAACACCTGGGAGGACCCACACTGTCAAATCACATGTAGGACTCCCTGGCACCCCTGAAATACACGTACCCTGCTGATACCGCGTGTGGAACTTCACGCGCACCCCTGAAATACACGTACCCTGCGGAAATCGCGTGTGGAACTTCACGCGCACCCCGAAATACACGTACCCTGATGGAATCGCGTGTGGAACTTCACGCGCACCCCGAAATACACGTACCCTGATGGAATCGCGTGTGGAACTTCACGGGCACCCCGAAATACACGTACCCTGATGGAATCGCATGTGGAACTTCCCGCGCACCCCTGAAATACACGCGCACAGGCCAATTGCGTGTGGAACTTCCCGCGTACCCCTGAAATACACGCGCCCAGGCCAATCGCGTGTGGAACTTCCCGCGCACCCCTGAAATACACGCGCCCAGGCCAATCGCGTGTGGAACTTCCCGCGCCCAGGGCAATCGCGTGTGGAACTAACCGTGCACCCCTGAAATACACGCGCCCAGGCCAATCGCGTGTGGAACTTCCTGCGCACCCCTGAAATACACGCGCCCAGGCTATTCGCGTGTGGAACTTCCCGCGCACCCCTGAAATACACGCGCCCAGGCTAATCACGTGTGGAACTTCCCGCGCACCCCTGAAATACACGTACCCTGCTGATATCGCGTGTGGAACTTCACGCGCACCCTGAAATACAAGTACCCTGCTGATTTCACGTGTGGAACTTCACGCGCACCCCGAAATACACGTACCCTGATGGAATCGCGTGTGGAACTTCCCGTGCACCCCTGAAATACGCGTACCCTGCTCGCACGGGGCCAATCGCGTGAGGTACTTCCCACGCACCCCAGTGATACACGTAGCCCGCTTGCTGTGCTGGTACAGGGTTAGCGCAGCCCTTTGCGCTGGATTGGGTATGTTGATGGCTTTTCCCTGCGCGGGAGGCGTTCTTGGGGGCGTAACTGGCGCAGCTACAGGGTCGCTGCGCCACTGTGCACCACGGCTGGTTTTGGTGGCTGGAATCCATAAATACGCTGTGCGCGGAAATGGATTTCAGCGCACGCGGCTGGTGCAGGGATTCGCACGCGCACACTGTGCGCCAGCCGTGTGCGCCACTTGTGTGCTGAATTCTATGAACTACCCCCTAGTGTTTTTACCTCGGTTACTACTTTGATGACATTGCCATCAATGTTGTAGGCAGTGTAGCTGGGGCTAAGTTTTTTGAGGTTGGAGTCAGAACCCAGAATTAGGATCTCAGTTTATCATCATTTAGGCAGAGGCCATGTGTGGCCATCCATGCCTGAAAGAGGAGTTATATCTTATTTACCAGAGCTGTGTCTTCGACATAGTTGCCCGGAAGGGGTATGATATGAGGATCTGGGTGTCGTATGTCTTTGTATATGTGACACCCAGCCTGTCAAGTTTGTCAAAGAGTGGCTTGGTAAAAATTTTATACATTGTCGGTGAGACACATGAACCTTGTGAGACACCACAGGTAATTTGGATTGGGTCTGCTGAAGCTGAGGGGGAGAACACTCTCATGGTACGGTTAGCTAGGAAGGATTGCCCCCATGCTATAGCTTCACTCCAGAAATTGGTCAGCTGACGCTAGGTGTTTGCATAACACTGCATGGTCCACCAGGTTAAAGGCTGCAGATAGGTCAAGGAGGAGTAACATAGCTGTTTTACCTTTATCCTTCAACTCATCGATTTGTGTCTTACGGTCAATTAGAGCCGTTTCAGTGCTGTGTTGTGGTCTGAATCTGGATTGGTGAGATCTTAGTAGTTGGTTAGTCTTCAAGTAGTTTTGGATTTGGAGGTAGGCTACTCTATCGATGATTTTGAGCAGGAATGGGACCATAGTGATGGGTCTATATTTGGTAGGGATAGCCTTATCTAGAGTCTGTTTCTTAAGGAG
This sequence comes from Ambystoma mexicanum, assembly GCF_040938575.1. Taxonomy (NCBI): domain Eukaryota; kingdom Metazoa; phylum Chordata; class Amphibia; order Caudata; family Ambystomatidae; genus Ambystoma; species Ambystoma mexicanum. The sequence continues at coordinate 692,020,562 of NC_090923.1, forward strand.
TGGTAGTACCCAGGACTCTTTGAGCTTCATAGGGACAATGATCGATTTAAAGGAATCATTAATTAGCTTAGAGATAAAGGGTGCTAGGTCTCTAGCTGCATCCTTAATTATTTGTGCAGGGCTGCTATTACCCTGCAGTTGCACAGTTTCAGAGATAATATAACCTTTTCTGTTTCCAGTATGGAAATATTAGTGAATCTGAAAGGTGTATTAACCAGTGAGGTAGTGTGTGTCTCTGTGGAGTGCAGGGATGTTTTTTTTGTTCGCTATTTCTGCCTGCAGAGTCACTATTTTGTTTGATAAGGCATTTTGGATACTAGCACACCATTGTTTGTCTTTTGGGACATTATCTGTAGGTGCAAAAGGATTTTCCATTTCCTGAAGGATGGTGAAGAGCTCCTTGGAATTGGATTTGGCCTTGATGATTCTACCATTACATTTATTCCTTTTGGTTTGGATTATTTCTTTCTTGTATTTATTGGCAAAGTTAGACAGTAAGGTTTTGTTCACAACCGTTGGTGAGTGTCTCCAAATGGCTTGGAGTTTCCTTTTTTGGATCTGTAGTTCTTTGAGCTGGGGTGTGAACCACGTATTGAGGTGGGACTTTTGTTAGCTATTGCGTAGTTTGACTGGAGCGATAGCGTTCAAGGCCTTGGACATGGTGATGTTGAAAGTCTCAACTAGAGTGATCAGGTCAGAATTATAAGTGTTAACGGAGAGAGCTGGTAAGAGGAGAGGAAGCAATATTTCAACAGTAATTTCTTTTTTACTTCTAGTCGGGAGTGGTGGTACTGTTTCGAGATTTTTAAGCTTTTGAGGCTCTATAATAGACGAAAAACCAATAAAATGGTGTCAGAACCCCATGTTGAAAGTAGTAGACTTCTCAAAAGGGTTTGTTTTACAGACTGATGCCTCCCTGACTGGGTTAGGAGCCGTACTATCTCAAATACATGATGGCTTAGAACATCCTATATTATTTACCAGTCACAAACCATTTCACAGAGAGAACAATTACTCTGTGTTTGAACTAGAAGCCCTTGCCATCAAATGGGTGATCCTCCATATCAGGTACTAGCTACTGGGAAGAAAATGTACTCTTATTACTGATCATTCATCCTTAGTTTGGATAAGTCAGAGGAAATAATCTAACCATTGAGTCATGCAATGGTTCTTGGTCTTGCAACCATATTGTTTTGTGGTGGAATATCAAAAGGGTAAAGACCACGGGAACGTTGACTTCCTTTCCCGATTCCCTTGCAAACCAGATCTATCTACATTGCATAGGGGTAGGGTATGTGGAAAACCAGAGGGTGTTTCACTGCCTAGACCCTGGGGATCCCTTACTCAGGTGGTCAGGGCATGGCCATCATCTTTGGATCCTGACCCTGGTGGTGGACAGGTGCGGGAGGATCACCTGGGTGAGGGGTCCTTGGGGAGCGGGGGAGAGACACCTGATTGTGAGACACGGTATCCGCCCTTTTCCAATAACCCTCTCAATCCTATTTCATGGATATTCCAACTTCCCTGATCGTCCCCCTTCCTACACAAACACTGAGCCGAGGAAGAGGAGATCTAAGGCTGAAAGGATTACCACCCATGCAATACAGTCGCCATGTACCTCTAACAAGATCAGGCAGTGTCAAGCACTTGACTTTAATCATGCACACCTAATACCTATTGTCTCTCCCTACATGGTTAAAAGGTGGCACACTGAGACACACTTTGAGAAAGACGGTGGATGAGAAGGAGCAGTTCATCCAGGGCTAAGGGGAAGCAGGCAAAGGAGTGCGGCAAACCGAGAAATTGAACCAAAGGGGCAGGAAGCAAGAGACCACCCACCCTAATGAGAGATTGTTATTTCTGAAAGGCTGTTTGGTTTGTGCATGACAGTCCAGTTGGATGGCCGAACAAGACTTCCCAGTGATGCAAGGTTACCAGCCACCCTCCTCGGTGAATGGCAGAGTTGAGGAGGCACAGAAGTGGCAGTGGTACTTCAAAGGTGCGAAAGACGGAAAGCATTTTAACATAACCGGGGATTTGAGGAAAGCAAAGAAAGCCTGGTCTGCGTTTAATTGAAATGCATGCAACAATATCCGAGGGATGAAGGTTATGAGAGCAACGATAAGCTACGAGAGAAAGTGAATCCATTGTTAAGAACTGTGAATATGAAATACAAACTAGCAGAGTTGTCCAGTGACGCAAGACTGCCCAATCGAAAGTCTCTGTGAAATGTTTAACAGCTGCAAATGGCAATGGGAAGCGAAAGAAAGAAAGGAGGGTCAAAGTGGTCATGTGGAGGTGAGAGCAAAAATCCTCCAAGTTTTGAAAGTCTTTGATGGGTGAAATGTAAAGAGGGTCTGAGCCCAGCTGAGGGAAACCCATGTGTGAAGTGAAAGGTAAAGGCAAAGGGGGTCTGAGCCCGGGTGAAGGACACCCGTGTGAGATATGAAAGTTAAAGGTTTGAGCCCTATTGAGGGGAACCTATACTGTCGAATGTGAAGAAAGCTTGGGGAAAGGAACCGCACCAAAAGAAGAGGGTTGTGCCCCATTGAGGGGAACCTAGAGTGAACTACAACTAAATACTATAGGTTTCAGACAGATTGAGGAGAACCTTAGTGAAATGGGACTAAGTACTGTGCTTAGAACATTTTTGTTGAAACTGTGTAGAAACAAAATAGGTTAAACCCATGACATTATTACTCAGACTTGAATGGCCAAGAAGTCCCTGGAGGACAGAGCCAGCTGCCTAACTGTGTTTGCGAGCCAAAGTGTGTTCATCCATCAAGTGTTCCATCTAACCACTTGCCATACAACGTGGGGACGAGAATTTATACTGATTTATAATGCCATTCTGGCATTTCATTTCACCACTGAGTTTTCCTTTTTTAGATACATATCCCTACGTCACATTTGGTTTGGCAGGTGTTAGGTTTTAGTTAGTATATGCCTTTATTGTTTGATTAATGCTGACTAGGACTGTTTCTTTATTATTTGATGCACAAGATTACTCCCATTTTAGTTGTAGGGCCAGACATGAGTTTTTCCAACTCCCTTAAATCTAACAATAAAGGTTTTGAAACTTGCAACTATTGTGTCAGTGCCTACTTGTGATACTATGCCCCCCTCACAATACACATAGGTAATGGCTGCAGCATGCACCATTGAAGCACAATATTTGTAATACTGTGATTTTGGATAGTAAAATAATGAATGCTACCGTATCAGAGTTTTGATTAATGTTAAAGATGGAATAAATAGCTAGGAATTCAAGGCTTAGTACATACTTGTGTTAGTGTAAACAATACATTTGAAGACCCACAATGCATACGAACTAGATGCACATACAGGGACATACAGGGAAACTAAAGTAAGGAAGAAAGAAACAACATTACTAGAAAATGTCAATTATATTAAAGTTCATCATCATGTTTACAAATGAATTTTGCATTTGAAAACCTGCATATTACCCCATTTTTGTGCACCATGAGCTGAGACCAAACCCTAAGGAAAGTACTTCATGAAAATACAAGGTTAACGTCTATTTTCATATTCTGTCAGTAAAACACACCGCCTGACTTAAATATGTCACTGAACAAAAACAAGTGGCCCATATATGTGATGTCATCAGTGACATCTGTGATGTCATCTTTGATGTCCTGGGTGTTAGTCTTAACAGTGCACGGTGGTGGCACAAGTCATAGGGCCTCATTCCAACCCTGGCGTTAACCAAGGCACTATTAGCGCCTTGGTTGACGCCATTATCTTTCCGACTCCGCCATGGTGAATGGCGGAATTTCCGCCCCATTCCAAGGTTGGCGGGGTCGGGGTCGGTAATTCCCCATTCACCATGGGCCCTTCCCCATTCCCATAGGGCTCAATGGGAATGGGGAAGGTGCTAATTACGGCACCGTAAATTACGGTGCCGTAATTAGCTCCAAGGTCCCTTTCCGGGTTGGTTTTTTAACGCCTGCAAAAAGCAGGTGTTAAGTTCCAACCCGCAAAGGGAACTCGGAATAGGGCGGTAAGGGTTTAACGGCACCGGTCTCGTTACCGGTGACCGTTAACCCTTACCGCCCGACTCGGAATGAGGCCCATAGTTGCTTAGTTTACCATAACTGGTGAATTTCTGGGGTTTTTCAGTTTTACTTGTAACCATAACGTCCGTTTAACAAAGTTTTTTCACTGAATTTCATAGGTTTTATTAGTGCATCCTAAACATAATATCCCTTTAACAAAGTGTTTTCACTGAAAATGAAAATCTTATAGGCTCCATCTACTTTACATTTCTCAGTGAAGTACATAGACTCAATATAATTTTCCAACATTTGCATTAGCATTTTGTGTTATGCTAAGGGAAATAATGTGGCGTTTATCCCCCATTCCAGGGAGTGGAACGGGGGATAATGGCCCACCAGTACAAGTTATCAGCCCAAGTCAAGAGAGAGCGGCTAACGAGGGCTCTGGACTATTATCCACCGTAACAGCCCCTTCAATGAGGGATGAAGGCCATTATCACCTCGGGTTGCCAAAGCCGTCACCGGGTTGCTAAAAAAAAGATTTTTCTTCCTACACCGGGACGCATGCGTTCCAAGATGGCCACCATAGAAAGGGAAGGCAGGGTATCACAATTAACAGATAGATTCTTAAGTATAACTCACGTGACTTCAGTACGCGGTATCAATGAAGCAGAAAGCCTCTTGAAGCAAAAAGGTATGTCTCCCTCGTGCCACTAAATAGACCAATGATTGGGCTCTCAGTGACTGGAGTGCGGCATCCACGGGAAACCCTCAGGGGAAAAAAACCTGTTGATCCGATGCCGCAGTAGTTCTTTCTGGGACCATTGCTTCGTGAAGCCGAAGGTAAGGAGAATGATGACTCCCACGAAGGAGAGTGTCCTTGGAACAAGATGAAGCAGCAAACAGGTAAGGCAGATCAGAAGGAGATGCATGAACTTCAGCAGAATAGCAAGCGGGAGCAAGGAATATACCTAGTGCGGGGAACCTCACGGAAGGAAAGGAACAGAACACTGGAGAGGAGAAAAAGTAGGAAGAATTTAGAATAGCAATTGGAGCATAGCTTAGTAGCACACAAAGGAGCAAAGTAGCAACGCACCTACCCGATAAGGATCCCATTATAGATTCGGGTAGGTGGCGGTCGCCATCTTGGAAAGAACTAATCCTGTGTTGAGGAACAAGAAAAACGGAACTAAAAAGTCGCCATCTAGTAACCAGGATGGTGTCTTTTCCGTTGTATCCACAAGGATCTTTGGGAAGTTCTGACACAAGGCTCTTTACAGAGCCCCTTTTCCCTTTGAATGGTGGCGAAGAGAGAACACTATGACCATATTAGCACAAGCACATTTTGTCTTCCCTTTTCAAACCTGTCCCAATTTCGAAAAACCTAACCAGATAGCGGGTCCCTGGTGACATGGCCCCTTTATCCCCATTGGTCATCCCTCGTGGTCATGGCCAATAGCCAGATGGTCCGGGTCATGACCTTATGCCATGACCCGTACAATCTGCCCACTGCCCATGGCCACAGGATATACCTCGGTCACCAAAGTTATAACACTATTTTGTGTACCTACACTATGACACTCGTCCAAAAAAAAAACACAGACACATTTGCAAAACCATTCTTTCTGTTCCTTGCCAATGCTCCTTGCAGGAGTTCCTTTAAATTTGCCCATGTTTTATTCTTTCAAAAGTGTCAAAATGTACATCCATGCATACAATAGTCATATAACTTAGCCCCACTTGACAAAATCCATTCAGACTTTGCACAAACATTCAAGGCTGGGTCTATAATCTTTCCGAAAACCTGTGTCCACATACGTCAAACGGCAACAAAGTTATAAGCCATCTAAACATTTTGAGACACCCCCTCTAATTTTGTCCCCTCTTGACAAAATCCCAACAAACTTTGCAGAAACATTCTTATCTGGATCTTAAATCTTTTTGCAAATCTTTTGTGAAGATTTGTCAAATGGCACCATATTTATAAGCCTTGCTAATATTTGGGACCCCACCCTCTAATTTTGTTACCTCTTAACAAAACAGCATCACCTTGGCAAAAGCATTCAGTATCAGAGCTAGAATGCAAGTCCCAAATTTCATACCATTTCATTGAGTGGCACCAAAGTTATTAGCCATCCAAAAACTGTTTTTCACCACCCCTGTAATACACAAATAAGTATAGATGTCCCTGAACATCTAAGATGTTCTTGGGCCATCAGGGAACAAAAAGGTTTTGGGGCTTTCTAAGGCCATATCCCATGCCATATTCATCACCCCTCGCCTCCCCAGAGAAAGTTTTTTTAGTTTGACAAGTACAATGTTGTGTTTTTTCATATGTTTTTACTGCGATGTTCGAGGAGAACAGGTGGTGTCCGCGAATCCATTATGGTAGGTGTTTCCAAAAATCTGACCCACCTCACGCTTTCACCATTCAATCAGTGGGCATGCCTGATGTTCGCGGACATCGCGTCGGACCCTGGACCAATCGGAGGCCAGTCCACAGAGCGAACAGGGACTTGCTGACCAAATCCAGATATCACTATTTTTTTTTTACTTAACCTTTGGCTGTTTAAAAGAAACTGCTGGACGGATTTACACCAAATTAACAAAAGCACACTTTGGAACCGGGCCACCATCCCTACCTCAAATTTGGTGAAGATCTGTCCAGCGGTTTGGGCTATAGGCGTGAGCCATTTTTTTCTTTTCCATTGCATCTATGGGAAAAAACCACACATTTTGGGATCCCCCTATAACTTGTCGTACCTTGACAAAACATCACCAAAACGTTGCGAAATCTATCTGACGGGGCCATAGACTTCCTTTGCACAGTTTTGTGTGTATTTATTCAAGGGGGCCAAAGTTATAAGCTGCCCAAAAGTGCTCTTCCTATGGGTTGAGCAACTTAACCATAACTACAGGGCCGCTACCCAGGCCCAGCAATATTACATAAATAAACACACAATCACAACGAACATGCAAGCACACCCTCAGATATACCATTTTTTTTTCAAACATGAAAAAATCATGCCTGGCTTCTGCAACTCAAAGCTCTGGCATATAGAAAACAGGAAGTAGGCACAGCAGCCCAGGATGCTCCTGTGTGTGGCAAGTGGTGATTTACATATTGGCAAAGGAAGGAAACTGCAGTGCTGCTGTTCTTGCGAGAGAAATAGAATAAGGTACTGATGCAAACTGAGTATGATAAAGGCAGGGAATGTGTTTTTTTTGTTTTTTTACATTATTGATTGTGGTATACGACATTGCAACAACATGACATTCCATATACATGCTTAATCAGAATCATTCAATATAGGTATACAGAATGAGCTATAGTGCTACGGAGCAACCATATTATTAAGCCCTGTCGGGCTACTGTTATCTGAATCCGCCTCACATAGATACATCCTGAACGGGGCCCAGATGTCCTTAGGTTTACTTGAATTCCGGGGTGACATCACATAGCGTTCCTCACATTCATTTACAAACGTCAGTTCTTAACAAAGTGGCTTGGCCGTGGAGCCTGCGTGTTCTTCCAATTTTTCAAGATGCATTTTCTAGCCACCGCACATGCAATCTTAAAGAGTCTTCTAGTTTTTTCTGACTGTTTACCTATATCTCCAAATAGGTATTTTTGCGCCGTGAGGTCCGTCGGTACCTGAGTCACATCCTCTAGGATTTTTGCCACCTCCCCCCAGAATACACTGATGCGAGGGCAGCTCCAGTACATGTGCATTGAATCTGCCCGGTCTGAACCACACTTCTGTCAACTACTTGTACCAGTATTTGTGAATTTCGCAATTTTTAGAGGTGTATAATGTAACTTGTTTAACACTTTAAATTGAATTAGGCGGAGACCTGCGTTCAAGGATACCTTCTTGGTCAGTTCACAGTACCTTTCCCAGGTTTTTTCAGGTATGACAGCTCCTAGGTCTGTGTCCCAGGAAGTTTTCATTATATTTGCCAATGGGGTGTTGGCCTGTATGGCCATGTACAGGCCCGAGACACTAGTTCCGGCCCGGGTTGACAGAGTTATCAGACATGGGTGTGGTGGGGGTTCGTCCGGGAACATTGGCCACCTAGCCTTAAAAGCCAACTTCATTGTATTGTATTGCAGTATCATTAATTGCCCCCTCCCATCCCCGTTTTTAACTCCTCCAGCGTTATGAATCTACCATTAGCAAATATATCTTTAATTTTAAACTCTCCCTCTGGATCCCATGTCTTCCGCATATCCGGATCATATGTGGGCGGTATACCGGGGAAGTTCCAAAACAGGGCCTCAGCATAGTAGGGTGTTTCCAGTTCGAACCTACGGTAAATTCTGGACCATGCATCCACAGTTGTGCTAACTTCAAACGGACAGTCATCTCTGTGTTTTGCCTTAAAGATGACTGACCTCAAGTCGGTTGGGCGTGCAGCATGTGTTTCTAAGCAGATGTGGGGTGAAGTATCTTGCTCATCATACCAGTGTTTGAGGAACTGAGCCTGTGCTGTCAAATAGTATAGTTCAAAATCAGGGCTGCTATCCCCCCTTATTGTAGGGTTCCACCATCCTCTCCCACTTCATTCTGGGTGTCCCTCCACTCCAGACAAACTGAACCACCAGGGACCTAAGAGTGTCAAAGAATCTCCTACCAGGCCATACCGGGATATTAGTGAAAATGTATAGTAGTTTGGGGAGAATGACCATTTTCAATATAGCTATCTGGCCATTAGTGAAATGGGAAGTTTAGCCCAATAACGTTGTTTAGCAGCCATCGTGGTCAACAGGGCCTCGTGGTTGTTAGAGAGCAGGTATGCCTTGTCTCCCGACACAATTACACCCAGATACCTTATCTTATCAGGGGACCAATGTAAGCCGCGTATGTTGCCCGGACAGGTCGTGGCAGGAGTCAGGGGAAAAATTTCGGATTTGGAGCGATTAGTTTTGTGTCCTGAATACTCTGAACATTTATGTATGGTCTCCATTGCAGGACCCAGGTGTGTGTCCGGTTCCCGGATATAGAGCAGGGTGTCATCTGCATATAGTGAAATTGACAGGGTCAGGCCTGCCATCAATGTACCCCTCTGTTTTTGGTGTTCCCTTATTGCTGCTGCAACCGGTTCCATAGTAAGGGTGAATAGAATCGGAGAAAACGGGCAGCCCTGCCTTGTACCCCTGCCCAGCCCAAACCGCTCTGACATGGTGCGGTTGGTCAGTACACTGGCTTCCGGGTTATGATATAGTATCTTAACACAGTTTAGGAAGTATGGGCCTATTCCAAACTTCCCAAGCACCATGAACAGGTATGTCCATGACACTGAGTCGAACGCTTTTTCAGCGTCTAGGGACACTGCAACCGCCTGGACTTCTGGTCTGATTTGAGCCATGACGCCAAACAATCTATGCAGATTTAGTGCTGTTGATCTGGTGGGGATAAATCCGCACTGGTCCGGGTGTACCAGCACGGGCATGGTGGGCAGGAGCCTAGTAGCCAGGATTTTAGCAAATATCTTGGCATCGCTATTTATAAGGGAGAGGGGTCGGTATGAGGACATCTCGCTTGGTGGGTGTCTGGGTTTGGGGAGTACTGTTATTATAGCCTCTCTCATAGATGCTGGGAGTGTCCCTGTCTCCATGGCCTCCTCCTACACTGACAATAGCATCGGGGCCAGCTCTTCAAGGAGCACCTTATACAGCTCAGCCCCCAGTCTGTCTGAGCCGGGAACCTTCCCATTAGCCAATGATTTAATTGCTTCTTTTATTTCATCTACCGTTATGGGCTGATCTAATAGTAGTCTATTCTCTGCTGACAGTGCCGGGAGCGTGATGTTATCTAGGTACACCTGGATGTCATCGGGAGTTTTCAGATCGTGGTTGGCATACAGTTCTGTGTAGAATCGGGTAAATTCTCTGTTAATGCCCTCCTCGCTCGTGGTTACCGGGCCATCCCCTGCTACTATACTGGAAATCATAGTGTGACGTCTTTCGGTTTTCAATAGGTTGGCTAGGGTGCGACCCGCCCTGTTTCCCTCGCCATACCGGGGTGCTCTAATTGGAGTAGCCATGTATAGAAGCTCCCTGGTAGCTAGTTTATTAAATTCTTGTAGGGCACTATTTATGTCTGCGAGGGTACTATCTTCGTGCTTGGCTGTGTATCGCTGTTCCAGCACCCCCAGTCGCTTCTCTATTTTGGCCAATTCCCCTTTAACCACCTTCAGCAGCCCCGTGGATTTGGAAATCAGTATCCCCCTTATCCATGCCTTAAATGTCTCCCACAATGTTGCAGGGATGTCAACAGAGTTCCTATTGATTTCAAAGAAGTGTTCTACCTCCGTGTGTAATTCCTCTGCCACTGCGGGGTCTTCAAGTATGCCAGGGGGCATTCTCCACCTCCTGGTCGGGGGCTTTAGGTCGCCTAGTGTCATATCTAACAGGACGGGGGAGTGGTCTGACAAGGTCCAGGGAAGCATTTCGCTGTTATCGATATGGTCTGCTAAGGACGCAGAGACCAACCAGTAATCTATACGGGATTCGGTATCATGCACCGAGGAGTAAAAGGAATACTGCCTTTGGTGGGGGTGCAAAGTTCTCCATGCGTCCACCAGTGTTGATTGTGACATTATTTGTTGTAGCATAACATCTGTGTTTGTAGGATTGCGATATGTGGATGTGGAGCGATATAGGGCAGTATCCAGTATGGTATTGAAATCTCCCCCCCACAATATTTGCTCACCCCCAGAGTAGCCCACCTCCTGCATTACATCAGTGTAGAAATCTGGGTCATCTAAATTCAGACCATAAGTGTTTATTAATATCATTTCTACCCCAGCGATGTTGCCCCACACAATTATGTAGCGACACAAAGGGTCAATTTTACTTTTCCCCAATCTGAACCCCACTGAGGGGTGGATTAAGACAAGCACTCCTCTGGCTTACGAAAAGTATTCAGTATAATATCTATGCTTACCCCACCCTTTCAAGAATTCGGTGTTAACCTTCTGGAGCGCATGAGTCTCTTGTAACATAATTATCTGTGGATGGTGCTCAGTAACATAAGCTCCCACCTTTTGTAGCTTAGTTCGGTTGTTCAGTCCCCGGACATTCCATGTAAGAAGTTTAAGTCTAAGCCCTTGGGCCTTCATACCAGGATCAACCATGTCCGTATATCCTTATTATGTCTTTAAATTTACGGTTACTCAGGAGAGTTCCATGCGCTGCAATATCATCACAGTTTTCAACTTGTAGGACTCCTCCAACTGAGTCCCAAACCCCCAGTCCCCCCCACCCCTGCCTGAGTTGCTCAACGGAGCTACACATCCCGTAATCCTCCAGCCCCCCTCCCACATCATCTCCCCCAACTTGACAATGCCTCCCCATGTTGCTCACACCATTAAACTGGTGGAACCTTCCTGAGGGTCGCCCATTGCTTGCACCTGGCTCACCCCGATGGAGGCTCTCGGCTCAAAAAACCTAAGTCTTTATCCAGTCCGTCCATGTTATAAAATGTCTTTGCTCAGAGGAGTGAGGAGCCGGCCACTCCTCTAGGAAGAAAAGAGAACAAATTTTCACCTGCTGATTTGTGTTTAGCGCAGGCAGCGTACCCTGGTCAATCAGCCGCATCCAGTATTTCCTCTCCGAGTGGCGGTCTGGCATTCTGGTCAACCATCCGGTCTCTGGGAGGTAGTGGGATGGAGGTTTCTACGTATTGCATGGCTTCCGTGGGGTTTTCGAAAAAATGAGCTCGCCCTCCATACTGTATTCTCATTTTCGCTGGAAAGTAGAGGGCGTACGGCACATTGCGCATTCGCAACTGTCTTTTAACTGGTTCATAGGATCGCCTTTGTGCCTGTATATGGGCGGAGAAATCTGGATATATATATGGATCCTGTTGTGCTCAAAATGTAAAGTGCCTTTCTCTCTGGACAGTGTGAGTATTATGTCTCTGTCCCTATAGTTGAGAAGACGAGCTATTATTGTGCGGGAAGGTGCCCCAGGTTTCGGTACTGGTGCCAGTGTACAATGAGCCCTCTCGACCAGAAAATGTATGAAGAAAGAGTCTGTTCCCAGGATGTTTCTCAACAGGTTTTCCACTTGCCTTTCCATGTCGTTTTTCCCAAACATTTCCGCGATTCCAACAATCCGGATGTTGTTCCTCCGAGATCTTGATTCCAAATCTTCGCATTTATGTTGTGTTTTTTTTGCAGCTCTGTCTGGAGGTGGGCTATGTCTCGACTGTGTTGTAGGATGGTGTCCTCGTTCATGCTTATCCTGTTCTCCGCTTCTGTGATTCGCGTGTTCTCCTTCTCCACCCGGGCCTTCAGGGATCCAATTGTAGCGACTATGTCATCGAATTTTACATTTACTGCCATGAATCCATTTTGGACCAGTGTCGCCAGACGATCTAGGGGGTCGTCCCCTTGCTTGCCGTGGTCTTGTGGTGCTTCGTCAGCCACCCTTCGTGGCTGGGAGTTGGCGAAGGAGTCCATTGGGCCAGTCTTTCTCCCTCCTGTGTCTTTCCTCTCTGTGCGCCCCATGTTGCGTGATGTGATGCCTTAGAGTGGACTTTAGGGTGGATTGTGTCCTTCCTCGTGTTATGTGCTATTATAAAGAGGTTCGAGGATGCCAGCAAGGTGGGTGGTGCAGGTACAATTGGCCTACTGCGCGTTTTTTTTTTCTGCAGCGGGACCAGGGTCTCCTCCGGCTAGGCCTCGGAAGTCAGTTGCGGGCAGAGTTCTCTCTTAGCGACCTCCGCCACGTTCCCTGTGCCGTTCGACAGGGCGTTATCTTCTTTCTTTATATTTTGTTATGGGGGGCACAACACGGAGCCCCCCTGATCCTGCACGTCTTCCCTCCGTGTCTCATATGGCCCGCCGGCGCCGGGGATGGATGGGCTGTCCCGCCGCTGCAGATGCGGCACCGCACGTATCACGGCCTCGGGGTCGCCTCTGACACCTTCGTCCTCGCGGCCTGCTGTACGCCTGGCTCCCTCGCCGAGCTCCTTTGCCGAGCGTAGCTGCGGGTGGCGGCGGCCCCCCCTCTCTCCGGACCAACAGCAACAAAGCTGCTCGGCGCGCCACTGGCACACAGTGATTATTCTGTGGAGCCGGCGGTCGGCCTTGCCAGCTCCTCCCGACCGCCAGAACTCTTCCTGTCGATTGTGAGGGATTCGCAGTCACCAATCTGCTTGATTTTTCGGGTGCCTGCTCCCGGAGTACTCTGCCAGCAAATTCTGTCTTTTTTAAGCGTTCGGGACAGCAATGGAAGGATTTTCGAGCGACAGGATTTTTTCAAGAGCCGGAGCTCTCCATCAGGTGGCCATTTTCTATCGCGCGCAACAGCGCCCCTGGGAATGTACATTTTTAAATAAGAGGGGCAAGGGATGGTAAGGAATTCACCAGATATCCTGATATTCTGAGGTACATGGTGCTTTTGGTGAACATTTGATGGGTAAATTCTGTGGTAACATTCTGTTTAATGTTACATTTAATTCTGGTTAGATGGTTTAATTCTTTTTTGGGGACATGTGATGTTTATATTTTGGCATTCAATGAAGAATAAGAGTGTATGTATTGTACAGCTTCATTTTTGTGATTCCCTTGATGGGGATTTGTGGCAATTGTATTACTTTGCGACGGCTCATCCTGCAATAGGGGTCTTTGGGGAACTTTTTATTTCTCCTTTATTGCTCTTTACGAATGCACTATTTTGCTTGCATTTTGCAAAACAATGTCATAGGGAATGTCCAAGCTGTTTCCATTAACAGTTCCAGTTCATTTTAAAGGCATGCCTATTTTGGCTAACAAAGAGTGCAACACAATGTTATAATTAATTGCCTAGTTGCCAAACATTAACGTGCAACATACAAGGTAATTGTGGCATGGCATGCAGCGTGCAGGCGACCACCAATGTTTGCCCTTTCTTGTTGCTGGGTACAATGCATGCCATTTTTAACATTCACAAGGCAGAGGGTAAAAGATGAGAAAAAAGCAAGGCATCTTGCTTTCACTGTATTATTTTACTCTCCATTTTGGGAAAAAGTAAATAATGTCTTCAAATTATGCTTTGCAAGGATAATTTATGAATGAGCTCCTGTGGAATCCCACTGGTTTTGAGCATGGGCAAAAGCAAGGTGGATTCCATAGGACGCTAGTATGTAAATATCCTCCTACTTGTGTCAGCGTTGGAAAATGGAGTTGAAATGTAAATCCTTACACCTCGCTTTTATGGCAATTTCCAACACTGCCCAATTTAAAATCACCCAGACAGTTTCATAATTGTTTCTCTCATAAGTGTCAGATTCTGCACACTTTTCAGAGCCAGATTGTTTAACCCACATATTTTATATCATGCACAAAGATCTTGATTTACAAAGCATTTTTCAATGAGGTTTTCCCATTCAAAGGTTTTTTTGTAAATCGGGCCCAGCAAGTATTTTAATTAACCTTTGGGATCCTGGAATACTCTCAAGCTCTACAACAACCAATGAAATAGCCTAAGGGAGGTGTTTGCCCCCATGTCTTTGTTCTTACTCAATCTGATTCATACATGCCAACATGCCCATTCCATTTGGTAGATGCTATCCTGCTCCTTATTAGTTAATTTCATTCCGGGACATGTAGTCCTAGATTTCCCCATTGTAAATTCAGCACTACAAGTACCAAATGGCAGAGAAAAAATAAAAAAGACAGGCTTGGACTAGTATCTCCCGATTGGATTAGGGAATCTTGAAATATATGCTGACAAGGTTCCTGCCCGGATCTGTGACAGGAGGTGGGGAATCTCTCTGAGACCCCCAGATCCAATGGCTCCTCATCTAGAAGTGAGTTCTCGCGGAAACGAGCTTTCCGAATTGAAACAAACATCTCAGTGACCAACACTTGCAGCCAGGATCCTCTCTCGCTCTCTCACCGAAGGTTAATTAACGTCTGGGGAGCTAATGAGATGGATGAAAGAAGAGAAGGAGGTTTTGAAAGCTAATGAAGACATTGTGAATTTAATTGGAAGACGAAAATGTTCACAGTCAAATTAAAGAGCAATGGGCAGTTTTGACAGGTGAATGTCGGAAGAGTAATTTACAGTTTAAATGTTAACAATGTTTTTGAAAGAGCACGCACCGGCCCAATGGCATGGAAAGGATGATGTGACAGCGGCTTTAGAGCCGCTGCTGGGATGGTAACCGGGTAATTAACAACGGGGAAGCGCAAGTGATAACACTAATGGGTTAAACAAGAGGTTCTCTACTGACGGATTTACATCTAAATCTCTGATCCCAAGTCGGAGTAAGGCAGTATCACACTTCTGTTACTGTTCATTAGTGGCATAATGGCAGGCGCACAGATCGTTCCACCTTCTGTGCCTGCACATCACTGATATCAGTGAGAGGACAGAAAGTCAGCCTAATCTGTGTGCCAGTGTTTTAAATGTACCCGTCCTAAGTAGCCTTCCTTACCTTTACGTCTCCTTTTGCCAATATTGAGTACCAGTACTTTGTCAAGCTGAAGGAGAGTAGCAGTAATTTAGTATAGTGCAATGAAAACATGATCAATGCCACTGGACTGCACATGCACTACGATGAATGATTAAGCTCCCACAGCATTTGCTGTGGAATTCTATGCATTCAACATCCTCTTCTCTCGTCCACCGGCTGTGTCTCATCATATCTCTTTAGCTCCCACCCGATACAAACAGGGGGAGGGGAACATGCAGCCCCCACCCCATACAATTATCTTCCCACAGTCCTAAATAGAATATCGTTGCTCGCAACTCACAGGTGACACCCGCCTCAAGCCTTCTATCCGCCCATCCACTTCAATCGGCTCTCACCTGCCTCCCACAAGTGTTTTCACCCACCTTGCCAGCACACAGCATATACACTTTCCGAATCACCACACACACACACACACACACACGCACACGCACACACACACACACTGCACCTTCCTTGGGGGCAGATCAGCATATTCTACTACCAATCTGCCCCCAGGGAGGGCACCATCCCTTTGGCTCTGGATGGGGAGAGTGGCGCTTATCATACTAAGCACACCCAGCCTCTTATAAAAGGCATCACTGGTATTCTAGTGCCATTGCTGGGCACCGATTGCGCAATTCACCCCCAGCAATGCACTTTGTTTTTATGCAAAGCAGCCAGCATCCTATTTTGGCTTCCCACATACTCCCTCCATGATAACAAACGAATTTAAGAAAACACTCCCACCCCCAGTAAAAGCACTATCCAATACAGTAACAACAAAAAACACATTCAGGGCCTGAGGGGGCCAATACAGGAAGAACAACAAAAACACATTCGGTGCCTGAGGGGAGAGGGCCACCCTCCCTTCAAAATACACATCTCTTGTGGCATCCCCCCCAATCCAAACACTTTACAGTAACAAAACAAACAAAAAAAACACAAATGTGTCCCTTCCTAGCCCCCAGGGAGGGTAAAATGACATGCCCCATTCATTTGGGGCAGGAGGGGGAGAGGACCATGACCCCTTTCATAAAATACATTTGTGGTCTAATGCCCCCAAGTAAAATCCATACATTTTGAATAATAAAAACATTACAAAAAAATGTTGCCCCTTTCCTTGGGGCAGATGGCCAGGTTATACTGGCCCTCTGCTCCCGGGAAGGGAAATATTAATGTGTCCATCCCTTTCCGTTAGGGGGAGGGAGAGGGCTGCTTACATACTAAGCAGCACCCACACCCCCTTCAAATAAAGCATCCCTGGTGCCCTAATGGTGTTGCCGGGCACGGATTGAGCGATCCACACCCAGTAATGCTTGAAGATAAGTGTTGTTGGAAAGGAGAGTCTCCCCTATCCAAGGATACCTCCCTCGATCAAAACGGCATAATAATGCTGGAGATCGAGGGAGGAATAAACCTCCTTTCATGACGCAGCTGAAAATTTACGCAGCATGTGTAATTTCATTCAGTGTCACGTCAGCGTGCATTATGCATGCTGACGTGAAACTGAATCAAATCCAACCCTCGGGCTGTGAGGAGGAACCTCCGACTCACATAGCTCAATGGGTTGGATTTACAGTTTGTGCGATCGCTGCACTGCAGGGATTGCGCAAACTGAGGTGGTTAAAAGTACGAGGTATCACATCCTCTGCACTGGTGAGGATGAGATACCCCGTCCTTAGCACTTAAGGGGTTAAGTGCTCGCAACTGCTCTGTATTGTTGAGAGACAATGTAGAAGAATTATCAGTATTATGTTCGTGCTCCCTAGACTGCTTATCAAAACTACATGAAACATGTTTGTTCCCAAGCATAACTTACAGCCTGTTACAGTTAAGCAATGGTGTACTTACTGAAGTCATCAAATTAGAAATTGGACTACCCTCTCTAAATATTAGCAATAAAAGCAAGCAGAGTTTACAGCTTCTGAAAACAATGAATAGAAAACCCAATTCAATATTCAGTGATTTCGGTCATATACTGGCCAAAGAGGCTACTCGAGAGACAACAGCCTTACATTAATGTGTGAAAGCCTTTAAAGACTTCCATGATCTAATAAACGGTTCACCTATTTTAGAAGAAATGTATTGGACCAATAAAAAGTCACTATACAAAAAAAGCATACAAATGGGATTGGTCCAATAGCGTTGCCCACTATCATCATTGCAGAATTTGAAGGAATTTTCAAAGCAATACTTTAAGCTTATTTATGACTGCAGCAATTTATGTGAAAGCTACCCAAAACAAAGAATTATGCCGTTGTATAATGTAGTTGAGCTTGAACTGCTTGCCATTGTTACTAATAAGTGGCACTTGATTTGGTTTACCCAGAATTAAGAGAATGTGTAGACTTTGTTCCAGATCCCTGGAAAGCACTTGCCATTTATTAACTTATTTTTCAAAACATAAGCTACAATATCAATTATTACACAGTAAATATCTTCACACTCTGTGTTCTATTGGGATGATGCCTTTTGGTCGTAGTTAATCTCTGGATGATCAATAATAGTTTCCAATACTGTGTTCAATTCATGAAAAGTAATATTGAAGGAATTAAGCCTATGGGATGGGTAAATGGGTATGATTTTAAGATTTACATGTGCGTTTTAAAGATCTGAAAAATGAAATGTTTCTAATTTTGATGATTTAGTTTATATATGCAAATGTAAGAATATGCAATATTAATATGGTGTTCCTGTACTAATGTATTATGGAACTGAATTATGTGTAATGTGTTGAGGTGTGACATGCCTATCATAAACCACTAAATAAATAAATAACAGAAATATGGCCTGATAGAGTTTTATTTATGTGAAGGGTTGCAGTTTATTGCATTTAACTCAAGTGTCTCAGCCTCAGAAACATTTGTTAAGCGTGGATACATTCCTGCATCTATCTTTTTATGAGGTTCTACATGTGAACAATGATGTTTATGGGATTTTCAATCAGAGCTGACAAAGCTGTTGAGGATTGGCAGTGTTGTTAGGTTCATTCAATAGACATTTTATTTCACTTGTATCCGTGTTTGTCAATTGTGTCTTGTGCCATTGGCGCTTTCCATGATCATAGAGCTGTTTTGTTACGTTAATTAATACATGGTCAAACAAACGTGGTATTTTGATCTTAATTTAGCCCATAGACAAATGAAATGCAATTCAGCTAAAATGTATAACACAAAGGCAGCATGGAAATGTGGATTTAAGTGATATTGGGAAATGCATTTTTATTTGAAACGTTTGACCCTTTGATTCATTTCAAAATAGGATACAGTTTATAATCAAGAGAAAAACACAGATTTGATGCTAATACAAATGATATGTTAAACTGCACTGTTTAATGATCATCCACATATTTTAATGAATCCATTATGCAGATAGTGTCAGAAGCATAAATGCTATCTGTGGATTCAGATTATTCTTACAACTCTGATTATATAATTTTCATAAAAGGCACATTTCCCCGCAGAGAATTATTTGAAAATGCATAGTCCAGTTCAGATTTGGGCCGATAGAAGTAAGGAGGAAGGCCGCTGGTGTGTGTGACAAAGTGAATAAAACCTATCACAGGTACTGTGTAAACCAAAATGCTGCATGGATTGAGTTTACTGGATATTCAAACTCAAACACATGGGAAGAAGAGATACCTTTGGGGAAACAGAACCACAAGCGAGCCTATCAGAAAAGAGAGTAGAAGATTTAAATTCCAACTGGATGTACTGACAGAGAATCACCTTAAAATTGCCTTTTCCTACATAGGGCTTCATGTAGAGGTATTTTCGAAGACATAACGAGATTTTTGAAGCAGGTGGAAAGAATGAAAGGAATAACTCATCTGGTGGAGCTGCCTAAATGTTGTTGGCGTTCTTACCTGTCCTGGGCCTTTCAAATTCAGACAAAATGTGAGTACTACACACCTGTATTAGTTAGACAAAGTTCCCAAAAGCTCATTAAATTACAGATATAAATTGAAAGTTTTTTTGGGAAAGCTGTACAAAAATGTAATAACGATGAAAGGGTGTATATGTGCAAGGCGTAGTGCTTTGTGGTGCAATATTACAATTGAAACCCTGAGTAGCATTATTATGATAAGTGTCTCCTCTGTTAATCTGGGACTTCTGATGGCCTTACACATCTCAAATTAAAATGTGGAATGGCACGTCCTTTGATTTGTGTCTGCCATAGTCAATAGCATAATTGAAGTGTATTCCTTCGGTAATATATTGAACAGGAGTGTTGTGAGGGTGAAGCTGACTCCTTCAGAAGAGGAAGAGACTCAGTCCCTGCTGCTCCAGCACTCCAAAGGAAACAGACTCCCAGAGAAACCAAACGGTTACAATTATTTGAAACCAATGCAACAGTACAATAGATGTCAAATAGTACCGCCACCCAAGATAGGAACCAATAGTGTGTCACAGGTAACATCCAAATGTTAACTTTGGACCAGTCCAAGACTTTGTGAAATCAATAGTAAAGCAATATATTTTTCTTATGCCAATAACTGTTAATGGTTTCAGAGAAAATTAAGCACATTGTTGTGTTTCCAACTTTCTTATCAGAACTGATTCACCTTTTGATTTGAAAGGGGATCTGGGTTCAGTAGAGGCCAGCATACTGCAGATTGTTTGCATTAACATGTATGCAAATCGTTGTCAATTTGTATATACAAAGCAACATAAGAGTAAATGGGAACGTTATCTAAAATAGTCATTAATATGTGTTTTCTATATATGGATGATTGTGTAATTTTCAATGAATATGTTACTGAGATAACAGCAGGCAGGTTGTGTTTTCCTTTCTGTAGGCAGGCTGCTTGTATTCATTTGAACTATTGTGGGTTATCTTCCCAGCCTTATAAAATACGGGACCACCTTTCATTAGTTGATTTATTATTTTAAATAAAACAATATAATTCAGAAAAAAACTGCATTTGTGTTGTCTCAGATTGTGAGGTGGGATTGTTTCAATCGGGGGAGCATTACATTATTGTCATTTTTCTGGAAACTGATTCAGTAGAAAAGTAACTACACTCCACAGATATATTTATTGAAAGCACCCTTGCAGTGACAAATAAGTAATACATCTTGAATATTAATTTACAAGGGACAACATTTTCAACAACACACTGTCTAAACTTTGCTGAACAAAAATGTAAACAATGCTTAAAAGGTTCATACAGAACAAGTAGATTATGTTCTGTTGGGTTTACATGTACAGAATCATGAAATGTTTTTGTTGGTCAATACATTACATAATTTAATGATTAGATTGTGCTTTTAATATTTATAATATGTGAATTAATTATTAAGTGATTGTTTTAAAACATGTTAAGTAGGAGGAACCTTTTGGAAATGTGGTAAATGACAGAGTGAGTAGGATTTTTTTTTAAAGATATTGACTGTCACATATTCTTTACCTGTGTATCTCTGGTATCTACCAGAGGTAGAGAACCTACCATCCTCTCAACCTGTGCTTCACTGATATAATTTCAGGCATACCAACTGTGACTCCTTCTATACCTGTGTATCACTCATATTTATCATCAGTATAGAGCTTCTCACCTTGCAAACCTCTGCTTCACTAATTTAAGGTCATGTAACACAACTGGCACACCGTCTGTACATATGTATCAATGACAGATGATCCGGAATGGAGACAGTCACATTTCCTCTATCGCAAGGATAGGGAGCTTCTCACCTTCTGTACCGGCGGTTTGATTATATAGGTTCAGGTATACAAACTGTCACACTTTTGAAAAGGGAAGCAACTACAATACCAGAAGGAATGAACTTCCCAACTTCCGTGTCTGTACTTTTGTGATATCACATATGGTTTGAGCCCTTCTCACCCTCTTTAACTGTTTATGACTAATATATGTCAGTTATAATGATCTTCATATTGTCTGTATATGGGAATCACTGACATCAGGTCAGAGGAGGGGAGCTTTGACCTTCTGTACCTGTGCAATCTTGATATAAGGTCATGTGAACATACCTTTTGAGGCTGTGCATTAATGATATCACATCAGGGGTAGGATAAACCTTCACAGTTTCAGTGCCTGCTTATTACCAACAGCCCCATAGGGCCCTCACATATTCTGTGTCATTTCAAAATGTGCTCATTAGAAAGGACCTTATTTAGATCACCGTTATCATCAGTGGAAGAGTAGCAACATTAAAATTGTCTTTGCGTGTACCTTACAACTTCTCTTACTTTGCTTCACTGATAACATGTCACTCAAGAGCTCTTCACATCTTCTGTTTCTGTGCATTATGTATACCAGAACAGTGATTGGCACGTCCACATGGAAGGTTGAGAGACCAGTGAACCTTCAGTACCAGTGGAAGAGAAACTTGATCATCCGGAACGTGTGCATGTCAGATATCACCACGGGAAATTGTCACAGATTCTGTTCATTGCGTCTCTATTGTCCGCACATAGAAACCCTCACCCCTTTTGTGCATCACTAATATCATACTCAAGGGTATTCCCTCTGTACTTTTCTTAATTTTTTCACCACTTGCACGCATAACAAATGAAATCACGTGATGCTATTGCAACATTTCATGAATAACCCGTAAGGGCCCAGGTGCAAGCAAACATGTACATACCATACATCACCTCCAGGGTTACCCACGCCTCCTGTACCTGTGCTTCACTGACATCACACTCAGAGGCCTTATTCCATTATGTAACCATGTTACATCGTCATCCCATCCCATCAAGAGACACTCCGTCACTGCATATATGTGATAAAGACTATAACCTAAAGTATTCCTAGAGGTCCCGCATACGTCTGCACTGGTTCATCACTGATATTCCATTCAGACATGAATTCTATATTTTTATTTGAGAATAACGGATATGATCCACAGGACCTGGGTGTGCTCACACCTTCTATACGCATGCACTCCTGGGCCCATGATTACACTATCTGCCATTGTTCTTTTGACATTGGTTAGTGCACCAATTCTCTGTAAAATTGCAAACAATTGAAAGTGATAAAGAGACTACCATTCTCATATTTCCTAGTGAAACACCTCCAGTTCTTACCGTGCTGTTATTGGATGGAGTCTGGAATGGTTAAGTAGAGAGGTGTCTCTATGCAACATCTGAAAGCCCAGCCTTTGGTGCCAGATCCATTTGTCACGCATTGGCCCTTACTCCTCTGCCCAAATCCCCCTTCTACCAAGCTACAAAGAAATGGACTAATGATAAATAATTTTGTTGTACAGCAAATGGATCCATCTGAATTGCAGGCTAGAGGTGCCTAGATGCTTATTCAGTTAACAAACCTTTAGAGAGAGTCAAGGTAATCAAATTCACCTCAACACTACCCTTGAAATGCATCTGGTGCTGGAAGGGATGGCCATCTTAACTCTGCAACCCCTGTTTCAAAGCCCATGAGCACATACAGGATCGCACTGAATCGAACAAGCATGGCATATAAAAAGACATCATGAGAACAGTAATGGAGGTGGGTTGACATAAAATGACCATCACTTCCCACCCAGGCTGAATTTCAAGGGTTTTCTTGAGATAAATCTGATCACCTTAATGTCTTTTAACTAAAGATTATTTTCTGTGAATTTCGAGAGTTTTGTTATATTAACATTTATTTGGGGTTCACTAGCTATGGCCTTTGGCCCTAACCATAGTACATGTTGCACAAATGATGTTACAAGTGAGAAGACTACTGGCCTTGGCCTACTGGCCAATGTCCTTGATCCCTTAGCGACCTTAGGACTCACTGCCATTCTATCATGTTCACCAGCCATGGCCTCAGGGTTTACTTGCAATGGCAGTGTCCATTGTATTCTGTTTCCCATTGCTGTGTAAAGAAGGACTAATTTACATAAGTAATCTAAAAATGTGCAAAAAGTACTCCACAGATGGGTAGACACTGTGTGAGAGGAACACAGCTGTATTTACCCCCCCCCCTCCCCGCAGCTGGTGGACTATTCAGACAGTTCTGCAAGCTGAACTGGTTGAGAAGTTCTTAAACTCCAGCTAAAGCAGGTGAAACTTTTATAAACACAAACCACAGGATTAAAATAAAACACATTAGTTACATTTTAGCGCATGTCAAAGAAGTGATTGGAGGACATCACCGGGCCCCTATAGTGATCCATAGATGGCTTATCTTTGATTAGGAAAACACATTTCCTGAAACAAAACTCTGAACACCTTTTAATGACGTAATAATATTAAAATATTCTACCCCTGGATTACACCACTAAACTGACCAGCAGAAAAACTCTAAATTATGATTGGCTGGCACAGTACAACACACAAAATAGCTATGTAGCTACACGTTTTAACTGGAATTTGTTTGGAGATAATGCAAGCTCACAGCATAACAGTGCCAAGGTGAAACACCATATCAAGGATCCATGATTGGTTCCTGTCATCTTTCACACCTTGCATCTGCTCTGTCCTCACCTCCCACTGTTGTTGTGGTGCCAGCTTTGCTTGGAAAAAAAACACAAGAATTGCTGGAAAGTAATTCCTGCTATTTTATTTTAATTCTACCATGGACATTCTGCCTGGGACTGCATAAGCACAGCACCTTGGCCTTCAAACTATCTTCTGGGAACACTTGTGCACTATTGTGTTACCATGAGAAAAATCATCCCCCGCTACATTAAGTAGCATTGCTTGGCATCCTCTGCCATCCTGACCATTGCTAATCTGAATTGCTGCTCATCTACAAAATAGAATACAGCATAAATAAAGTCTGCAGCCTTTATCATATGCTGGCTGAAAATACATCTTCTAACGTGGGCCTAAGTAGAAAGACAGATCTACTTAACAAAGCCCATTCTTATATAACATTAAAACCCCATCTATCTGCCCTTCTCTCTTAGCTTTAGAATATTGGGAAAAGTCTATGTACACAGGCTTCACCTCTAGATGGGTGCTACAACATTTCTCCTGTGACAAATATTAACTTGAACATGTGTTTTACTGAACAATGCAAGCTCCCTGACCTGTATACAACTATGTATGTTCTGCCTACACAGTGATGTCATCAACCACATGCCCTCGCGTCTCAAAGTTACTTTTGTAGTTGAGCATTACTTTCATAGTTGGTAGTGCTCCGTCTCATGGACATTCAATCTACCCGTTTACAGCTGTATCAATTGTACATGTTCCACCAATTACCTCCTGACTAGAACATGTGACATGTGCAGGTTTAAAAGGCTGCCCTGCTGACTTTCTCTCCCCTTTTTCATTGATAATTTCCAGTAATCATCCAGAGTATGCCAATTCCCATTGTAAAGTAAATTTTGGCGATTCCCACTATAACAGGAACATTTTTCAAAATTAAAACGTCTTCCCCATCCTCTAAGGCACTCACCATGTGTCTCTCTACCCGTTCCTTTGAGCTTCGATTTACATCTGTGACTTCTCTCATTACCCTCTTTCATTCTTCAGTTCATGTGACACAATTTCTGCTCCAGGGTCGTCTTTTGAGATTAAGCAGGCCAACGATATATATATTTTTTGGGAACATTTTATCCAAATCCGTCCATCGAGCCATAAATTATTAGCATCAGATTATTGGGAAAAGTATATATAGACAGGCTTCACCTTTTGCTACCCAATAGCATATTTATGTATATCTCCTTCATTTAAATGTGGCTGTCCTGTGATATATTTATATATGTATTTTATGCATTTATGTTATTTGAAGTATTTAATAAAGATTGAACCAGCCCACATCTAGCAAATGGAGTGTTGTAAGGAATTGAAAAACACAATATAAACTATTCTATCAAGACAACAGGCATAATACAAAACCATGCAAAAATATCAACATTGGAAAGAGAACACCATTCAAAGAAATATTAGTCAGCTTAGAAACCCCTCCATCAAACCTCACCCATAGTACAGAAATACAAAAAGATTGCACAACTCGAACTTAAGTCAGTACCAGCACATCAGCCTATCGCTTCTAGCATAACACATAGTGTAATTCACATACAATGCAAATTTGTATAAAACAGGCAACCACGAAAATAACATTAAACCAATTTATGAACAAGCAAAAAGAAATCAGGATCCCTCGTCGATATTCAATAAAGAATTACCAAAGCGAGAAGTTGCCATGAGTCATCACACAAGGATTATCCTGTTTTGACTTGAGTGTTCACAAGGTTAAATCAACATAAAGTCCTCTCATGAAGCAAAATAAGGAAAACTAAAATGCTTTCTCTCGTATACATGTTGAACTATTCTGATGAAGGAGAAAGGGCAAGAGAAGGAATTCCCCAAATACTGGCTGACTAGCACGGAGGCTTCAATCTCAGGATAATGCATTACATTTCACACAGACTCCCTTTCTAAGAGGAAACATAGCAAGATATCTGTAATGGATTCTATCCTCTTCATTAATTTATTGCAACGTATTTCTGGGTTCAGAACACCCCCATTGAGCAGCTTTGTATATGTGTCGTTCTAAGATTTACCAACATGAAAACCATTTCTGTATTGTGTACCCACATGAAAACCATTTCTGTATTGTGTATGTCATATAGTGGGACAGGGGACAAGACAAGGAGAGAAAAGCAACACAAAATGCGAACACAACTGACAGGGTAATTCATAGAAATTTGCACAAAAGTGGCGCTAAAATAATTAACGCGCACAGCGTATTCATGGATTTTCGCATCCAAAACCAGCCATGGCGCAACGTGGCTCAGCGACCCTGCAGCAGTGCCAGTTACGCCCCCAAGAACGCCCTTGCACAAGCAAAACCCTTCAAAATCCCCAAATAATCGCAAAGGGCTGCGCTAATCCTGGACCAGTTCATAGGGCTGGCAAACAGCAAACGCCAAGCGGGGAACGTGTATTTCAGTGGTTCGCGGGAATTTCCACCGCGATTGTCCTGTGTACGTGTGCATCAGGGGTGCGTGGGAAGTAACACACGCAAAAGCAGCAGGGTACGTGTATTTCAGGGGTGTGCGGGAAGTATCACAAGCAAAAGCAGCAGGGTACGTGTATTTCAGGGGTGCGCGGGAAGTATCACACGCAAAAGCAGCAGGGTACGTGTATCTCAGGGGTGCGCGGGAAGTATCACACACAATTCCATCAGGGTACGTGTATTCCAGGGGTGCGCGGGAAGTATCACATGCAAAAACAGCAGGGCACGTGTATTTCAGGGGTGCGCGGGAAGTATCACACGCAAAAGCAGCAGGGTACGTGTATCTTAGGGGTGCGCGGGAAGTATCACCCGCGATTCCATCAGGGTATGTGTATTCCAGGGGTGTGCAGGAAGTATCACATGCAAAAACAGCAGGGTGTGTGTATTCCAGGGGTGCACGGGAAGTATCACACGCAAAAGCAGCAGGGTACGTGTATTTCAGGGGTGCGCTGGAAGTATCACACGCAAAATCAGCAGGGTACGTGCATTTCAGGGGTGCGCGGGAAGTATCACATGCGATTCCATCAGGGTATGTGTATTACAGAGGTGCGCGGGGAGCACCACACGTGAATTGCATGTGTGGGTCCTCCCAGGTGTTCCCTCTACACCCTCCACAGCCCCTGCAGGTGGCCCACATCACAGGGGCCTACTCTGCACATGTCCTGCAGGCACCCCATCCACCATGGCCATGCCCCCCAGCCAACCCACATGTCACCTTGCACTACTGCCCACCAACGCATGTCCCCCGGCACCCCCCGGGCACCAGGGGCAGCCTCCACCAGGCCCCCACCCATGTCTCCCATCACCCCCACCACCCAGCCACCAGGGGCAGCCTCCACCAGGCCCCCATTCATGTCTCCCATCACCCCCACCTCCAGCCACCAGGGGCAGCCTCCACCAGGCCGCCACTCATGTCCCCTATCACCCCCACCCCCCAACAGTGCAGGGGCAGCCTCCACCAGGCCTCCATCCATGTCTACCACCACCCCCACCCTCCAGCAGTGCTGGGGCAGCCTCCACCAGGCCCCCACTCATGTCCCCTATAACCCCCACCCCCCAGCCACCAGGGGCAGCCTCCACCAGGCCCCCACTCATGTCTCCCATCAACCCCACCCCCCAGCCACCAGGGGCAGCCTCCACCAGGCCCCCACTCATGTCCAACTCATGTCTCTCTGCACCCCCACCCCCCAGCCACCAGGGGCAGCCTCCACCAGGCTCCCACTCATGTCCCCTATCACCCCCACCCCCCAGCAGTGCAGGGGCAGCCTCCACCAGGCCCCCACCCATGTCTATCACCACCCCGACCCCCCATCCACTAGGGGCAGCCTCCACCAGGCCCCCACTCATGTCTCCCTGCACCCCCACCCCCCAGCCACCAGGGGCAGCCTCCACTAGGCCCCCACTCATGTCTACCATCACCCCCACCCCCCAGCCACCAGGGGCAGCCTCCACCAGGCCCCCACCCATGTCTACCACCACCCCCACTCCCCAGCAGTGCAGGGGCAGCCTCCACCAGGCTCCCACTCATGTCTCCCACCACCCCCACCCCCCAGCAGTGCAGGGGCAGCCTCCACCAGGCCCCCACTCATGTCTCCCTGCAACCCCACCCCCCAGCCACCAAGGGCAGCCTCCACCAGGCCCCCACTCATGTCCCCTATCACCCCCACACCCCAGCAGTGCAGGGGCAGCCTCCACCAGGCCCCCACCCATGTCTTCCACCACCCCCACACCCCCAGCAGTGCAGGGGCAGCCTCCACCAGGCCCCCACTCATGTCTCCCATCACCCCCACCCCCCAGCCACCAGGGGCAGCCTCCACCAGGCCCCCACTCATGTCCAACTCATGTCTCCCTGCACCCCCACCCCCCAGCCACCAGGAGCAGCCTCCACCAGGCCCCCACCCATGACACCCTATCACCTCCACCCCGCAGCAGTGCAGGGGCAGCCTCCACTAGGCCCCCACCCATGTCTACCACCACCCCCACCCCCCAGTCACCAGGGGCAGCCTCCACTAGGCCCCCACTCATGTCTCCCTGCACCCCCACCCCCCAGCCACCAGGGGCAGCCTCCATCAGGCCCCCAATCATGTCCCCTATCACCCCTAACCCCCGGCCACCAGGGGCAGCCTCCACCAGGCCCCCACCCATGTCTACCACCACCCCCACCCCCCAGCAGTGCAGGGGCAGCCTCCACCAGGCCCCCACTCATGTCCCCTATCACCCCCAACCCCCAGCCACCAGGGGCAGCCTCCACCAGGCCCCCACTCATGTCTCCCATCACCCCCACCCCCCAGCCACCAGGGGCAGCCTCCACCAGGCCCCCACTCATGTCTCCCTGCACCCCCACCCCCCAGCCACCAGGTGCAGCTTCCACCAGGCCCCCACTCATGTTCAACTCATGTCACCCTGCACCCCCACCCCCCAGCCACCAGGGGCAGCCTCCATCAGGCCCCCAATCATGTCCCCTATCACCCCTACCCCCCGGCCACCAGGGGCAGCCTCCACCAGGCCCCCACCCATGTCTACCACCACCCCAGCCCTCAATACCAGGGGCAGCCTACACCAGGCCCCCACTCATGTCTCCCATCACCCCCACCCCCAGCAGTGCAGGGGCAGCCTCCACCAGGCCCCCACTCATGTCCCCTATCAATCCCACCCCCCAGCAGTGCAGGGGCAGCCTCCACCAGGCCCCCACCCACGTCTACCACCACCCCAGCCCTCAATACCAGGGGCAGCCTACACCAGGCCCCCACTCATGTCTCCCATCACCCCCACCCCCCAGCAGTGCAGGGGCAGCCTCCACCAGGCCCCCACTCATGTCCCCTATCAATCCCACCCCCCATCAGTGCAGGGGCAGCCTCCACCAGGCCCCCACCCATGTCTACCACCACCCCACCCCCAATACCAGGGGCAGCCTACACCAGGCCCCCACTCATGTCTCCCATCACCCCCACCCCCCAGCAGTGCAGGGGCAGCCTCCACCAGGACCCCACCCATGTCTACCACCACCCCACTCCCCATCAGTGCAGTGGCAGCCTCCACCAGGCCCCCACTCATGTCCCCTATCACCCCCACCCCCCAGCCACCAGGGGCAGCCTCCACCAGGCCCCCACTCATGTCTCCCATCACCCCAACCCCCAAGCCACCAGGGGCAACCTCCACCAGGCCCCCACCCATGTCTACCACCACCCCACCCCCCAGCAGTGCAGGGGCAGCCTCCACCAGGCCCCCACTCATGTCTCCCACCACCCCCACCCCCCAGCAGTGCAGGGGCAGCCTCCACCAGGCCCCCACTCATGTCTCCCTGCACCCGCACGCCTCAGCCACCAAGGGCAGCCTCCACCAGGCCCCCACTCATGTCCCCTATCACCCCCACACCCCAGCAGTGCAGGGGCAGCCTCCACCAGGCCCCCACCCATGTCTTCCGCCACCCCCACACCCCGAGCAGTGCAGGGGCAGCCTCAACCAGGCCCCCACTCATGTCTCCCATCACCCCCACACCCCAGCCACCAGGGGCAGCCTCCACCAGGCCCCCACTCATGTCCAACTCATGTCTCCCTGCACCCCCACCCCCTAGCCACCAGGGGCAGCCTCCACCAGGCCCCCACTCATGTCCCCTATCACCCCCACTCCCCAGCAGTGCAGGGGCAGCCTCCACCAGGCCCCCACCCATGTCTACCACCACCCCCACCCCCCAGCCACCAGGGGCAGCCTCCACTAGGCCCCCACTCATGCCTCCCTGCACCCCCACTTCCCAGCCACCAGGGGCAGCCTCCATCAGGCCCCCAATCATGTCCCCTATCACCCCTACCCCCCAGCCACCAGGGGCAGCCTCCACCAGGCCCCCACCCATGTCAACCACCACCCCCACCCCCCAGCAGTGCAGGGGCAGCCTCCACCAGGCCCCCACTCATGTCCCCTATCACCCCCACCCCCCAGCCACCAGGGGCAGCCTCCACCAGGCCCCCACTCATGTCTCCCATCACCCCCACCCCCCAGCCACCAGGGGCAGCCTCCACCAGGCCCCCACCCATGTCTACCACCACCCCCACCCCCCAGCAGTGCAGGGGCAGCCTCCACCAGGCCCCCAGTCATGTCTCCCACCACCCCCATACCCCAGCAGTGCAGGGGCAGCCTCCACCAGGTCCCCACTCATGTCTCCCTGCACCCCCACCCCCAGCCACCAGGGGCAGCCTCCACCAGGCCCCCACCCATGTCTACCACCACCCCCACCCCCCAGCAGTGCAGGGGCAGCCTCCACCAGGCACCCACTCATGTCCCCTATCACCCCCGGTTGGGCGGAACCCTGTGCAGTTCCCTCTGGGACCACTGCAAAAGATTTAGAACTACAGGTGTTTGGCAGTAAATCCACTTGGTAGCAGTCTGTACCACACAGATTCACTTGATAGCTGTGGCTGAGCAGTCAGACTTCCCTCAAGAAGAGTTAAGCAGTATGTGGAGTATACAATATAGGGCAATTCTTCACAGTAAGACAAGCAAACACGCAACGAGACTCAGTGTAAAGATATTAAGGTATTTATTTATAACGGAACATCTATGGAAAACACTATGGCACTATCACGGCAAACACTTTAATCACAATTACTCTATGAAGAAGAAACGATCAATCCCCCTAACAATATTTCGACAAGTCTAGGTTCTACCAGTGTCACTTATTTGCAGACAGAGGTGTATGCCTCAACCTAGATGGCAATCTAATATTAGTTAGGACGGGAGAGAAAAATAGGCAGGTTACGAAATCAACACAGTTCAATACTTCACGGGAAAAATACAAGGCAAGAAGGCAAGAACCACAATAGATCATAAAGTTCAGAGGCCAGGCCCACTCGGAGAGAGGCAAGGCGATATGTCCCAAAAAGTCTCTAGTGGAAATGCGTTCGAGTCTTTGTAGCAAATTTTTATCGGCAGATTGAACCAGTTCAGAACAATTCCTGAGAAAGCTTGGAGGCGACCCAACGGAAAGGAGAGGAGAGGATTAAGACACCTCACTCGAACCGATCGAAAGGGAAGCCAGGCGGACACGGTACCTTGTTTGTGGAGAGACAGCTCTGGCGGGGGCAGTTGTTCCTGGTTGTGGATGCACGTCGGGTCTTTGCCAAGAGTAGAGAGGATCTCGTCGTCGAAGAAAAGTGAAGTCCGGTGCACCACCAGGGAAGAGACCAGCCGCGGAGTGCGCCGTCAAAAGGCACCACCTTTTGGTCGCGGTACAGGGGTACAGGCTATCCGGCTGCCGAGGTGCTCTGCACGGGCAATTCGACCACTGCGTCCTGAGGCGAAGAAAAAGCAAAGGGGACTGGTTGTTCCCACCAGTCAGGGGAAGAGACTCTCCAGCCGGGAGATCTCCTCTGTCGTCGGGAAGTGGTGAGTCGGTTCCGCAGGGCTCCACCGGAGGTGTCGTCGTGCAGGTCAGCTCAGCGTTACCCTTGTTGGATTCTTAGGTCCTGTGGCGACTTCTGAAGATCCAGACCCAAAAACCCTGCTTTTATGCAGAAAACCCCCATTCATTCAGCCTAGCTGTCAATCAACACATGCTAAGTGGTGAGCGCGGAGGCTCACCACTTGGACCATTCACACCAGAGTGCGACCGGAGTTGGCAAGGCAACTCGGTCCAGGGTGCCAAAAACACCCTCCCACACCCCTGTGGTAACCCTGACAGAATGGCACCACTTTGGAGGGTCTCTGTACAGAGGCCCGCCAAAAGTGGAACAAAGGGCTCAACCTTTGGTTTAGGAGTCACAGAGACAAACACAGACGCTATTTAAAAACCGAGTTCTGGCAGAAAATATCATCCGATAAACTTATTTAAGATAAGTGGACCGGTGGTACATTAGAGATTAACGAGGAAAAGTATCAATCTCTAACAATGGGACGAATCCCATAGGGTTATGTTCGGGGTCGAACATAACAAGTAGTTTCCACTGCCACCAGCCAAAACTCGACGAGGGGGGACGGGACAGTGCCCCCTCGAGTAACAGACCCAGGAGTAATCGAATTACCCCTACTAGCACGTCCACAATAAGATGGTTGGTACTAGTTCTGTTAGTAAATTTAGGTCTAGTAAAGCCAATGGTGACTTTACATGCCCTTGGAGACAGTAGTCAGTCCCCGGGTATGGAGTTTATGGTGGAGGTCCGCTAGGACGCCCCAGTGTTACGGCACATAGGGTGCGGTGTAACACACATAGAAAAACATATGAGACCCTATGGAGTAAAAGACCCCATAGCCCATAGAACACATTGACATTCAAAGGAATTACACACATTCATGTCCAAGAGTGGGAGGAAAAGAGTCTCACTCTTGGCAGGATGGAAAAAACAAACTCCAGAAATCCAGCAAAGCTGCTGGGGGACTCACTAGGTTAGGAAATTCAGCCTAAACAGAGAATTCTCCCTAACACTCGCCCCCCTCAGACTAAGGGACAGGAGGATTTAATCCACTCCTGGATGAATCTCATACCTCTAGTCGATGACATACATCCTAGAGAGACCATCAGAATTTTGGTGGTGACATCCTGACCTGTGCTCAATGGTGAAATCAAACCCTTGCAGGCAGATCGACCATCTCAATAGTTTTGGGTTTTCCCCTTTCATTTGCATTAACCATCTCAAGGGTTGGTGGTCAGTCTGAATGACAAAAGTAGCACCATACAAGTACGGCCTAAACTTCTTCAGAGCCCACACGATAGCAAAGCACTCTCTTTCGATGATTGCCCACCTTGTTTCAGGATCCTTCAGCTTGCGGCTGATGAAGCAAACGGGGTGCTCCCTACCTTTCCCATCCAGTTGACTGAGTACGGCACCTATCCCTACATTTGAAGCATCTGTCTGCACAATGAAGTGTTGGCCATAATCAGGAGCTCTAAGTACTGGGGCTTGGCAAAGAGCCTTTTTCAGGTTTTCAAAAGCCTGATTGCACTCCTCGTTCCATTTAACCTTTTTAGGAAATTTGGGTGAGGAGATGACATTCAGTGGATAAGCTATGGTCCCATAGCTCTCTATGAAATTCCTGTAATACCCAGTGAGGCCTAGGAAGGCTCTCACTTGGGTTTGAGTAGTAGGTGTTGTCCAATTTTGCACAGCTTCAATCTTACTGAGCAAAGGCCCTATTTCTCCACCTCCTACCTCATGTCCAAGAGAGACTACCTTACTCTGTCCAATTTGGCATTTACTTGCCTTTATGGTCAGATTGGCTCACCCAAGAGCCTGCAAAACATCTCTCAGGTGGGTTACATGTTCTTCCCAGGAATTGCTGAACACTGCGATGTCATCCAAGTATGCCATGCAGAAGTCCTCCATCCCATTCAGAACCTGGTTTACCATCCGTTGAAACGTAGCAGGTGCATTCTTCAATCCGAAAGGCATTACCTTAAACTGGTATAAGCCAACGGGGGTAGAAAATGTAGTTTTCTCCTTGGCATGGTCTGTCAGGGCTATTTGCCAATAGCCTGACGTCAAGTCAAATGTGCTGAGGAACTTGGCGGCGCCAAGTTTATCCACCAACTCATCTGTTCTTGGCAAAGGGTGGGCATCAGTCTTGGTGACTGCATTAAGAGCTCTATAATCCACGCAGAATCTAAGCTCTTTAGATCCGGCCTTTGGTACTAACACAACTGGGCTAGACCATGGACTAGTAGAGGGCTCTATGACCCCGAGATCAAGCATCTTGCTGACCTCACCTTTGATGTGGGTTTGTACGTTTTCTGACATTCTGTATCCTCTGCTTTTGACTGGCAGACAGTCACCAGTGAGGATGTCATGCTGGCCCCAAGGGGTGAAGCCTGGTGAAAGCGAGAACAGAGAGGCAAACTGATTCAACATAGATTTGCATTCTTCTTGTTGCTCGGGTGTCAGATTGGAGGAGAGATTGACTCCTTCAATTTGTTTGTCTAGTAAGCCTCTGAGGAGATCTGGAAGAGCTTCACTCTCTTCTTCTTCCTCTGATGATGCTAGAAGCAATGCTCCTACATCAGGTCGTGAGACATACGCTTTGAGGCGGTTGGTGTGGAAGACTGTCGGAGCCTCCTTGGGATTGCCCAAGTCCACCAGATAGGTTACCTCTCCAGTTTACCCACAACTCGGAAGGGTCCCATCCACTTATCTTGCAAGGCCCTCTGCCTTGTTGGGTTCATAACGAGAACAAGCTGGTCTTGAGCGAACTCAACCATGTTAGCCTTTTGATCGTGCCAGTGCTTGATCAATGCTTGTCCAGCTTTCAAGTTATCGCTTGCTTCCGTCATCATGTGCGACATTCTCCTCCGGAGACCTATCACGTAGTCAGTCACTCTGACTGGCTTGGGGGAAGGAGCACTCTCCAACCCCTCCTTAATCAGGGCCAATGGACCTCTGACGGGATAACCATACATTAGTTCGAAGGGCGAGTAACCTACTCCCTCCTGAGGGACTTCTCTGTAAGCAAAGAGAAGGCATGGCAGTAGAAGGTCCCACTTACGCTTAAGGGGTTCCTCTAAAGCACCTATCATGCTCTTCATGGTTCGGTTGAACCGTTCTACCAATCCATTGGTTTGTGGGTGGTAAGCTGTTGAGAACTTGTAAGTAACTCCACAGGTTTTCCACATGGCTTTCATGTAGTGGGACATAACGTTTGACCCCCTTTCAGAGATTACTTCCTTAGGAAACCTGACCCTAGTAAAAATACCAAGGAGGGCCTTAGCCACAGCCGGAGCTGTAACAGTACTCATAGGAATTGCCTCAGGATACCTAGTAGAATGGTCTACTACAACAAGTATAAACCTGTTGCCTGAGGAGGTTGGAGGATCAAGGGGACCAACAATGTCAATACCTACTCTCTCAAACGGGACTCCCACAACTGGGAGAGGCACTAAAGGTGCCACATTCTTCGAGCAAACCTTACCAGAGGTCTGGCAGGTGTGGCAGCTCCTGCAGTGTATTTCTACTTCGGCCCCCATCTTTGGCCAATAGAAGTAGAGAGAGAGCCTTTCCTTAGTCTTCTTGAAACTCAAGTGACCAGCCGAAGGAATCTCGTGGGCTAACTGCAAGAACTGTGGTCTGTTCCCTTGGGGTACTACAAGTCGTTTGTAGTCGCCAGGTGCAGACTCAGTCGGTTCACTGTAGAAGAGGCCATCTTCCCAGTGCAACCTGTATTTCCCAGGCTCTTGCCCTTCAGCCTGAGCTTCTGCAGAAGGTGGCGAAGACCTTCCAGAGTTGGACATTCTCTCTGTCCCTTACTGAAGTCTGCCCTGCTGGGTCCACCTTCTGCCAGTAAAGACTGGAGCTCAGGATGGTCAACAGGATCCAGATCTCCATTGAGTTCCTGGCCTTCCATTAGCTCTTCCTCAGAGTCTAATTCTACCACACAGGGTTGTACCTCCCTCTCAGCCTCAGCTGGAGGTGGAGTTACGGGTGTAACTTTGGGCAACCGCGGGGAAGTCCGTGTTGGCTGCACTGAAATGCTGGCTGCTGGTTTCGGGATAGAAGTCTTAGGTTTCCCTTTCGCTTCTGATTTCTTGGAGACAGCTGCCGACAATTCCAGTGGAGCAGGAGTGATTTCCTTCTTCATCATCTCCTGGAGAGTACCGCGCATGGTCCTCTCTCTTGCGGGTCTGGTTAGCTCCTTTAACCGTTTACTAGGAGGTCTGGGAGTATGCGATACAACTCCAAGAGTTTTCAAATCGTTACCCAACAGTACGCGTCCTGGTACCTCACTCTGTATGCTGACAGGTATCTTTACAGTCATGTCGTTACACTGGATGAGAACTGGTAATTGGGGAAGCATCTGCACAGGCCCTCCAGCTAACTTGGTGAGGCATTTAGGTGCCTTAGCAACATCCTCGGCCTGAAAAAAAGATTTATCCACCACAGTTATGCTGGCCCCAGTGTCCCTAATGAGATCAGTCTCCTGACCATTCACCTGAACACTGTCCTTATAATACTCTTTAGTATTATCGGGGATAGAATTATAGACATCTAAATTCTGTTGTTCCCACAACCCCAGAGATACTAAAGAAATGCTGGCTGAGACTCCAATGGGTTCGTCAGCTAACAGTAGAAAGTTTCTACTTGCCATTTGGACTTCCTCCTCTGGAGCGAAGACTAAGGAGACAAGCTGGACCCCTGAAGGTTTACCCTTACATCTGGGATCTCCTTTCACGTGGTCAGTCGAGCCACAAACAAAGCATTTACCTAACGCTTTTTGGAATGGTGGCTTGTTCTGACCTCCTTCCGGTTTGGCACCAGAAGAAACACTATTCTGCTGTGGTTTTCCCGGTGGCTTACCCTTCTGGTTTTGTTTGGGGCCCTCTTTGGAATTTGAGTTATTCGAATTCTCTTTTGAGTCTTTTTTAGGCTGTTTTCCCTCATCCTTTTTCTGAGTTGCCCCAGAATCCTTATGAGTAGCCCTGTTGGCAACCCACAAGTCAGCAGCCTTAGCTAGCGTCCGGGAATCCAATTCCTTCGAATCAGCCAGGTGCTGTCTGAGCTCAGGAGAACAGGCATCATAAATCGACTCCAACATAAAAAGATTCTTCATACCCTCATAAGTGTTCACTTTGTAACCCTTAATCCATCCCTCTAAGTTTTTCAACCCTTCACTCACCCAGGTAGCCCAAGGGGTACCATCATGCTTTTTGAGGGTTCTAAACCTCTTAAGATACTGGGAAGGGGTCTTCCCGAATCTAGCTATTAAAGCTAGTTTCACACTTTCGTAATCCGTCTTATCCGCCTCCCCCAACTCCATTACCACATCAGTCACAACAGGAGGGAGCCTAGAGAACAACCAGGGAAGTAAATCATTCCCGGTGATGTCCTGGAGCCCATGATTGTACTCAAACAGTTTTAACCAATCCAACACATCCAATCTTGGTTCATACATACCCACTAATTCCTTTGGCATCCGGGGTATTTTGGGACTGGAGCTCCTAGAGGAACCAGACGAGAGAGAAGCATTTTCGATAGACAACTTTTTCATCTCTAACTCGTGATTAAGTTCTATTTCCCTGAGTCTTAACTCAGCTTGCTTCTGCTCAGCCTGGGCATTCATCTGTCTGAACTCGAGCTCTTGGTTTCTATCAGATTGAGCCAAGAACCGTTTGTATTCTATTTCGAGCTTCATTTTTTCAAGTTCAAAATAAGCAGGGTTACTTGTGGGACCTGGTATGGGCCCCGTAGGCACAGCTGGTAAGGCAGGTAGAGGAGCAGGGGAGACAGTTTCGTTAGCCTCTCCGTCCTCGTCAGCCTCTTCATCGCTATCATCAGAATTACGATTCAGATCAACACCATCACTGTTATGTACATTTGCTGGAGAAATTGGTTCCTCTGAACCAGTACCCAGACTTTGGTTCGCCAGCAATCTCTCTATTAATTCTAACTTCTTGCCTCTTACAGAAAGATTCTCTTGCCTACAGAGAGCTCGCAAACTCTCAGTATTTTCACCTGACAAGGATTCTTGACTGTAAGTTTCCATCGTAGACATGTTTTTGAAAGTTGCTTTTTAGTGCTAAGTTTTGTGGTTAGTTATCCTAAAGTGTCAAAAAGCACTCTAAACTGTATACTCGATACAAATCCCAACGCTGTACACCAGTGTTAGGCGGAAACCTGTGCAGTTCCCTTTGGGACCACTGCAAAAGATTTAGGACTACAGGTGTTTGGCAGTAAACCCACTTGGTAGCAGTCTGTACCACACAGATTCACTTGGTAGCTGTGGCTGAGCAGTCAGACTTCCCTCAAGAAGATTTAAGCAATATGTGGAGTATACAATATAGGGCAATTCTTCACAGTAAGACAAGCAAACACGCAACGAGACTCAGTGTAAAGATATTAAGGTATTTATTTATAACGGAACATCTATGGAAAACACCATGGCACTATCACGGCAAACAAATCAAACACAATTACTCTACGAAGAAGAAACGATCAATCCCCCTAGCAATATTTCGACAAGTCTAGGTTCTACCGGCACCACTTATTTACAGACAGAGGTGTATACCTCAACCTAGATGGCACTCTAATATTGGTTAGGACGGGAGAGAAAAATAAGCAGGTTACGAAATCAACACAGTTCAATACTTCACAGGAAAAATGCAAGGCAAGAAGGCAAGAACCACAATAGATCATAAAGTTCAGAGGCCAGGCCCACTCGGAGAGAGGCAAGGCGATATGTCCCAAAAAGTCTCTAGTGGAAATGCGTTCGAGTCTTTGTAGCAAATTGTTATTGGCAGATTGAACCAGTTCAGAACAATACGTGAGAAAGCTTGGAGGCGACCCAACGGAAAGGAGAGGATTAAGACAACTCACTCGAACCGATCGAAAGGGAAGCCAGGCGGACACAATACCTTGTTTATGGAGAGACAGCTCCGGCGGGGGCAGTTGTTCCTGGTGGTGGAAGCCCGTCGGGTCTTTGCCAAGAGGAGGGAGGATCTCTTCGTCGAAGAAAAGTGAAGTCCGGTGCACCACCAGGGAAGAGACCAGCCAAGGAGTGCTCTGTCACAAGGCACCACCTATTGGTCACGGTACAGGGGTAGTGGCTATCCGGTTGCCGAGGTGCTCTGCACGGGCAATTCAATCACTGCGCCCTGAGGCGAAGAAAAAGCAAAGGGGACTGGTTGTTCCCACCAGTCAGGGGAAGAGACTCTCCGGCAGGGAGATCTCCTCTGTCGTCGGGAAGTGGTGAGTTGGTTCTGCAGGGCTCCATCGGAGGTGTCGTCGTGCAGGTCGGCTCAGCGTTACCCTCGTCAGATTCTTTGGTCCTGTGGCGACTTCTGAAGATCCAGTCCCAAAAGCCCTGCTTTTATGCAGAAAACCCCCATTCATTCAGCCTAGCTGTCAATCAACACATGCTAAGTGGTGAGCGGTGAGGCTCACCACTTGGGCCAATCACACCAGAGTGCGACCAGAGTTGGCAAGGCAACTCGGTCCAGGGTGCCTAAACCCCCTCCCACACCCCTGTGGTAACCCAGACAGAATGGTACCACTTTGGAGGGTCTCTGCACAGAGGCCCGCCAAAAGTGGAACAAAGGGCTCAACCTTTGGTTTAGGAGTCACAGAGACGAACACAGACGCCATTTTAAAAACCGAGTTCTGGTATAAAATACCATCCGATTAACGAGGAAAAGTATCAATCTCTAACAATGGGACGAATCCCATAGGGTTATGTTCGGGGTCGAACATAACAAGTAGTTTCCACTGCCACCAGCCAAAACTCGACGAGGGGGGACGGGACAGTGCCCCCTCGAGTAACAGACCCAGGAGTAATCGAATTACCCCTACTAGCACGTCCACAATAAGATGGTTGGTACTAGTTCTGTTAGTAAATTTAGGTCTAGTAAAGCCAATGGTGACTTTACATGCCCGGGGAGACAGTAGTCAGTCCCCGGGTATGGAGTCTATGGTGGAGGTCCACTAGGACACCCCAGTGTTACGGCACGTAGGGTGCGGTGTAACACACATAGAAAAACATATGAGACCCTATGGAGTAAAAGACCCCATAGCCCATAGAACACATTGACATTCAAAGGAATTACACACATTCATGTCCAAGAGTGAGAGGAAAAGAGTCTCACTCTTGGCAGGATGGAAAAAACAAACTCCAGAAATCCAGCAAAGCTGCTGAATAACTCACGAGGTTAGGAAATTCAGCCTAAACAGAGAATTCTCCCTAACACCCCCACGCCCCAGCCACCAGGGGCAGCCTCCACCAGGCCCCCACCTATGTCTACCACCACCCCCACCCCCCAGCCACCAGGGGCAGCCTCCACCAGGCCCCCACTCATGTCCCCTATCACTCCCACCCCCAGCAGTGCAGGGGCAGCCTCCACCAGGCCCCCACCCATGTGTACCACCACCCCCACCGCCCACCCACCAGGGGCAGCCTCCACCAGGCCCCCACTCATGTCTCTCATCACCCCCACCCCCCAGCAGTGCAGCGGCAGCCTCCACCAGGACCCCACCCATGTCTACCACCACCCCCACCCCCAGCAGTGCAGGGGCAGCCTCCACCAGGCCCCCACTCATGTCTCCCACCACCCCCACCCCCCAGCAGTACAGGGGCAGCCTCCACCAGGCCCCCACTCATGTCTCCCTGCACCCCCACCCCCAGCCACCAGGGGCAGCCTCCACCAGGCTCCCACTCATGTCCCCTATCACCCCCACCCCCAGCCACCAGGGGCAGCCTCCACCAGGCCCCCACCCATGTCTACCACCACCCCCACCCCCCGGCAGTGCAGGGGCAGCCTCCACCAGGCCCCACTCATGTCTCCCAGCCAACATGTCACCACAATGTAGATCCCTGGACCTTATGGTCAGCCTCCAAATGGCAAACACCCACCCGAGTATTGCATCCACCCGCTTAGAAATGGCAAAAACATGATAGAAGCCCAATTGCAAGTTTGGAAATGAACATATGTCCCTCACATACACCCAATGGGTGTCAGTGAATGTCAAAACTCATATCATGATATGCATGAAACCAATGAGATGATACTACACATTGAACTTTGAACAAAAAATATGTATTAAAAGCCACATACATTGAATCAAAAATAAACAAACAATAATAGAAATTAAAAAAAAAAAAGCAGGTCCGTGAAATAATGCAAAACCACAAATCATAATGCAAAGGAAAGGTGTCCAAAGTCACAGTCCAAAAAAGTAAATCCAATGGAAAATTAAAATCGAAAATCATTGCTCCATGGCGAAATCATAATAAAAATTGAAAATCCAAAAGTCAACTATGTACAGATAAACAATCCAGGGTCCATGATCCCAACCGAAGAAATGAAACCTATCTAATAACACTACCTAAGAAAAAATAACTATATACAAAAATGTGGCCCATTGTGCAAAAGGTCCAAAAAAAATGCTAAACCAAAGGAAACCTAACACTAACTATATAACTATTTACAAGGGCAGCGGGCTAGTTCGACGGCTCACTTCGGGATGTTCCGGGCTAGGGCATCATCGAACTCCTGTTCAATGTCCCGGAGGCGCTCCTCCTCCATGGCCCTGAGGATCTGCAGGGCCGTCCACATGTTCCCCCCAAACTCCCTGCGGATTGCCTCGAGGCACGCGGCACGCCTCAGGGCCCTCCGCATCGAGTTCTCCGCCCTGACCATCGTGAGCTGTGCCTCTTCCGCCCGCTGCCGCTCCGCATCTATGGCGTGGCCCAACCGCTGGCGCACGGAAGACACTTCCCATCCTGGGTCCTCCTGCCCTCCGGCCGATGCCTGCCTCTCCGATGTGGAAGGCCCTGAGCCATCATGGCCCCCACCACGTTGCTGCTGCTGCGCCTCTGCCCGTGCACTGCCTCCTGCTGCCTGCACATCCTCCGCTGGCTGGGGTGCAGTCGTTGATGTGGCCACCCCTGCTGGACGTCCGACTCCCGACTGTGGCAGGGATGCCTCCTCCACCAGCCTGGCCGCACCATCAGAGGCAGCTCCACAGGGCACCCAGGTGACTGATGGGTGGGAAGATGGCACGGAGGACGACTGGCGCATAGGGGGTTCAGTTGAGGAGGGGGTCGTAGCAAGCCCCATCAAATGGCGGAATCCGGCCTGGGTGACCTGTCCCAGTAGGCCGACGCGGTCAACGAGCCATTCGAGATGACGTGCAGTCTCCTCATGAAAAGACTGCAGGTCAACTCGCATGGCCCGTTGACGCAACGCCACACCAGTCAGGACAGGCTCAACCCAGACCCGGATAGCCACGTCCGCAGGCAGAGGAAGGCCAGTTGTCGTGAGCTCATCCCCTGCCTGAATACGGGTCTGGACGTAGGCATCCCTGCTGGTGCAAGATGATGCAGTGACAGGATCAGGGACAGGATTGCACACAGGCAACCTCCGCGGCGACCTGTGCTGCCTCCTGTCCCTGGTCCTGCACTGCACCACTAGCACCAGTGGAATCCCCACCTCCAAACCCCTTCTCTGTTGCTTGCACGGCCTCCTCCTCCACCAAACCCCCCACCAACCTGGATGACTCCGTGCCATCTTCCCCCGTTGGGCCCTGTGGGGTCCCAGCTTCCCCTTCTGCTGCCGAGGAGTTCAACTCCGACCTCTGTCTCTTGGACCTCCCCCCGGCAGCTGCGGCTTGGGACGCGGCACCGGACTCCTCACTCCCCGACGAGATCACAACCTGGGAGGGGAGCCGGGCCTTGCGTCTCCGGCTGGCAGTGCGATCCCCGCCGCTGTGCTCCACAGCACCTTCTCCGCCCTCTTCATCAGTTGACGCTGCAGACA
Organism: Ambystoma mexicanum; assembly: GCF_040938575.1. Taxonomy (NCBI): domain Eukaryota; kingdom Metazoa; phylum Chordata; class Amphibia; order Caudata; family Ambystomatidae; genus Ambystoma; species Ambystoma mexicanum. The sequence goes on from NC_090923.1 coordinate 692,063,171, forward strand.
GGGAGAAATAAAACACAGGCATCAGGGCACTGTACAATGGACACATACACACATGACAGTTGCACATGAGTGGCATTGGCAAACCTCAGACATGGCATCACAATCGGCAACACACATGTCATTTCAACTTGCACACATGAGCCATACCACAGCCACATCGCAACTGCCATCACCATCCATACACATACAACATCATGAGCAGGCAAAGGTGAGCCAGACATCACATGCATCACAGGGAGTGCACTACACATGTACGCACACCACCACACTTGCATGCATGTGTACACCTCAGCCAACTGTCGCAGTGTTCCGATGGGCATCCATGTCACATCTGCCAATCAGGCTTCCACATCCCGCTGTCACATGCATCCATGTTGCCTCACTGTTGCACCCTTGTCAAATACACACACATGCACATGTACACAGTGCTGATACATGCAGCTGAAAACAACATACATCCGTGACATCACGAACATGCCCACTTACATACACATTCATCCAAACATGTGTGCCCACACAACTGCATTTGGCATGCAAGCCTACACACACAAGCACCATCCATGTCTCACACATGACAGCCCTTGCATGTGTTAGCCTCACGGTCCTGTACACTCCCACCCATACTCGGCCCCATACAAACAGATGTGCAACCGGCACACTACTGGCACATCACCACACGCACAGCTTACAATCATGATGCATGTAAACTTACCGCTCGACTCCAGATGGGTCTGCCTCTCAAGGACCTGGACATGGAGCGCTGGGGATATGCGTTCCAGGACCCTCATCTGATCTTCCGACAAGTGGCCCCGGCGCCCCTTAGCATCTGCTGCCTTCAAGAGGCGCCGGGCCTTGTTCAGGGTCCTGGACCTGAAGTCCTCCCAGCGCATCTTGACATGTTGGAAGTCACGGACTGCCACCCCCTCCGCGTTGATGGCAGTCACGATGTCCGTCCAGATCCGAGTCCGTCCTTTCTTGTCGGCGCGCACACTTCCGTAGAGGGCATCATACTGCGCCAGGACTTGCTCCACCAGGACACCAACTTCCCTGGCACTGAAGCTGGTGCCCCTCTGCCTCTCTGGCTGGGGGTTGTCAGTGGTGCCAGATGTTGCAGTGCCCGACATGACAACCCCAGAGGCAGGAGTGGGTGGGCAACTGGGTCCTGGGGCTGGGCTGTGAAGCAATGGAATCCCAGTCGGGAGTCTTCGGTTCCAGTAGGGGTGGTCACAACAACAGCACCCCTGGCTGATGTGCAGGAAGCAAATGGCAGGGCACGTGGGCAGCAGGCAGTCAGGCAGCAGCAGATGTTAGGTGGGAGCGTGCTCGGGGCTCTGGGGGGCAGTAATTCGGCCTTGTGGGCAGGAGCGTGGTCTTCCGTGTGCTTACGCGTGGCCAGCTTTATACGGAGTGATTTGGCACGTGAAAATCCTGCACGTCTGCGTGTAAATCGAGGAAAGGCCCTTAGCGCGTATGCACGTCAGCACGCATATGCGATTTCATTGGACCAATGGCCCTTAGCGCGTAAGCGCGTCAGTAACGTGACGCGCGCGGGTGTTTCCCTCATTACACCTGATGACAGAGCACATGTGGATTTCCACCAATCGCGTGTGAAACTTCCTGCGCACCCCAGAAATACACATACCCAGGCCAATCGCGTGTACGCTCACTTCCCTCCGATTACACGCGATGACACTCGGACGTGCAGTTTTACCACGTGTGCTCGCATATGCGATTTCATTGGCCCAAAGGCCACCATATGCAGATGTGACGTCACGCGCATGGCCATAGAGAATGGCGCATGTAAAAATAAAGAGATACACGTCCAAGTGTCAAAGCGCGTAATTGGTGGAAATGGCCTCATCGCGTATGCGCGTCTGTGACGTGTGTATAAAAGGTACGTGTAGAACGCCATTTCCTTGTACGTGCTTTTCGTGGAGAGCGAGTGGGTGAAATCTGTACTTCTTGTCGGTTCACATGCGATTTACTTCACAGCGTTTCCAGTTTGTACTCCCTGTTACCTCTGACAGCTTTTTCCCTTTTCCTCTTTTTCCTGGGCCTGTTTCCTCAAACAGCATTCCCTTCTACTGTTGTCCTGTCTCCTCAGACAGCGTACAATTCTTCTTTTGGCGGGGGTGTTGCCAACGCGCACACAAGCATATTTTTCACGCTTTTGTTCCTGGCAGATGGTGAGTCGCGCACGTATTTAACATCTGTGCTTGCCCCATGTGTCACGTACCCCTTCAGAGGTCATTCTAGGCTGCGTGTGACACGCATACGTTCATTCTTGTGTTTCTGGGTGCCACAGCGTAGTGCAGGTTTATTTTTCCACACACGTGGTCTAGGAGGGGTTGCGTGCGCCTTACTTCCCTTTTTTGGGGTGCCTGTGCGTTGCGTGACCCGTCATCTTTCCCCAGGGGTGACATACAGCCTTCCTAGAGCACTAGGGTGCGATTACCATCTGGTACCCAACCCCTTTGACCCCCAATTGCCCAGGACAATAGTTCACATCGACTCCCATACGCACAATAACATCAGTGCCATGGCTGGGAGGCGACCAAGCCGTAAGGGTGGCAAAGGTGGCCGAGCCCCAAGTGATGGCCGCGGTGGATCCAGTAGGAGACGTGGCCATGACTTGCAGGGTGCCCCTAGCCCCCCATGTGTGGAGGAGCAGTCAGGGACACCCATGCCCCCCCGGTTGAGTTTAACGTGGCTGACTCCATCCATGCTCAGCCCTTGTTGGACCAGCCCACTGTGGAACCAGACCTGGCACAGGGTGACTCCATGGCTGACTTCCAGGTCAGCAGGTCTAGGCCACGTGCGCCGGTGAATGTTGGTGTCATCAGGCCACGTGGATCAGGGGCAGCTAGCTCATCTGCTGCCCCGCGTAGGCAGGCTGGGGAGGCTGCAGGGGCAGCTGCGGCTCCATCCTCCCCACCTCTCACACACCCAGCCAGGACAGTGTCGGTTCAAGTCCATCATGCTGACATTCCCCCTGACACCATCACACTTGAGCTAATGCCTGCACCAACTCCCATGCTGAGTGTGCAATCCCACGCTCCTGCCCCTAGTGTCCAGAGCGGCGTAGGACACTCAGGATCCCCACCACCTTCCAAGCAGAAGAGGAAGAGTGCTCGTCCAGTAGAGGCTGATGCCCCAGACACGGCTACACAGTCCGGCCCATCAAGGAAGCCCAGCTTCAATGAGGCCGAACTGAATGCACTTGTAGAGTATGTGTCCGCACATGACCGCGAAATGGTGATTGTTGCAGGATCCAAGACCACACCTGAACAACGTCAGGCACACTGGCAGACCATTGCGGACATCATAAGTGCCCTTGGAATCGTGAGGCGCACAGCTAATGAATGCTACAAGCGCTGGAATGACCTGAAGCGCAGGGCAAAGAATAAGCTGGCCTCAAGTCATGCCGCAACTCTAGTGACTGGAGGTGGGTCTCCAGCAGACGACATAGAACTCACTCCACATGAGCAGGTTGCTGGGACCTACGTCACGGAGGAACAGATCCAAGGCGTGGGAGAACTGGCAGATTACGAGGCATTGTCCGGTGAGTGCACATGCATGTGTGTGTCATCCATGTGCATGGTGTGTGTGGGAGGGCTTCTGTTTGGGTGCCATCTGAGGGTGTGTGTGCCTGAGTGGTTCTGGTCACCCATGTGCCTCTTCCTATACATTCTTGGCACCAGCATTTGGGTATAGCAGCATCCCTTCTGCCAACATTAGACATCCAGCCCAACACCACGCAAGTTGCCCTTGGAGTGTCATCTTGCCACAACATTGTTGCTTATTTACCTCTGTTTATTCAGGCAGATTTTTTGCATATCACCACTTTTACTCAGGATTTCTCAGTCCTATTGTCACATGTCTGACATGGCTATGGTACAGTGGACTGGCTTAGTTTCCTGGACATGATACGTTTAGACATGCCCCTGTGCTATAGGACCATTTTGGACTGGCAGCTGCAGGTCAAACATATGAACCATTTCAATGAAAAAAATCAATTATATGAGCAAACTGGACTGAATGAACAATTGGTGACCTCCTCTCCCTCTTCACTTCATGGCTAGGGTACATGCCATCTGTGTGATGGCATGTGTATTTGACCTGCCAATCACTGGCCAATGTGTGATGCGACTGATAGGCAGCATGCAGCAAATGTGTTCATATTCCATCTTGGTGTCATCAATGTGTGCCATCTGCCTCCCCATCACACGCAGTGACGGTGCATGCATGGGAGGGTGTTAGTCATGTGGGACATGTGTCGATCAAGTACTGTTTCTGTAGCCTCTCAGCCCTAATTGTGTGCCAAAGTGCTAATGCCTGTTTCCATTTGTTTTCTTTTATGTCTTTGCAGGGGATGACGCACTTGATACTGCTGGGGTTGTGGAGATGGTGCAGACCCAGGAGGGGTCTGAGGGCCGACCGACCACCAGTGAGAGACGTGGTGTGGTGGTGGGTGAGAACCCACAACTGCTGCAGTTCGTGCTCTCAAGGGATGTCTCTGGCTGCACCTCCCCCGAGCTGTATTCAGGTGTCGATTCGGATGATGAGACCTATGTGCCTTCGCAGGTGAGTGTTCCTGGGAAGGATTCTGTTCTGTCCGACCCACCTGCACCAGGGTTAGAACCCTCAATGGGGATGTCAGTGTTGGCAGGTACGCCTTTGGTGGTTACGGATGCAGGGTCACACTCCGCGACATCTGATCCTGTTCCTGGGCCAGCAGATCAGAGGGGGAATGCAGTCCTGCAGCCTCAGGCAGTGTCGGCACAGCAAGGCGCATTTTGCCTTGCCCCAGACAGGTGTGGTGCCCGCCGACGTGGTGGCCATCAGCCACCTGGCAATACCGCATGGGAGCAATCCATATACGGTATGGCAACCCAACAGGGAGCATCATCAGAGATGATGGCTCAGGCCATGGATAGGGTGGCCAATTCCATTGTCCCCCCCGAAAGGCTGATGGAGCGAATATAGCAGGCAACCGACTCCATCTGCCAGTCACACAGGGAGGACATGTTGGCGTCCGACAGGGACAGGCGGGCGGCACTGGCGACTCTGCAGGAAGCCATTTCCATAGAGTCCCAGGGCCACAGGGAAGCCCTGAGGGTGGGACTCCTTCACCTCAGGACAACTCTTGTTGAGCTTGAGGCTTCAACAAACAGAAGGACAGAACAGCAGCTGGAGCGTCTCACACGTACGCTCTCAGCTGAGATGCAGGCAACTAGGGCGGAGCTCCGGGTATCCCGTGAGTTGTTGCATGGGGACCTCCGCACACTTATCCTCCAGAACGAGACCTACCACACCCGCATGCTTGCAGCCATGGAGGAACAGACTAGGGCTTTGTGTGGGCTGCCTCCCATAGTGCCACCACCTCCTGATGCAGCTGCAGAGGGTGAGGAGAGCGACAGCAGTGATACTCCCACAATAGGGTAGCAGTGTAGGCCATGAGCCCATGGAGGTTTTTTTTTTTTCGCAAGATCCACACAGGTGGGTGTTGGTGTGCACCCTGTCCTCGGACCTCCTGGGTGGCCTCCCCCACACTCCCGGGCCCATTAATGGCCATTTTTTTTTTTGGGACAGTGTGTTGACTTGTGTGGCTCCCGTGGGCATACGCTGCATTGTGGATGGGCACATGCAGGCTTGTCATGAATTTGGTTCAGATGCTTGGGTTTTTGTGACACACACCCCTCCTGCTTCCCGTTTCCATGGGCTTGCAAAGGGTGTGCCCAAGTGACATTGACGTACATGGTGACATTGGACTCCCATGAGCTGTGTGGGCAGTCTGTAGTCAATACTGTGTATACATTCATAGTGCATATTGTTGTTGTATTGTACACTGCATGGTGTATTGATATGTGCCTCTGCATCCATCTCATCCTCCTAATTTGCAGGTCCATTCCTCATGTCTTCACAATGCGGTCCACCTTGGAACTGGAGTCCATGTTGTAAGCAGTGCACCTACACTCTTGCGTGGCGCTAACACTGTATACTTGGAAGTGTTCGGAGGGCTGGCATCATCAGGTAGTGAGGCTAGCACATTTTTAAGTCTGTAATGTCATGTTTAAGGAGGTTGGAGGTTGTGTAGGTGATTGGTATTCTTGGTAAGTATTTGGTAATGTGTGTTGTAGGTCCTGCATTACTGTGAGCATTTCATGTGTGGACATGTTTCCATTAGGGACACTGTAGCTGGTGACACTTGGGGCATGTTGTGGGGATTAATTTCTCTCCTCTCACATTGCATGACATGCCATGGTGTGTTGTGTGGCCGTGCCGGGGAGGGGTTGAGTGACATGGCACTGTTTTCATGTAGTATTTTGCGAGTGGGTATTCATTTCTGCAGCATGGAAGTGTCTTTTGATGATACTGCATTGGTGGTGTTTGTGTAGGTAGGGATGCACACATTGTGACACTTCCACATGAACAATCTCAGGCTGCTATGGGTCTGACAGTTGACTGTCCCTTTGTTCGTCTTAATTGTCAGGTCGGGTCATCATTGCTTATCAGATGATATGTGCCACGCCTGTGTGCACTCCACTGGGGTGTGATTTCTATGTGAAGTAATTAGCCACCAGCAGTGTACGGCTGCCTCACCCCGTGCCCTCTCCCCTCCCAGCGGGCGTGCATGTGGTTGGGGATGTGGGGGCACCACCATGTCCACAGCCAGGCCCCGGCGTGTTGCAACATTGTGCAGGACACATGCTGTCACTATGATCCTGCACACTACTGGGGGCGCATATAACAGCTGCCCGCCAGAACGGTCAAGGGAGTGAATGCGTGACTTGAGCACTCCGAATGTGCGCTTCACTATGCCCCCGGTTGCAACATGGGCTGTGTTGTGTCTTACCTCTGGAGGCGTGATGGGGTTCTGAATTGGCATCATCATGTGGGTGCTCAGAGGGTAGGCACTGTCCCCTGGTGAGGAGATGATGGGTATCATTAGTGGGGTAGTGACATAACTCTGCATCTGACATGCATGCATGTGCAGTGGCATTCATACTCACCAAGCAGCCATGTATCGCCATGCCGCCCAGCTTCTAGGTCCTGGCTTAGGGTAGACATTCGGTAAATGAAGCTGTCGTGGGTGGACCCTGAATAGTTGGCATATAATGAGGTGATGATTCCCTTAGCATTACATACCTGCACGTTGATGGAATGCCAGTGCTTGCGGTTCCTATAGATGTGCTCAGATGCCCTGGGGGGACGTAGTGCCACATGGGTGCAGTCAATGGCACCTAGCACTTTTGGGAATTGTGCCACACCGTAGAAATCGAGGGTGGCAGCCTGCCTTTCTGCAGGTGTCCTGGGCAGGTATATATGCCTACGGACTGATGGGCGTGCAGTGATGATGTTCAAGACCTGGTGTAGGCAGCGTGACTGCGTGGCCTGTGACACCCCACCCACTATGGCACTTGTCTACTGAAATGATCCTGTGGCCAAAAAGTGGAGTACATTGAGGACCTTCTCCAGGGGGCTGAGTGCTTGGGAGCACAGGGTGGGTGATGTGAGGTCATCCTCCCACTCACTGACCAGGTCAGGTATTATGTGTGGTGGAAACCTGTACCTCCCATACACCTGGTCATCAGGCATCCCAAAAAGGCTGGTTCTGGGAGTGAAAATTCTGGCCCTCATTATCCTCCTCCTCCTTTGGTAACCCACGGCCACTGCTGCTAGGAACGGTATATTCATCCTGGCGTATGAGCTTGTTTGTTGTTTGCACGCACTTTTATCCTGCGCGGGTCGACGTACGCCTGCTTCATGCTGGCGTACGTGTTTCAGGATTGGACCATTTATTTTTTGGCACGTCGTAGGCGCACGTGTGAATCTTCCCGCCCACCCCAGGAATACACGTAGCACACTCTCCCAGGCCCAGTCGTGAGTAAATATTCCCGCCCACCCCTGGAATACATGTACCCCACTCTCACAGGCCCAATCGTGTGTGGAACTTCCAGCACACCCCGAAGTACACGTACCCAGGCCAATCGTGTGTGGAACTTCCAGCACACCCCGAAGTACACGTATCCAGGCCAATCGCGTGTGGAACCTCCCGCGCACCACGTAGTACACGTACCAAGGCCAATCGCGTGTGGAACTTTCCGCGCACCCCGAAGTACACGTAGCCAGGCCAATTGCATGTGGAACTTCCCGCACACCCCGTAGTACACGTACCCAGGCCAATCGCGTGTGGAACTTCCCACGCACCCCGAAGTACACGTACCCAGGCCAATCGCGTGTGGAACTTCCAGCGCACCCCGAAGTACACATACCCAGACAAATCGCACGGCTGGGGGGAGGGGTGATGGGAGACATGAGTGGGGGCCTGGTGGAGGCTGCCCCTGGTGGCTGGGGTGTGGGGGTGATGGGAGACATGAGTGGGGGCCTGGTGGAGGCTGCCCCTGCACTGCTGGGGGGTGGGGGTGATGGGAGACATGAGTGGGGGCCTAGTGGAGGCTGCCCCTGCACTGCTGGGGGGTGGGGGTGATGGGAGACATGAGTGGGGGCCTGGTGGAGGCTGCCCCTGCACTGCTGGGGGTTGGGGGTGATGGGAGACATGAGTGGGGGCCTGGTGGAGGCTGCCCCTGCACTGCTGGGGGGTGGGGTGATGGGAGATATGAGTGGGGGCCTGGTGGAGGCTGCCCCTGGTGGCTGGGGGGTGGGGTGATGGGAGACATGAGTGGGGGCCTGGTGGAGGCTGCCCCTGGTGGCTGGGGTGTGGGGGTGTTGGGAGACATGAGTGGGGGCCTGGTGGAGGCTGCCCCTGCACTGCTGGGGGTGGGGTGATGGGAGATATGAGTGGGGGCCTGGTGGAGGCTGCCCCTGCACTGCTGGGGGGTGGGGGTGATGGGAGACATGAGTGGGGGCCTGCTGGAGGCTGCCCCTGCACTGCTGGCGGGTGGGGGTGATGGGAGATATGAGTGGGGGCCTGGTGGAGGCTGCCCCTGGTGGCTGGGGGGTTGGGGTGATGGGAGACATGAGTGGGGGCCTGGTGGAGGCTGCCCCTGCACTGCTGGGGGGTGGGGGTGATGGGAGACATGAGTGGGGGCCTGGTGGAGGCTGCCCCTGCACTGCTGGGGGGTGAGGGTGATGGGAGACATGAGTGGGGGCCTGGTGGAGGCTGCCCCTGCACTGCTGGGGGTTGGGGGTGATGGGAGATATGAGTGGGGGCCTGGTGGAGGCTGCCCCTGGTGGCTGGGGGGTGGGGGTGATGGTAGACATGGTGGGGGGCTGGTGGAGGCTGCCACTGGTGGCTGGGGGGTGGGGGTGATGGGAGACATGAGTGGGGGTCTGGTGGAGGCTGCCCCTGGTGGCTGGGGGGTGGGGGTGATGGGAGACATGAGTGGGGGCCTGGTGGAGGCTGCCCCTGCACTGCTGGGGTATGGGGGTGATGTGAGATATGAGTGGGGGCCTGGTGGAGGCTGCCCCTGGTGGCTGGGGGGTGGGGGTGGTGGTAGACATGAGTGGGGGCCTGGTGGAGGCTGCCCCTGCACTGCTGGGGGGTGGGGGTGATGGGAGACATGGGTGGGGGCCTGGTGGAGGCTGCCCCTGGTGGCTGGGGGAGTGGGGGTGGTGGTAGACATGGGTGGGGGCCTGGTGGAGGCTGCCCCTGGTGGCCGGGGGGTGGGGGTGGTGGTAGACATGGGTGGAGGCCTGGTCGAGGCTGCCCCTGGTGGCTGGGCGGTGGGTGTGATGGGAAACATGAGTGGGTGCCTGGTGGAGGCTGCCCCTGCACTGCTGGGGGGTGGGGGTGATGGGAGACATGAGTGGGGGCCTGGTGGAGGCTGCCCCTGGTGGCTGGGGGGTGAGGGTGCAGGGGGACATGTGTGGGAGCCTGGTGGAGGCTGCCCCGGCACTGCTGGGGGGTGGGGGTGATGGGAGACATGAGTGGGGGCCTGGTGGAGGCTGCCCCTGGTGGCTGGGGGGTGGGGGTGTGGTAGACATGGGTGGGGGCCTGGTGGAGCTGCCCCTGCACTGCTGTGGGGTGGGGGTGATGGGAGACATGAGTGGGGGCCTGGTGGAGGCTGCCCCTGCACTGCTGGGGGGTGGGGATGATGGGAGACATGAGTGGGGGCCTGGTGGAGGCTGCCCCTGGTGGCTGGGGGGTGGGGGTGCAGGGGGACATGTGTGGGAGCCTGGTGGAGGCTGCCCCTGGTGGCTGGGGGGTGGGGGTGATGGGAGACATGTGTGGGGGCCTGGTGGAGGCTGCCCATGCACTGCTGGGGGGTGGGGGTGATGGGAGACATAAGTGGGGGCCTGGTGGAGGCTGCCACTGGTGGCTGAGGGGTGGGGGTGGTGGTAGACATGGGTGGGGACCTGGTGGAGGCTGCCCCTGGTGGCTGGGCTGTGGGGGTGATGGGAGACATGAGTGGGGGTGTTAGGGAGAATTCTCTGTTTAGGCTGAATTTCCTAACCTAGTGAGTCCCCCAGCAGCTTTGCTGGATTTCTGGAGTTTGTTTTTTTCCATCCTGCCAAGAGTGAGACTCTTTTCCTCCCACTCTTAGACATGAATGTGTGTAATTCCTTTGAATGTCAATGTGTTCTATGGGCTATGGGGTCTTTTATTCCATAGGGTCTCATATGGTTTTCTATGTGTGTTACACCGCACCCTATGTGCCGTAACACTGGGGCGTCCAAGCGGACCTCCACCATAGACTCCATACCCGGGGACTGACTACTGTCTCCCCGGGCATGTAAAGTCACCATTGGCTTTACTAGACCTACATTTACTAACAGAACTAGTACAAACCATCTTATTGTGGACGTGCTAGTAGGGGTAATTCGATTACTCCTAGATCTGTTACTCGAGGGGGCACTGTCCCGTCCCCCCTCGTCGAGTTTTGGCTGGTGGCAGTGGAAACTACTTGTTATGTTCAACCCCGAACATAACCCTATGGGATTCGTCCCATTGTTAGAGATTGATACTTTTCCTCGTTAATCCCTAACGTACCACCGGTCCACTTATCTTAAATAAGTTTATCGGATGGTATTTTCTGCCAGAACTCGTTTTTTAAAATGGCGTCTGTGTTCGTCTCTGTGACTCCTAAACCACAGGTTGAGCCCTTTGTTCCACTTTTGGCGGGCCTCTGTACAGAGACCCTCCAAAGTGCTGCCATTCTGTCTGGGTTACCACAGGGGTGTTGGAGGGGGTTTAAGCACCCTGGACCGAGTTGCCTTGCCAACTCCGTTTGCACTCTGGTGTGATTGGCCCAAGTGGTGAGCCTCCCCGCTCACCACTTAACATGTGTTAATTGACAGCTAGGCCGAATGAATGGGGGTTTTCTGCATAAAAGCAGGGCTTTTGGGACTGGATCTTCAGAAGTCGCCACAGGACCTAAGAATCCGACGAGGGTAACGCTGAGCCGACCTGCACGACGACACCTCCGGTGGAGCCCTGCGGAACCGACTCACCACTTCCCGACGACCTCTCCCTGCCGGAGAGTCTCTTCCCCTGACTGGTGGGAACAACCAGTCCCCTTTGCTTTTTCTTCGCCTCAGGACGCAGTGGTTGAATTGCCCGTACAGAGCACCTCTGCAACCGGATAGCCACTACCCCTGTACAGCGACCAAAAGGTGGTGCCTTGTGACGGAGCCCTCCGCGGCTGGTCTCTTCTCTGGTGGTGCACCGGACTTCACTTTTCTTCGACGACGAGATCATCTCTACACTTGGCAAAGACCCGACGTGCATCCACCTCCAGGAACAACTGCCCCCGCCGGAGCTGTCTCTCCACAAACAAGGTACCGTGTCCGCCTGGCTTCCCTTTCGATCGGTTCGAGTGAGGTGTCTTAATCCTCTCCTTTCCGTTGGGTCGCCTCCAAGCTTTCTCACGTATTGTTCTGAACTGGTTCAATCTGCCGATAACAATTTGCTACAAAGACTCGAACGCCTTTCCACTAGAGACTTTTTGGGACATATCGCCTTGCCTCTCTCCGAGTGGGCCTGGCCTCTGAACTTTATGATCTATTGTGGTTCTTGCCTTGCATTTTTCCCGTGAAGTATTGAACTGTGTTGATTTCGTAACCTGCCTATTTTTCTCTCCCGTCCTAACTAATATTAGAGTACCATCTAGGTTGAGGCATACACCTCTGTCTGCAAATAAGTGATGCTGGTAGAACCTAGACTTGTCAAAATATTGTTAGGGGGATTGATCGTTTCTTCTTCGTAGAGTAATTGTGATTGAAGTGTTTGCCGTGAGAGTGCCATAGTGTTTTCCATAGATTTTCCGTTATAAATAAATACCTTAAAATCTTTACACTGAGTCTCGTTGCGTGCTTGCTTGTCTTACTGTGAAGAATTGCCCTATATTGTATACTCCACATACTGCTTAACTCTTTTTGAGGGAAGTCTGACTGCTCAGCCACAGCTACCAAGTGAATCTGTGTGGTGCGGACTGCTACCAAGTGGGTTTACTGCCAAACACCTGTAGTCCTAAATCTTTTGCAGTGGTCCCAGAGGGAACTGCACAGGTTTCTGCCTAACACTGGTGTACGGCGGTGGGATTTGTATCGAGTATACAGTTTAGAGTGCTTTTCGACACTTTGGGATAACTAACCACAAAACTTAGCACTAAAAAGCAACTTTCAAAAACATGTCTACGATGGAAGCTTACAGTCAAGAATCCTTGTCAGGTAAAATACTGAGAGTTTGCGAGCTCTCTGTAGGCAAGAGAATCTATCTGTAAGAGGCAAGAAGTTAGAATTAATAGAGAGATTGCTGGCGAACCAAAGTCTGGGTACTGGTTCAGAGGAACCAATTTCGCCAGCAAATGTAGATAACAGTGATGGTGTTGATCTGAATCGTAATTCTGATGATAGCGATGAAGTTGCTGACGAGGACGGAGAGGCTAACAAAACTGTCTCCCCTGCTCCTCTACCTGCCTTGACAGCTGTGCCTACGGGGCCCATACCAGGTCCCACAAGTAACCCTGCTTATTTTGAACTTGAAAAAATGAAGCTCGAATTAGAATACAAACGGTTCTTGGCTCAATCTGAACGAAACCAAGAGCTCGAGTTCAGACAGATGATTGCCCAGGCTGAGCAGAAGGAAGCTGAGTTAAGACTCAGGGAAATAGAACTTAATCACGAGTTAGAGATGAAAAAGTTGTCTATCGAAAATGCTTCTCTCTCCTCTGGTTCCTCTAGGAGCTCCAGTCCCAAAAGACCCCGGTTGCCGAAGGAATTAATGGGTATGTATGAACCGAGTTTGGATGTGTTGGATTGGTTAAAACTGTTTGAGTACAATCATGGGCTCCAGGACATCACCGGGAATGATTTACTTCCCTGGTTGTTCTCTAGGCTCCCTCCTGTTGCGACTGATGTGGTAATGGAGTTGAGGGAGGCGGATAAGACGGATTTCGAAAGTGTGAAACTAGCTTTAATAGCTAGATTCGGGAAGACCCCTTCCCAGTATCTTAAGAGGTTTAGAACCCTCAAAAAGCATGATGGTACCCCTTGGGCTACCTGGGTGAGTGAAGGGTTGAAAAACTTAGAGGGATGGATTAAGGGTTACAAAGTGAACACTTATGAGGGTATGAAGAATCTTTTTATGTTGGAGTCGTTTTATGATGCCTGTTCTCCTGAGCTCAGACAGCACTTGGCTGATTCGAAGGAATTGGATTCCCGGACGCTAGCTAAGGCTGCTGACTTGTGGGTTGCCAACAGGGCTACTCATAAGGATTCTGGAGCAACTCAGAAAAAGGATGAGGGAAAACAGCCTAAAAAGGACTCAAGAGAGAATTCGAATAACTCAAATTCCAAAGAGGGCCCCAAACAAAGCCAGAAGGGTAAGCCACCGGGAAAACCACAACCGAATAGTGTACCTTCTGGCCACAAACCAGAAGGAGGTCAGAACAAGCCACCATTCCAGAGAGCATTTGGAACATGCTATCTCTGTGGGGCAACTGACTATATCAAAGGAGATCCAAAATGTAAGGGTAAACCTACGGGAATCAGCACAGTCTCCTTAGCCTTTACTCCTGAGGAGGAAGTCCAAATGACTAGTGCTCACTTTGAAGTCTTTGCTGACGAACCTTGGGTTCTTCAAGCAAGTGTATCAGTAGAGTCAATGGATCTGGTTAGTAATCAGAATAGGAGTGTGTATGACTCTATTCCTGAAAACTCTAAATGTTATTATGTGGACAGTGTTCTTGTCAATGGCCAGGATACTCCTGCCAGGCGAGACTCTGGGGCCAGCAGAACAGTAGTGGACGAAAGCTTTTTCAGGCCTGTGGATGTTGCTAAGGCACCCAAAGGTCCCGCTAAGATGTCTGGAGGCCCTGTCCAAATGGTTCCAATTCTATCAGCCCTCATACAGTGTAATGACATGACAGTGTTGATTCCTGTCAGTGTTCAGACTGAGGTGCCTGGGAGAGTCCTGTTGGGGAATGATCTAAAAACTCTAGGAGTAGTATCCAGTACCCCCAGGCCTCCCAGTATGGAGACCCAGAACCAAACCAAATTGGCTAGAGAGGCCACCTTAAGGAACCACTCTAAGCCTGTGGGACCCTCTACTGAGAACCCCACTACAAGCCCTGGTGTTGGTAAATTGACCTCTGACCCAGGCAAATTTCAGGCTAATATGTTAGGAAAATGGGAGCCCCAACCAAGCTCCATCATTGTTCCCTAGTTATAGAGTCTGTGACTCCCCCTGCTTCTGAGGAAGAGGTGGATAGACCTACTGGAACCCTAACTAGGCCTAAGAGAACTGGTAATTCTCAGTGCTGATGGAAAACCAGAAAAGAAAGGTCTAAGGCCAAAAACCTTCAGACTGTTGGACCTTCCACCGAAGACTCCAACCCAATTCCTGGACTTAACGGGCAAACTCCTAAAGTAGGTAAGGTAAGATCTCAGAGGAAGGAAAAGCATGTACCTTGCTTATCTCCATCCCCTCCAACCAAGAGGCCTAAAACCCAACCTTCCCTCAACAGAGAGGTAGGGAAGACCTCTGGAGGCTCCTCTAGATCTAAGGAGTTTCTTTATAAGGACTCCTTCAAAAAGCCTATCATAGGTTCAGTAGTTGTCTCAACTTCTGAGGGACTGGTCAACCAGATCCCCTATAAACTTAAAAAGACTGATGTTCCTAGGAAGGTTTGTAGGTCATATAGCTTACAACGGAAAACCTTTGATTTCACCATTAAGCACAGGTCAGGATGTCACCACCAAAATGCTGATGGTCTCTCTAGGATGTATGTCATCGACTAGAGGTATGAGATTCATCCAGGAGTGGATTAAATCCTTCTGTCCCTTAGTCTGGGTGGGGGCGAGTGTTAGGGAGAATTCTCTGTTTAGGCTGAATTTCCTAACCTAGTGAGTCCCCCAGCAGCTTTGCTGGATTTCTGGAGTTTGTTTTTTTCCATACTGCCAAGAGTGAGACTCTTTTCCTCCCACTCTTGGACATGAATGTGTGTAATTCCTTTGAATGTCAATGTGTTCTATGGGCTATGGGGTCTTTTACTCCATAGGGTCTCATATGTTTTTCTATGTGTGTTACACCGCATCCTACATGCCGTAACACTGGGGCGTCATAGCGGACCTCCACCATAGACTCCATACCCGGGGACTGACTACTGTCTCCCCGGGCATGTAAAGTCACCATTGGCTTTACTAGACCTAAATTTACTAACAGAAATAGTACAAACCATCTTATTGTGGACGTGCTAGTAGGGGTAATTCGATTACTCCTAGATCTGTTACTCGAGGGGGCACTGTCCCGTCCCCCCTCGTCTAGTTTTGCCTGGTGGCAGTGGAAACTACTTGTTATGTTCGACCCCGAACATAACCCTATGGGATTCGTCCCATTGTTAGAGATTGATACTTTTCCTCGTTAATCTCTAACGTACCACCGGTCCACTTATCTTAAATAAGTTTATCGGATGGTATTTTCTGCCAGAACTCGTTTTTTAAAATGGTGTCTGTGTTCGTCTCTGTGACTCCTAGACCGAAGGTTGAGCCCTTTGTTCCACTTTTGGCGGGCCTCTGTACAGAGGCCCTCCAAAGTGGTGCCATTCTGTCTGGGTTACCACAGGGGTGTGGGAGGGGGTTTAGGCACCCTGGACCGAGTTGCCTTGCCAACTCCGGTCGCACTCTGGTGTGATTGGCCCAAGTGGTGAGCCTCCCCGCTCACCACTTAGCATGTGTTGATTGACAGCTAGGCTGAATGAATGGGGGTTTTCTGCATAAAAGCAGGGCTTTTGGGACTGGATCTTCAGAAGTCGCCACAGGACCTAAGAATCCGACGAGGGTAATGCTGAGCCGACCAGCACGACGACACCTCCGGTGGAGCCCTGCGGAACCGACTCACCACTTCCCGACGACAGAGGAGATTTCCCTGCCGGAGAGTCTCTTCCCCTGACTGGTGGGAACAACCAGTCCCCTTTGCTTTTTCTTCGCCTCAGGACGCAATGGTCGAATTGCCCGTGCAGAGCACCTCGGCAACCGGATAGCCACTACCCCTGTACCACGACCAAAAGGTGGTGCCTTGTGACGGAGCACTCCGCGGCTGGTCTCTTCCCTGGTGGTGCACCGGACTTCACTTTTCTTTGATAACGAGATCATCTCTACTCTTGGCAAAGACCCGATGTGCATCCACCACCAGGAACAAGTGCCCCCGCCGGAGCTGTCTCTCCACAAACAAGGAACCGTGTCCGCCTGGCTGCCCTTTCGATCTGTTCGAGTGAGGTGTCTTAATCCTCTCCTTTCCGTTGGGTTGCCTCCAAGCTTTCTCACGTATTTTTCTGAACTGGTTCAACCTGCCGATAACAATTTGCTACAAAGACTCGAACGCCTTTCCACTAGAGACTTTTTGGGACATATCGCCTTGCCTCTCTCCGAGTGGGCCTGGCCTCTGAACTTTATGATCTATTGTGGTTATTGCCTTCTTGCCTTGCATTTTTCCCGTGAAGTATTGAACTGTGTTGATTTCGTAACCTCCCTATTTTTCTCTCCCGTCCTAACTAATATTAGAGCACCATCTAGGTTGAGGCAAACACCTCTGTCTGCAAATAAGTGATGCTGGTAGAACCTAGACTTGTCAAAATATTGTTAGGGGGATTGATTGTTTCTTCTTCGTAGAGTAATTGTGATTGAAGTATTTGCAGTGATAGTGCCATAGTGTTTTCCATAGATGTTCCATTATAAATAAATACCTTAAAATCTTTACACTGAGTCTCGTTGCATGCTTGCTTGTCTTACTGTGAAGAATTGCCCTATATTGTATACTCCACATACTGCTTAACTCTTCTTGAGGGAAGTCTGACTGCTCAGCGACAGCTACCAAGTGAATCTGTGTGGTGCGGACTGCTACCAAGTGGGTTTACTGCCAAACACCTGCAGTCCTAAATCTTTTGCAGTGGTCCCAGAGGGAATTGCACAGGTTTCCGCCTAACAGGGGGCCTGGTGGAGGCTGCCCCTGCACTGCTGGGGGTGGGGGTGATGGGAGACATGAGTGGGGGCCTGGTGGAGGCTGCCCCTGCACTGCTGGGGGGTGGGGGTGATGGGAGACATGAGTGGGGGCCTGGTGGAGGCTGCCCCTGTACTGCTGGGGGGTGGGGGTGATGGGAGATATGAGTGGGGGCCTGGTGGAGGCTGCCCCTGGTGGCTGGGGGGTGGGGGTGGTGGTAGACATGGGTGGGGGCCTGGTGGAGTCTGCCCCTGCACTGCTGGGGGGTGGAGGTGATGGGAGACATGAGTGGGGGCCTGGTAGAGGCTGCCCCTGGTGGCTGGGGGGTGGGGCTGCAGGGGGACATGTGTGGGAGCCTGGTGGAGGCTGCCCCTGCACTGCTGGGGGGAGGGGGTGATGGGAGATATGAGTGGGGGCCTAGTGGAGGCTGCCCCTGGTGGCTGGGGGGTGGGGGTGGTGGTAGACATGGGTGGGGGCCTGGTGGAGGCTGCCCCTGCATTGCTGGGGGGTGGGGGTGCAGGGGGACATGTGTGGGAGCCTGGTGGAGGCTGCCCCTGCACTGCTGGGGGGGGGGGTGATGGGAAACATGAGTGGGGGCCTGGCGGAGGCTGCCCCTGCACTGCTGAGGGGTGGGGGTGATGGGAGACATGAGTGGGGGCCTGGTGGAGGCTGCCCCTGGTGGCTGGGGAGTGGGTGTAGACATGGGTGGGGGCCTGGTGGAGGCTGCCCCTGGAGGCTGGGGGGTGGGGGTGATGGGAGACATGAGTGGGAGCCTGGTGGAGGCTGCCCCTGCACTGCTGGGGGGTGGGGGTTTTGGGAGACATGAGTGGGGGCCTGGTGGTGGCTGCCCCTGGGGGCTGGGGAGTGGGGGTGGTGGTAGACATGGGTGGGGGCCTGGTGGAGGCTGCCCCTGCACTGCTGGGGGGTGGGGGTGATGAGAGACATGGGTGGGGGCCTGGTGGAGGCTGCCCCTGGTGGCTGGGGGGGATGGGGGTGGTGGTAGACATGGGTGGGGGCCTGGTGGAGGCTGCCCCTGCACTGCTGGGGGGTGGGGGTGATGGGAGACATGCGTGGGGGCCTGGTGGAGGCTGCCCCTGCACTGCTGGGGGTGGGGGTGATGGGAGACATGAGTGGGGGCCTGGTGGAGGCTGCCCCTGCACTGCTGAGGGGTGGGGGTGATGGGAGACATGAGTGGGGGCCTGGTGGAGGCTGCCCCTGCACTGCTGGGGGATGGGGGTGATGGGAGATATGAGTGGGGGCCTGGTGGAGGCTGCCCCTGGTGGTTGGGGGGTGGGGGTGGTGGTAGACATGGGTGGGGGCCTGGTGGAGGCTGCCCCTGGTAGCTGGGGGGTGCGGGTGATGGGAGACATGAGTGGGGGCCTGGTGGAGGCTGCCCCTGGTGGCTGGGGGGTGGGGGTGATGGGAGTCATGAGTGGGGGCCTGGTGGAGGCTGCCCCTGCACTGCTGGGGGTGGGGGTTATGGGAGACATGAGTGGGGGCCTGGTGGAGGCTGCCCCTGCACTGCTGGGGGGTGGGGGTGATGGGAGATATGAGTGGGGGCCTGGTGGAGGCTGCCCCTGGTGGCTGGGGCGTGGGGGTGGTGGTAGACATGGGTGGGGGCCTGGTGGAGTCTGCCCCTGCACTGCTGGGGGGTGGAGGTGATGGGAGACATGAGTGGGGGCCTGGTAGAGGCTGCCCCTGGTGGCTGGGGGGTGGGGCTGCAGGGGGACATGTGTGGGAGCCTGGTGGAGGCTGCCCCTGCACTGCTGGGGGGTGGGGGTGATGGGAGATATGAGTGGAGGCCTAGTGGAGGCTGCCCCTCGTGGCTGGGGGGTGGGGGTGGTGGTAGACATGGGTGGGGTCCTGGTGGAGGCTGCCCCTGCACTGCTGGGGGGTGGGGGTGAAGGGGGACATGTGTGGGACCCTGGTGGAGGCTACCCCTGCACTGCTGGGGGGTGGGGGTGATGGGAGACATGAGTGGGGGCCTGGTGGAGGCTGCCCCTGGTGGCTGGGGGGTGGGGGTAGACATGGGTGGGTGCCTGGTGGAGGCTGCCCCTGGAGGCTGGGGGGTGGGGGTGATGGGAGACATGAGTGGGGCCTGGTGGAGGCTGCCCCTGCACTGCTGGGGGGTGGGGTGATGGGAGACATGAGTGGGGGCCTGGTGGAGACTGCCCCTGGGGGCTGGGGAGTGGGAGTGGTGGTAGACATGGGTGGGGGCCTGGTGGAGGCTGCCCCTGCACTGCTGGGGGGTGATGGGAGACATGGGTGGGGGCCTGGTGGAGGCTGCCCCTGGTGGCTGGGGGGAGTGGGGCTGGTGGGAGTCATGAGTGGGGGCCTGGTGGAGGCTGCCCCTGCACTGCTGGGGGGTGGGGGTGATGGGAGACATGAGTGGGGGCCTGGTGGAGGCTGCCCCTGCAGTGCTGGGGGGTGGGGGTGATGGGAGATATGAGTGGGGACCTGGTGGAGGCTGCCCCTGGTGGCTGGGGCGTGGGGGTGGTGGTAGACATGGGTGGGGGCCTGGTGGAGTATGCCCCTGCACTGCTGGGGGGTGGAGGTGATGGGAGACATGAGTGGGGGCCTGGTAGAGGCTGCCCCTGGTGGCTGGGGGGTGGGGCTGCAGGGGGACATGTGTGGGAGCCTGGTGGAGGCTGCCCCTGCACTGCTGGGGGGTGGGGGTGATGAGAGATATGAGTGGGGGCCTAGTGGAGGCTGCCCCTGGTGGCTGGGGGGTGGGGGTGGTGGTAGACATGGGTGGGGGCCTGGTGGAGGCTGCCCCTGCACTGCTGGGGGGTGGGGGTGAAGGGGGACATGTGTGGGAACCTGGTGGAGGCTGCCCTTGCACTGCTGGGGGGTGGGGGTGATGGGAGACATGAGTGGGGGCCTGGTGGAGGCTGCCCCTGGTGGCTGGGGGGTGGGGGTAGACATGGGTGGGGGCCTGGTGGAGGCTGCCCCTGGAGGCTGGGGGGTGGGGGTGATGGGAGACATGAGTGGGGGCCTGGTGGAGGCTGCCCCTGCACTGCTGGGGAGTGGGGGTGGTGGTAGACATGGGTGGGGGCCTGGTGGAGGCTGCCCCTGCACTGCTGGGGGGTGGGGGTGATGGGAGACATGGGTGGGGGACTGGTGGAGGCTGCCCCTGGTGGCTGGGGGGAGTGGGGGTGGTTGTAGACATGGGTGGGGGCCTGGTGGAGGCTGCCCCTGCACTGCTGGGGGGTGGGGGTGATGGGAGACATGAGTGGGGGCCTGGTGGAGGCTGCCCCTGCACTGCTGGGGGGTGGGGGTGATGGGAGTTATGAGTGGGGGCCTGGTGGAGGCTGCCCCTGGGGGCTGGGGAGTGCGGGTGGTGGTAGACATGGGTGGGGGCCTGGTGGAGGCTGCCCCGGCACTGCTGGGGGGTGGGGGTGATGGGAGACATGGGTGGGTGCCTGGTGGAGGCTGCCCCTGGTGGCTGGGGGAGTGGGGGTGGTGGTAGACATGGGTGGGGGCCTGGTGGAGGCTGCCCCTGGTGGCTGGGGGGTGGGGTAGACATGGGTGGGGGCCTGGTGGAGGCTGCCCCTGGAGGCTGGGGGGTGGGGGTGCAGGGGGACATGTGTGGGAGTCTGGTGGAGGCTGCCCCTGCACTGCTGGGGGGTGGGGGTGATGGGAGACATGAGTGGGGTCCTAGGGGAGGCTGCCCCTGGTGGCTGGGGGCCTGGGGGTGGTGGTAGACATGAGTGGGGGCCTGGCGGAGGCTGCCCCTGCACTGCTGAGGGGTGGGGGTGATGGGAGACATGAGTGGGGGCCTGGTGGAGGCTGCCCCTGAACTGCTGGGGGGTGGGGGTGATGGGAGACATGAGTGGGGGCCTGGTGGAGGCTGCCCCTGGTGGCTGGGGGGTGGGGGTGCAGGGGGACATGTGTGGGAGTCTGGTGGAGGCTGCCCCTGCACTGCTGGGGGGTGGGGGTGATGGGAGACATGAGTGGGGTCCTAGGGGAGGCTGCCCCTGGTGGCTGGGGGCCTGGGGGTGGTGGTAGACATGGGTGGGGGGCTGGTGGAGGCTGCCCCTGCACTGCTGAGGGGTGGGGTGATGGGAGATATGAATGGGGGCCTGGTGGAGGCTGTCCCTGGTGGCTGGGGGGTGGGGGTGGTGGTAGACATGGGTGGGGGCCTGGTGGAGGCTTCCCCTGCACTGCTGGGGGGTGGGGGTGATGGGAGACATGCGTGGGGGCCTGGTGGAGGCTGCCCCTGCACTGCTGGGGGTGGGGGTGATGGGAGACATGAGTGGGGGCCTGGTGGAGGCTGCCCCTGCACTGCTGGGGGGTGGGGGTGATGGGAGACATGAGTGGGGGCCTGGTGGAGGCTGCCCCTTCACTGCTGGGGGGGTGGGGGTGATGGGAGACATGGGTGGGGGCCTGGTGGAGGCTGCCCCTTCTGGCTGGGGGGGTGGGGGTGGTGGTAGACATGGGTGGGGGCCTGGTGGAGTCTGCCCCTGGTGGCTGGGGAGTGGGGGTGGTGGTAGACATGGGTGGGGGTCTGGTTGAGGCTGCCCCTGCACTGCTGGGGGGTGGGGGTGATGGGAGACATGAGTGGGGGCCTGGTGGAGGCTGCCCCTGCACTGCTGGGGGTGGGGGTGATGGGAGACATGGGTGGGGGCCTGGTGGAGGCTGCCCCTTGTGGCTGGGGGTTGGGGGTGGTGGTAGACATGGGTGGGGGGCTGGTGGAGGCTGCCCCTGGTGGCTGGGGGGTGGGGGTGGTGGTAGATATGGGTGGGGGCCTGGTGGAGGCTGCCCCTGGTGGCTTAGGGGTCGGGGTGATGGGCGACATGAGTGGGGGCCTGGTGGAGGCTGTCCCTGCACTGCTGGGGGATGGGGGTGTTGGGAGACATGAGTGGGGGCCTGGTGGAGGCTGCCCCTGCACTGCTGGGGGAGGGGGTGATGGGAGACATGGGTGGGTGCCCTGGTGGAGGCTGCCCCTGGTGGCTGGGGGGGTGGGGGTGGTGGTAGACATGGGTGGGGGCCTGGTGGAGGCTGCCCCTGGTGGCTGGGGGTGCAGGGGGACATGTGTGGGAGCCTGGTGGAGGCTGCCCCTGGTGGCTGGGGGGTGGGTTGATGGGAGACATGAGTGGGGGCCTGGTGGAGGCTGCCCCTGGTGGCTGGGGGGTGGGGGTGCAGGGGGACATGTGTGGGAGCCTGGTGGAGGCTGCCCCTGGTGGCTGGGGGTGGGGGTGATGGGAGACATGAGTGGGGGCCTGGTGGAGGCTGCCCCTGCACTGCTGGGGGGTGGGGGTGATGGGAGACATGAGTGGGGGCCTGGTGGAGGCTGCCCCTGGTGGCTGGGGGGTGGGGGTAGACATGGGTGGGGGCCTGGTGGAGGCTGCCCCTGGAGGCTGGGGGGTGGGGGTGATGGGAGACATGAGTGGGGGCCTGGTGGAGGCTGCCCCTGCACTGCTGGGGGGTGGGGGTGATGGGAGACATGAGTGGGGGCCTGGTGCAGGCTGCCCCTGGGGGCTGGGGAGTGGGGGTGGTGGTAGACATGGGTGGGGGCCTGGTGGAGGCTGCCCCTGCACTGCTGGGGGGTGGGGGTGATGGGAGACATGGGTGGGGGCCTGGTGGAGGCTGCCCCTGGTGGCTGGGGGGAGTGGGGGTGGTTGTAGACATGGGTGGGGGCCTGGTGGAGGCTGCCCCTGCACTGCTGGGGGGTGGGGGTGATGGGAGACATGAGTGGGGGCCTGGTGGAGGCTGCCCCTGCACTGCTGGGGGGTGGGGGTGATGGGAGTTATGAGTGGGGGCCTGGTGGAGGCTGCCCCTGGGGGCTGGGGAGTGCGGGTGGTGGTAGACATGGGTGGGGGCCTGGTGGAGGCTGCCCCGGCACTGCTGGGGGGTGGGGGTGATGGGAGACATGGGTGGGGGCCTGGTGGAGGCTGCTCCTGGTGGCTGGGGGAGTGGGGGTGGTGGTAGACATGGGTGGGGGCCTGGTGGAGGCTGCCCCTGGTGGCTGGGGGGTGGGGGTAGACATGGGTGGGGGCCTGGTGGAGGCTGCCCCTGGAGGCTGGGGGGTGGGGGTGATGGGAGACATGAGTGGGGGCCTGGTGGAGGCTGCCCCTGAACTGCTGGGGGGTGGGGGTGATGGGAGACATGAGTGGGGGCCTGGTGGAGGCTGCCCCTGGTGGCTGGGGGTGCAGGGGGACATGTGTGGGAGTCTGGTGGAGGCTGCCCCTGCACTGCTGGGGGGTGGGGGTGATGGGAGACATGAGTGGGGTCCTAGGGGAGGCTGCCCCTGGTGGCTGGGGGCCTGGGGGTGGTGGTAGACATGGGTGGGGGGCTGGTGGAGGCTGCCCCTGCACTGCTGAGGGGTGGGGTGATGGGAGATATGAATGGGGGCCTGGTGGAGGCTGTCCCTGGTGGCTGGGGGGTGGGGGTGGTGGTAGACATGGGTGGGGGCCTGGTGGAGGCTTCCCCTGCACTTCTGGGGGGTGGGGGTGATGGGAGACATGCGTGGGGGCCTGGTGGAGGCTGCCCCTGCACTGCTGGGGGTGGGGGTGATGGGAGACATGAGTGGGGGCCTGGTGGAGGCTGCCCCTGCACTGCTGGGGGGTGGGGGTGATGGGAGACATGAGTGGGGGCCTGGTGGAGGCTGCCCCTTCACTGCTGGGGGGGTGGGGGTGATGGGAGACATGGGTGGGGGCCTGGTGGAGGCTGCCCCTTCTGGCTGGGGGGGTGGGGGTGGTGGTAGACATGGGTGGGGGCCTGGTGGAGTCTGCCCCTGGTGGCTGGGGAGTGGGGGTGGTGGTAGACATGGGTGGTGGTCTGGTTGAGGCTGCCCCTGCACTGCTGGGGGGTGGGGGTGATGGGAGACATGAGTGGGGGCCTGGTGGAGGCTGCCCCTGCACTGCTGGGGGTGGGGGTGATGGGAGACATGGGTGGGGGCCTGGTGGAGGCTGCCCCTTGTGGCTGGGGGTTGGGGGTGGTGGTAGACATGGGTGGGGGGCTGGTGGAGGCTGCCCCTGGTGGCTGGGGGGTGGGGGTGGTGGTAGATATGGGTGGGGGCCTGGTGGAGGCTGCCCCTGGTGGCTTAGGGGTCGGGGTGATGGGCGACATGAGTGGGGGCCTGGTGGAGGCTGTCCCTGCACTGCTGGGGGATGGGGGTGTTGGGAGACATGAGTGGGGGCCTGGTGGAGGCTGCCCCTGCACTGCTGGGGGAGGGGGTGATGGGAGACATGGGTGGGTGCCCTGGTGGAGGCTGCCCCTGGTGGCTGGGGGGGTGGGGGTGGTGGTAGACATGGGTGGGGGCCTGGTGGAGGCTGCCCCTGGTGGCTGGGGGTGCAGGGGGACATGTGTGGGAGCCTGGTGGAGGCTGCCCCTGGTGGCTGGGGGGTGGGTTGATGGGAGACATGAGTGGGGGCCTGGTGGAGGCTGCCCCTGGTGGCTGGGGGGTGGGGGTGCAGGGGGACATGTGTGGGAGCCTGGTGGAGGCTGCCCCTGGTGGCTGGGGGTGGGGGTGATGGGAGACATGAGTGGGGGCCTGGTGGAGGCTGCCCCTGCACTGCTGGGGGGTGGGGGTGATGGGAGACATGAGTGGGGGCCTGTTGGAGGCTGCCCCTGGTGGCCGGGGGGTGGGGGTGCAGGGGGACATGTGTGGGAGCCTGGTGGAGGCTGCCCCTGCACTGCTGGGGGGTGGGGGTGATGGGAGACATGAGTGGGGGCCTGGTGGAGGCTGCCCCTAGTGGCTGGGGGGTGGGGGTGGTGGTAGACATGGTGGGGGCCTGGTGGAGGCTGCCCCTGCACTGCTGGGGGGTGGGGGTGCAGGGGGACATGTGTGGGAGCGTGGTGGAGGCTGCCCCTGCACTGCTGGGTGGTGGGGGTGGTGGTAGACATGGGTGGGGGCCTGGTGGAGTCTGCCCCTGGTGGCTGTGGGTTGGGTGGATAGGGGCCATGAGTGTGGGCCTGGTGGAGGCTGCCCCTTGTGGCTGGGGGGTACGGGTGATGGGAGACATGTGTTGGTGATCAGTAGTGCAAGGTGACATGTGGGTTGGCTGGTGGGCATGGCCATGGTGGATGGGTTGCCTGTGGGACATGAGCAGGGGTGCAGGGTAGTACCCTGTGGTGTGGGCTGCCTGCAGGGGCTGTGGAGGGTGTAGAGGGAACACCTGGGAGGACCCACATGGCCAAATCACGTGTAGCATTCCCCGGCACCACCGAAATACACGTACCCTGCTGAAATCGCGTGTGAATCTTCCCGCGCACCTCGGAATACACGTACCCAGGCCAATCGCGTGTGGAACTTCCCGCCCACCCCGAAGTACACGTACCCAGGCCAATCGCGTGTGGAACTTCCCGCGCACCCCGAAGTACACCTACCCAGGCCAATCGCGTGTGGAACTTCCCGCGAACCCCGTAGTACACGTACCCAGGCTAAACGCGTGTGGAACTTCCCGCGCACCCCGAAGTACACGTACCCAGGCCAATCGCGTGTGGAACTTCCCGCGCACCCAGGAACACGCGCACACGCTATTTTTCACACAGCGGTGTCCGTGTTTGTCGGTGCCCCTTTGCACCTCATTTGTCCTAGAGGGCCACTGTATGGCCCATTCATCATGGCTGTATATGGGTGCTTTTTGTTAGCGCACATTTTGGGGCACATTTCTTTCAGTCGTAGGGGCGCTACCGCCTGCTTTCTTGTGGCGTACTTGTTTGGCCCTGTGCGCGTCTTTGACCGTGCGCTGGTTTGCCCTATTCGATTCCATGAATACGGGTTGTAGGCGAGCGTGTGGGCGTTCCATGCACTTGCCTCCTGTACTTCCTCCGTGACGCCCATATTTTCACGCGTTGTTCCCCATTCCGAGTGTTACACCCCGTGTTCCGCCTACTTTTGTGATGTGCGCCACGCTATGTGCGATTTCGCAGTGGTCGTGGCGCACGCTGTTGGATGACCTGTGCACCGGCGTGCGCCGCGCACATTTTTAGCGCACGTCCAATGTTTTTCTCGCGCACGGACTTCCATGAATCAATGTGCGCTGGTTTCCCTGCGATTTTCGCATTTGCACTGCGATTTTCGCACGTTTTGGCACCTCTGCGTGGGAATTTTCGCCGCACATTATTTCCATGAATCGACCCCTGAGTTTATTACAAAAAGGAAACTACTGACAGTGGCCATACGGCATTGTTATCTACCTCCTTATTCATCCTTACCCTTCTTTCAGGGACCATTCATCAAAGATTTGATGTTCACATAAACAGTTTTTGCCATCGGCCTTTTTTATTATTGACAGACATATGATGTACCATTGCAATTGAACGTCTTCTTCTCAAACCAGCTACCGACCATGCATTTATATAGTTTTCCCAATTGCTGACATAGATAAAAGTAAATGCCCAGCATCTATCCATTCGGTTCATGATGTGATGCCAGAGGCATGGCACAGGGCCCATGAAGTATGTTTTTGCGAAAAACAGCATGGCGCTTTGTCTACTGTCCAGCAGTGTAGAGGCTCCTCAATCAAAACCCTGCTATCGCGTCTGGCACATAGTGATATGCCAGGCAGTGTTTAGGCTTACAAAAGCGTGTACATGCTTCCCAGATATAACATTGGTAGTGTAGCAGTTCACACACTTTTCTTTGAAAAAATAAAGCGGCCTTCACAGCAGTATACAAACCTTGCCACCATTGCTCTTTTATTCATTTTACATGTATTGTGTATGCAAACTCTTAAGATGTAAACAAACTAAAATGCTTTACAATTAAAATGAAATAATAATAATAATAATAATAATAATAATAATAATAATAATAATAATAATAATAATAATAATAATAATATGAAAAAGCGTACAAAATAGTATCTGACATCTTCAACACAATACAGGTAACCACTTAGAAAGCCTGTTCACTTTGTGTTTGTCTTTTCTGGGGAGAAGGAGTCCTGTTTGAATCTGTGTTTTAGTTACATTGTGGGTTTTTTGTTAATAAGTTATCACATGAATTGAGCTTTAAAAACTGTTCATTGCTCGGGTAGAGGACTCGAGAGTTTAGAATACAATGTAATCACCCTTGTTACGTGTGTTTCAACCTCTTCGCCAGAACTAAAACCGCTTGCAAATTAACCACACGGCTTGACTGAAATGTTCAGTATTGATATTGGAATCAGATTGGTTGAATCCAAAATAAAAACGAACATATCTAAAACAAGGGGTGTGTAGCAGCGAAACACTAAAAGGGAGCAGACTTGGAAGTGGATCTCAAACCTCTATTATTTGTGTCTTTCTTGAATGCAAAGTGATCACCTTGCCAAGTGGCTGCAATTATACAACCCCATCATTAAACAGTCATGGCAATCGTTTGTTGCTGTAGCAACAGCATCCTGCCAAGCTGATTCTGTTAGTCCCCATGCAGTTATTGAGCCCCTCCGACATTACATATATAACTGAATACAAAAGGAAATCAACAAATTATAACAGCACCTTCTTTCAGCAGGAGATTGGTGCACATATTGGGGACAGTGCAGGCATGAGGAAGCCCCAAACCTTTTTGAATGAAAAGGAGACATCCCGTGGTAAAACAATGGACAGCACTACGTGTGTCTGCACCAGCCATATCTCAGGTATATGTTGGGAACAAAAAGTGGGTGCATGTGTTGATGAACAGACTATTTCAGGTAAGGAAGATGAGTCCTATGTCCGAATTTTATGCCTGTTGGAAAGTCTAGGGTTGATATCCCCAGTTAAACCAATGAGAACTTAAATTTGAGTAGTATATGTTCATACATGCTTTTGTGATTTCCCTACATGGTAAGACATCCCATCTACCTAATCACACATGTATGTGGTCACTGGATTTATCAATCCCACTGATTTTCCCTCCAATCAGATGCAGGTGTAGTAAAGTGCAACTATTTCCCAACACACTGACCTGACACAACGTAGCCCAAAGGCAACAATCACATGAATCGCCTCTTCCTCTATGTGGGCAGAATATGAGTGTATATAATGCCAAAACAACAAGGTGGTCCAGGTGAAAGCAAGCAGAATGGAGGAACAACAGTATCCAAAGCACAATGGGCCCCATTCGCAGTTTGGCAGTAATTCGATGGTAAATCCCTCAAACTACCAACAAAAATAGTTACTGTTAGTCCCACTTGGTCCTGTAGGTTTATCACAGGATTACACGTGGTGGTAGAACAGTGTTGTTAGGCGGAAACCTGTTCAGTTCCCTCTGGGACCACTGCAAAAGATTTAGGACTGCAGGTGTTTGGCAGTAAACTCACTTGGTAGCAGTCTGTACCACACAGATTCACTTGGTAGCTGTGGCTGAGAAGTCAGACTTCCCTCAAGAAGAGTTAAGCAGTATGTGGAGTTTACAAGATAGGGCAATTCTTCACAGTAAGACAAGCAAACACGCAACGAGACTCAGTGTAAAGATATTGAGGTATTTATTTATAACGGAACATCTATGAAAAACACTATGGCACTATCACGGCAAACACTTCAATCACAATTACTCTACGAAGAAGAAACAATCAATCCCCCTAACAATATGTCGACAAGTTTAGGTTCTACCGGCATCACTTATTTGCAGACAGAGGTGTATGCCTCAACCTAGATGGCACTCTAATATTAGTTAGGACGGGAGAGAAAAATAGGCAAGTTACGAAATCAACACAGTTCAATACTTCACGGGAAAAATGCAAGGCAAGAAGGCAAGAACCACAATAGATCATAAAGTTCAGAGGCCAGGCCCACTCGGAGAGAGGCAAGGCGATATGTCCCAAAAAGTCTCTAGTGGAAATGCGTTCGAGTCTTTGTAGCAAATTGTTATCGGCAGATTGAACCAGTTCAGAACAATACGTGAGAAAGCTTGGAGGCGACCCAACGGAAAGGAGAGGATTAAGACACCTCACTCGAACCGATCGAAAGGGAAGCCAGGCGGACACGGTACCTTGTTTGTGGAGAGACAGCTCCGGCGGGGGCAGTTGTTCCTGGAGGTGGATGCACGTCGGGTCTTTGCCAAGTGTAGAGATGATCTCGTCGTCGAAGAAAAGTGAAGTCCGGTGCACAACCAGGGAAGAGACCAGCCGCGGAGGGCTCCGTCACAAGGCACCACCTTTTGGTCGCGGTACAGGGGTAGTGGCTATCCGGTTGCAGAGGTGCTCTGTATGGGCAATTCAACCACTGCGTCCTGAGGCGAAGAAAAAGCAAAGGGGACTGGTTGTTCCCACCAGTCAGGGGAAGAGACTCTCCGGCAGGGAGATCTCCTCTGTCGTCGGGAAGTGGTGAGTCGGTTCCGCAGGGCTCCACCAGAGGTGTCGTCGTGCAGGTCGGCTCAGCGTTACCCTCGTCGGATTCTTAGGTCCTGTGGCGACTCCTGAAGATCCAGTCCCAAAAGCCCTGCTTTTATGCAGAAAACCCCCATTCATTCAGCCTAGCTGTCAATCAACACATGCTAAGTGGTGAGCAGGGAGGCTCACCACTTAGGCCAATCACACCAGAGTGCGACCGGAGTTGGCAAGGCAACTCGGTCCAGGGTGCCTAAACCCCCTCCCACACCCCTGTGGTAACCCAGACAGAATAGCACCACTTTGGAGGGTCTCTGTACAGAGGCCCGCCAAAAGTGAAACAAAGGGCTCAACCTTTGGTTTAGGAGTCACAGAGACGAACACAAACGCCATTTTTAAAAACCGAGTT
This sequence comes from Ambystoma mexicanum, assembly GCF_040938575.1. NCBI lineage: Eukaryota > Metazoa > Chordata > Amphibia > Caudata > Ambystomatidae > Ambystoma > Ambystoma mexicanum. Next base: position 692,093,223 of record NC_090923.1, read on the forward strand.
CTGGCAAAAAATACCATCCGATGAACTTATTTAAGATAAGTGGACCGGTGGTACGTTAGAGATTAACGAGGAAAAGTATCAATCTCTAACAATGGGACGAATCTCATAGGGTTATGTTCGAGGTCGGACATAACAAGCAGTTTCCACTGCCACCAGCCAAAACTCGACGAGGGGGGACGGGACAGTGCCCCCTCGAATAACAGATCCAGGAGTAATCGAATTACCCCTACTAGTACGTCCACAACAAGATGGTTTGTACTAGTTCTGTTAGTAAATTTAGGTCTAGTAAAGCCAATGGTGACTTTACATGCTCGCGGAGACAGTAGTCAGTCTCCGGGTATGGAGTCTATGGTGGAGGTCCGCTAGGACGCCCCAGTGTTACGGCACGTAGGGTGCAGTGTAACACACATAGAAAAACATATGAGACCCTATGGAGTAAAAGACCCCCTAGCCCATAGAACACATTGGCCCTCATTACGACCCTGGCGGAGTGGGTTTACGCCAGCGTTATTCGTGGCGGACCCGTCCGCCCTACTACGAGTTCCCGCAGCGCCATGGAGCCTTTCTCCGCCTGGTTTTTCCGGGCGGAGAAATCCATGGCGCTACGGGACCTTGTTGTTAATTACGCCACCGTACTTTACGGTGGCGTAATTAACGCCTTCCCCACTCCCATTATACCCTATGGGGCAAAAATGGGAATGGGGAAGGGTAAAATGGGGATTGGGGATTTACCGCCCCGCCAAGGTCGGAATGGGGCGGAAAATCCGCCAACCCCCATGGCGGTATCGGCAGCTTTCCGCCGTGCTCCAAGGTGCATTTTGCACCGCGATTTCCGCCAGGGTCGTAATGAGGGCCATTGGCATTCAAAGGAATTACACACATTCTGTCCAAGAGTGGGAGGAAAAGAGTCTCACTCTTGGCAGGATGGAAAAAACAAACTCCAGAAATCCAGCAAAGCTGCTGGGGGACTCACTAGGTTAGGAAATTCAGCCTAAACAGAGAATTCTCCCTAACAAGTGTAATTCCCCATTTTTGAACTCCATGGTGATTTTTGCAGGTTTACCTATGACTAATGTACTGCATGCTAAATCCACAGTTTTTTGTAATAACAGTGGCAAGATGACTCCAGTTTCCATGTGTTAATGCTGCCAGGGTAAAATGTGGCAACATGTTTTATGTGCCAGTGCTGTAACAGAGTTAACACCACTTCTTTTCCCTTACTGCCAAACTTGGAATGAGTCCCACCCTGAAAAATATGCCCTGGGGCATTTCCCCATGAATACAAAACAGACAATGGAAAATCAATAACTCCTTTTACATTTACATTCTTTGAGACAGCTCTGTTGTGCCTCTACATAACTGCATGCTTGCATAGGCTTTCAGATAGGTATAGGTCTTAGAGGGTATCTGGTCATTTCATCTAAACCATTAACATTGGATGCCATTCCATCGACAAAATTGCATGGAAAAATTATGCATTGAATGCATGTTTTTTCAAGGTAAAGGGTTTAGTGCTATTTTAATGGGTTTTAAATGGTAAAAAACGGGGTTGGGGGGGACCCCCCCATTTTCTCAAAAAAAGGACAAAACATGCATTCAATGGTCAATTTTTCGATGCATTCTTTTAGATAGAATGGTATTTCGGTGGTAAAAATTTGATGGAATGACCATAAACCGTTTTAGAGTCATGTGCACAGTGTTCGGGATGACAGCAATTATTGCAATGAAAATGCTGCAGAATTTCTTTTCTATGAGTTCAAGTAACCATTGCCTTCATGGGCAGCCAGTAAATCTTTGAGAAAAATTGGTTTAATTTTCCTACAGATATGAACAGGGCCTACTGGATCAGCATAATACAGGGAATAGACTCTGTCCCATTGTTCAAATGTCTTTCCAGAGGATAATCTTGCTGCTGCTGTGTCTGGTATAGTGGAAGGGAATTTCCAACCTTGTTCAGAAGGATAGCAATGAAACCCTGCAATGAATGATACATTCTGTAATCCCTTTGTGACTACCTAAATTGACAAGCTTCAATCCTATCACAGACACCCCTTTTACGCTGATAATAGATAGTTTGATAATTGCTGGCTTTTGGGAAAATCTTAGTCATGCTGAATGTCAAGATTTCATAAGCCGAGGTCACATTCTCTCACTCCAAGATATCTGTGACATGGATTAGGTGTTTAAAGAACAGCATGCCTTTTATGGAATCCCTGCAATGCAGATATCAACACGCAGTTTCGGGGAGAACCTTACTCTGTGCATGTAAGTTCATGCAGTAAAGAAGAATGAGCAAATAGGGAATGTTATTTACTTTTTAACTACAGCAAGGAGATCGTGATTTAGGAGGCCCATCCAAATTTTACTCCTTAATGAGACTACATTTAGAAATTCACTAGCCATCACCTGATGTGTATGACATTGTTATCCTTTTACACAGCATTTCATTATAAATTGAAATCTCTGAGGGGTGGACCTGAACGTGATGGCGTTGAAGATGGACTTTACTGCTGTTAATGCTATAAATGACCATGGAATTCATTTTTCAGTCAAATTAGATCAGTCAATTGCGCACATCAAATGATAAATTACATAAAATTCTAGCAGTAAACGAAAAACAAAAGGGGATTATATCAGTTTAAAGTGGAGAGCCAATGGAAAAATACCTTTGTTTTATTCCCATGTGTACTGTAAGGGTGCAGGAGGATGACACTGACACACAGGTGGCATGATGATTGCTATAGACTTGTATTAATCAGGAAAATAAAGCAAACACCTAACTTTTGTTTACTATAAGAGAGGTTTCCCTGCCTCAAATAAAACACTAAGGGTTCTGTCAGAATGTCCATGTTGTGATATGATATGATATGGCATTTGTAAGGTGCCTATACACAAGTGTTTAAAGGCGCGACAAGGCAGGGAGGGGGGACAAAAGGAAGACAGACAACAATCCTACTATGCCAGGTGTCATTCAGATCGCGCAAGTGCATGGGTAGAGGGGAAGGGAAAAGTGCAAGGGGAAAGGGAGAGGGGAAAGTGCAGTACAGGGGTAGAAGAATAACAAGATAAATAATAAGGGCCAGCTGGTGGCAAGTGCAAGGTAAGTGCGGACAAGTGCTGGGAAGGGGGGCTTTATGGATACAGAGACAGTTCCGCAGTGCAGGGGTTGCCAGGGAGGCAGTGCAAGGGGAGAGTGGCTGGGCCAAGGACCGAGATCAGTGAGAGTGGCCCATTTGCAGATTCAGTGCAGTTTCAGTCAGGAATTTAGCAGGGGAGAGGGGGAGAGAAAGCAGAAGCAAAGAGGAAGGTTTTGAGGTGCTTCCGGAACTGGAGATGGTCTTCTCAAGTTTCAGGGAGGCAGGAAGGCTGTTCCAGAGGGAGGCCACTGCTGCGGCGAGAGATCTACCCCCAACTCGTTGCTTGGAGAAGAGGCTGACCCTCAGGGAGTTGGAGGCGGATGAGCAAAGAGCTCGAGAAGGATTATATTTAGTAAGAGAGAGTTGAAGGTATTTTGGCCCCAGGCCCCAGAAGGCCTTGTGGACAATGCAGAGGGTTTTGAACTTAATCCTCGCAGCCACTGGGAGCCAGTGTAGAGATTTCAGTCCTGGAGAGATACGGTCCCTGGGCTTGAAGCCAAGGACAAGTCTTGCAGTCCTATTCTGGATGAGTTGCAGGGGGCGGAGAGTGGAGGCAGGCAGATTTAGATAGAGGCTGTTACAGTAGTCCAACTTAGAGAGAACCAGGGCTCTGGAGACAGTGAGCTTCTGGGGGAAGGAGAGGAAAGGAAGAATACCTCTGAGGAGGTGCAGCTGTTAGTGTGACTTCTTAAAGATGTCAGATATGTGAGGAGAGGAGAGTGTGGAGTCGAAGATGACCCTGAGGTTTTTTGCCTTACAGGTAGGAGCAGGAAGAGTGTACATCAATAGTCCACCGTCCTGTGTCAAAACTCTACTTCTGTCCTTTACACTTGAAACTAAACTAGAGATAAAGTAGACCTTCTTGGTCCAGACAAATGACTCCCTTCTTCTGGATTGGGACTACAAGTTCACTTCCAGGTTTTGGCTTCTTCTTAGGGAGATGACTCCCTTCCCTGGATTAAAACTGTTCTCTAACACAATAGATAAAGTTCAAGCACTTCTCATTGGCAGACAAACTGCCTATCTCTTAACACTATATATCAGAAAGTATTTTACAACTTTGGTTACCAGGAGAGTGACTCTCTTCTCCTGGTATTTTGATTAACAGTAAAACACAACCCGGGAGTATGACTTCCTTCCCTGTGTCTCTTGGTTAATAGGAGAATGACCCTCTTCTCATGGTATCTTAACTTCAAAGTTGGATACAACGAGGTGAACTCAGTCCCTTCCCCACGTCACATTCCACTTGGTGCACAGTTCAACACCACCAGGGGTAATTACTCCCTCTCCTGGCTTTTCTTTTACTTTGGTATCACAGTTCAACAAGACAAGGGAGAATGGCTCCCTTGCCTGTTTCTTACTTTTAGATTTCTCAGCAATACAGTTTGTGCACAGGGGGACTACTTGATCCAGAATTGTCTATTGTGACCCACCTGGTTCACTATCATTTGTGTTGTTTGTTCTGCATTTATAAGGTGCTTATACATCAAATCAACTGTGTTTTCAAAGCACCCACAGGGCAGCAGGGAGGGAACATGGGAATGAAAATCAAATATAGCAATGAAAGATAGAGGCGGATCTATGTTTATGGGTTTATGTTTATTATTTGTAGTGCGCACCTAACCCAAGGGTAGCAGGGCGCAGAAGAAACAAGAGGATCGTAAAGCTTAGGTTACAGGAGTGCAATAGATGGAGTCCAGCTGAGGTTACATTGCTGGACAACATCAAGAACAGTGAAAGCCAATACGGCAAATTATAATTACAGGAAATATACAATATTTACAGGTTAGACGATATGTCTAAACATAGATGATCAGTAGATGTACATAGTTATACACAATTTACAGTAATTCAGTATAGCGCGGCAAGGAAGAGCGTTAGGTGTCATGTTCCTTGAGCCAGAGGATGGTATTGGATCTGAATTGAGGCCTACTAGGCCAATACTAGGCCTTGTGAGCATTCAGAGCATGCAAGTGGAAAGATAGAGAAGGGAAGAGGCAGTTGGGGTTAAGTGTTTGGTGTACCAATGAGGGAAGTGCTAGGGAGTGAGCAGCTGTTAAGTGACTAGATGAGAGTACTCAGCTGCCACTAAGTAAGTAAGCACAGGTCTGTGGTGGCATAGGCCAGTGGGCATCAGGGCAAGTGCTGGGAATGGGCAGAGTCTGAAGTTGATTGGGTGTGGGAAGCCAGGACTCAGGAGGACACATACGGCCCTGGTCACCAATCTCAGCAACTGTGAGGTTAACAGAGGAGGGAAGAAGGGAAGGAGGAGGTGAAAAGGAAGGTCTTGAAGAGCTTCCGGAAATTGAGTAGATCCAGCTCAGGGCAAAGAGGAAGGGGGAGACTGTTGCATAGGAGGGAGCTTGCTGAGGAAAGAGATCAGCCACCTGCTTGCTGATCAGTGAAATGCTTAAAACACAGTATTTAGTGAGAGCCACTGGTGGACAGCGTAGCCCCTGCCCCCAGACAGCCTTTTGGATGATGCAAAGGGATTTGAATGTGATCCTTGCAGCAACTGGGAGCCAGTGGAGAGATTTTAGGGCTGGAGAGATGCGGTCCCTGAGCTTGAGGCCAAGGATAAATCTCACAGCCCTATTCTGGATTAGATGGAGTGATCATAGAGAGGAAGAGTAGATTATGGAAATCTTGTTGTTAGGAAAGATTTACATGTATGTGTAATTTTCCCTCCATTTGTGAAGCCCCCCAACCTTTTGCTGTTGTCTGACCATCCTAGTCTCACTTTAGCCAGTGGAGCAAAGCAGTCTGCTGCACTCCACTGGGTTTTCGCTCACTTTGTTATGGGGAAACTGACATACCCTTAAAGACAGTCAGTACTGGGAGACTTTTCCTTAGTCCTTTCCATTGTTGCAATTTCTTTGCAACATGTTACCAGTGCACAAAGTACCTTACAGTACAGTGTGCTGGGGTCTTCCATTAATTTCTAAAGGCCATAGACACCCTCAAAGGATTTTTCGGTAAAAGTGCAAATGTGCCTTGGACAGAGCTGGTGGCAGCTGTTATTTTTCATATATGTTTAATCCTTTCTTGCGGTCCATTTCGCGCTTACCATATTTGGCCCTGGGCAGTGGCTTAGCCCAAAAATGGCCATTCGACAAGGTCCTTTGTTGGGTTCTGTGGCCATCTTGTCCCTTTGCCTTACCCAGGTTGAGTAGACCCGGTAAAACCCTTATTTGGTTATGCAGCTACCCACGCAAACCAAACCTTTCACAGGCTTCTGCATGCCTTGTGTGTGTGCCTCCAGGATGTCGGCTGGACTCTCTATGTCCAATACACATCCTCAGTGCCAGAGAGTCTGGTGTGCTGACATTACTGGGACCACCATGATCCGTGATTGGTCCACGCCTGGTATGCCTGTATGTGAGCAGATCTCCCATTGGGTCCTCTTTGTTTTGGCCGGGTCAAGGAACTGCTGGTGACTCGCAGGAATGTTTGGCACCCTGAGCCTGCTGTTGTCCCGCAGGACTCATCTGCCTCTGATAGAACTTAGAATGTCTGCAAAGGTTCTTCGACCCATTTGAATAGTGGGACCAGCTATTCACGGCACCTCCACCTTAGCCTAAAAGCAATCCTTCTTTGAAGTGTTCCTGGGCCAACCAGTGAACTGACCAGCTTAAACAGGATCTGTGCTCTGGAACTGCTGTGGTCTCAAGTTGATACTTGAGACTTTGGAGATCGTAAGCACTGGGTATAATGCCAGCTCCTGCTGAGTTGCATACACTTAGGCACCCTAGGTCTGGAATAACGAGAGTGTGCCTCAACCCGTATGCACACGTTCACCGTGTCGGCCCGCAGTGGTGATGAACTTCGAGGGTGCACTGCTTCTGTGCCCCCCTTTGCCCTGAGATGTGCTGCAGTGAAATTGAGCTGATCCCTTCACCAGGAGAGGATAAATCGTCACTGTCCCACCACAGAATCATCCCTGGAACTCAGCTGCTGAAAGGTGCAGAGCCGCACAATTGCAGCATTTGAACCCGCACCCAAAGTGGACTCAGCTACAAAAGTTTGGTCCGGAGTGCACCTTGGGTCAGTGAGTACATGCAACCCTTACAGGTGGCCCCTGGTGCATCCATCCATTTTTATGCACGAGTGTCCCCAGAGGGCCACTCACCTTTATCAAGGTCGCCTGTGCTACCATCCTATTACCAACTCTTGGATCCTGTTCTGCCCTCTTGGGTAGACCCTCCTTGAATAGTGGTAATGTACTCTTCATTGCCTCACTCAACTTCCTGAGGTGGTACAGCCCCTGCAAGAGACCCTGCTTTTTGCTCTACCGCACTATCGCGTGTGTCTACACTGAAAGTACTTTTGAGCGCTAGGCTCCACTCTTCTTAGGGACTGGACTGCCTCTTACTTAGGATTTGATAAGTGAAGGATTACATAAAGTATATTCACACTGTATGCCCCTTTCCTTTACAGGTTGTGGACCCTTACTGTGTGCCATTCCTTTAGGACAATTGTAACTGTATATATGTTTTATAGTAGTGTGGTTTTAGTTTAAGTATTACTGCTGATCTTTGCTTGTGTTTGATTTAAAAAGCCCTTAATAAATGTATGTGTATTTTTTTATATACCCTTGACTGAGAGTAATTTGTAGTGTCCTTGACTGTGTGTGCTCCACATCTCAGGATTTGTCAAAGTACATATATGCATTTTAATTACCATGACAAAGGTGTATCTGTGGGATGTGGGCAGTGAAATGCTCCCTTTAGAGTTAGCAACACACAAAAGGCATTCCGAGTATGATGGTAGACATGGCGCTATTTGCCCATACCGGTACCGACTCCGACCTGGTTCAATGGGGATTTACCTTTGCGGGACCGGTAAATCCCCATTGAAAAAACCATTCCCCATTCCCATTTGAGCCCCCATAGGGCTCAATGGGAATGGGGAAGTAGCTAATAACGGTACTGCAATTTGCAGTACCGTTATTAGCTCTAAGGTCCCCTAACGGGTTCCGTCTATAACGCCTGGTCAGACCAGGCATTAAAGGAGGGAACTGCTAAGGAAACTTGTCATAGGGCGGTAAGGCATTACCAGCACCGGTCTACTTACCGGTGCCCGGTATCCCTTACCACCCTACTCGTAATGAGGCCCATAGTGTTTTACACATACCAGGAATTTAGGCGAGCTTGCCCACTGACTTAGCTTTGAATAACGTTAAATTGACAGCTGAAAATGATGAAAGTTCCAGATAAAGAACTGTTTTCTTGGAGAGCTAGGAGGAGGACATGTGCATAATTGCATAATCACACAAGAAGAACCAATTCAGAGCACAGAGGATAGGTTCCAATGTGGGGAGGGTAAAACTCCCTCGAGATTTTGTTGACCATCCAGATTGTATAATCTTTGTTTGCGTCTAATCATTAAAAAACATTACATTCACAGAACAAAAGGGCCTGTGAGCAGGCCTCCAATGCAATGAACAGCCCCCACCTTTGCAAGTCCGTGTAAGGACAGGGTGCCTTATAAATATAAGCCAAAATTCCATTATATGCTGAAATACATGTGTCTACTAAGCATCTGGTCTGTTTTTTCAGAGGGCCAGTCTTTAAACCAATCGTCCTGCACTTAGCAGATAACCTTAAACATCATTTAAGACTGAATGCACAACCAGATGGTCAGCTATTGCAATGAGATCAAAGAATATCTGTCATATTACTCAAATCAATTATTGAGTAAAGCAAATAGGAATAGTTGCTCACATGAGTCATTGTGGTGACTAGAGGGTAGGCCCGTTTATGTCTGTGCTCCATAATTTAAATGTACACAATACGTTTAAAATTACATTTCAGAAACCAGACGATTTCAAAATATCTATGCAAAGATACGAAGAACTAACACAAAAGTAAGAGGATATTGTAGTGCGATCATTCTCTTTGCAATATGTCCAATTTAGCATTGCTGACGATTCTTAAAAATGACTACAATTATAAATATTGATAACTTCATGAAAAATTATGCCATGCTCATATGCCAAATATTCAGATGTGCATATGAGCCATGGGAACTGAATACATCTTTGTTTCATTAATGTACCTTATTGCTGTAATTAAATATATTTAGAATTAAATATTATTCCACGCAAATCATCCACCACCTTTTCATGTTCAGATATATGAACATACTTTCAAGATTGGATGCGTGTATTCAATGGCAGTGCCTGACTATTACACCAGGCAATGAAAGCATTTGACTAATCAAATAGTGTGACATGAGCATGGGAATGTTGCACATTTTAAAAGCAGGAACACATAGTGAACAAACATCATTCTGACTCTGGAATTAAAAGTGAAGAGGAAGGAAAATACCTGTTTCAAAGGGGTTGGATTAATATGAGAGACCAACTGAAGAGATGGGATTCCATAAGGACTGCTGAAGGGAGGATTCATGATGCAGGCAGAGAAGGGGAATCGGAGTCCATTCTAACTTCCAGGAAGCAGATGATATGGGGTCCTGCTGACTTGGAGATTTCCAATCTGAGGGGTTTGTGTTGATCCCAATCACTGAAAAGATCATTGCCAGGTGAGTATGAGAATTACCAAAATTAAAAGACGCATGATCTCTAGAACCATTTTTGTTTTGCTAAATCACAGAAGGAAGGTCGTCTTGAAAGGTATTTCAAAACTACATTGGGCCTCATTACAAGTATGGCGGTAAGGCAACAATGGTGCTGGTAGTGCTACCGGCACCATTGCTACCATACCACCATACTATGAGTTCTGTTCGCAGGTACCCTTGCAGCCACCAGGTCTGACCTGGTGGCCGTACCGGCACTCGCGAGCAGAACAGGACCGTAGCACCGGTACCGTTATTAATGGTACCCGGTGCTACCAGCTTCCCCATTCCCATTGAGCCCCATGAGGCTCAAGTGGGAATGGGGATCTACTGGCCCGGCACCCGTGAAAGGGCAATTACGAGTCCGGCTGGGGTGGAATAGCCCAGTAATTGTCCATTTGCGGGTGCTGGACCTGGATGCGAGTTTGGAGGTAGCTGTCATGATGCCTATCCCCGGAGCACCTGGCCAGGCCCAGCACCCCCGGGAGCAGGCATCATGCCCCCGGGTAAAAGCCCAGCGGCCCTTTATAGGGGCTCTTTGGACTCTGACCTGGCGCCGTTGGCGCCAGGCTCATGTTGGACATCAGTCCTGGCGCCATAGGCGCCAGGCTCATAAAGGGAAGTGTTTGGTGCACTTACCTGAAGCAGCCCATGCTGCACACTCACCTGATGCAGACCATGCTTCATGAAGAACCAAGCCAAATGAGGCTTAGGAGGGACTATTTTTCTGAAGGAACTATTTTGTTACTTGGGTGGGGCTGTGGAAGAATACTCACCTGGAACTTCTTCCAAGGTTATTTAAGCCACACCCAGACAGCCACACGTGCTTCACGTTGTTTTGCATCCCAGCAGCTGAACGCTCACCGTGTCTGCTCTTGCACCTGGACTCCAGCCACGCCCGCCTCGAACCTGGAACACCTGTAAGGAAATAAGAGAAGAGAAAGGTGAAAACCAAGAACTATTTCAACCTTCTTACCTGCATCCGGAATCTTCACGCCAGCATTCCTGAAGGAAGACTTCATTTGAAAAGCACCGCGTTGCTCGCTGCAGCGTCGTGCTTCACTCACCTGTTCCCGAGACGCCGCCCGGCTCCATGGCGGCTCTCAGTGCCGGTCGCCACATCTCTGCACCGCACCTAAGGGAGAGAAGAAGAGACAAAAGGTGAGCAAGGGAACATAAGAGGAAAGCCGGATTTCAGCCATATTACTTACCGGCTATTCTTGGTGAGCCATTCCACATCTCGGGTCGGCGCCACATCTCTGGCAGGTACCGCACCCCGGCCCCTATGGGGAAAGGACAAAAGACATTACTGGGGAATTATAAAGACATTTAGAGGGGTCGCCCTCATCACTGACTCACCTGATTTTACCCTGGCAATTTAACGCATCGCCTTGGTTCTGCACCTGAAATAAAGGACAGAAAAAGACAACATAAAAGGAGGCTCACACTTGAACTTTTGCATCTTCATACTTACGGCGTATAGCTCAGTAAAGTCAAGTGGATTTGCCAGCGCCATTCTGAAAACCAGTGAAGTAACTGGACGAACGCGCGCCCCTGCACCAGAAGCAGGATGGAGAGTTCATCCTTCCAAACCATAAGGTGAGCTTAAACCGGGGGTTTTGGAGGAAGTCAGAGGAGAACGAAGAGGGAAAGGGGGGAGCAAGCACATTATTCAGCAGACAGTTAATCCCCTTTCTCATCTGCAGAAGGATATTCCTACGGGCCAGACAAGCAAGATTTGGGGGTCCAGTTCAATCGGTGGTCCGAATTCTGCGCATCACGCTTGAAGAGGCCACAGCAACCCAGACCAGACCAGCGCCTCCGTGGGAGCCAGGTGAGGGTTACAGAACGCGAAGCCTTCCTACAAATTCCCACCCAGGCGCTATGGAAACTTCCGAGACTGACCAGTTGGCCCAACTACTGGGGGAATTACGGGCCGAAGTACACACCGCTCGTCAAGAGACTAATGCTCTCAGGAGGGAAGTGATTGTAACAAAGGAAAGGGCTGATGACCTGGCTAGACAGCTTTTGCAATGTCAAGCTGGACAAACTCCTTTACCCGGTTCCGGAGGGAACCCCGCTCCTGTGCTTTCCAGTAACCCGTTGCAGATTAATCTACCTGGAAACATGCCGCTGGCCCCACCCGAACACTTTGCTGGGGACCCCAAACGATTCGCCGTATTCATGAATCAGTGTTGTTTGCATTTCCTGTGCAGACCTGGGGCCTTCCCTAATGACCAGACCAAGGTAGCCTTTGTATTGTCATATCTCAGCGGCAGTGCTGCCGATTGGTCAGTTCCACTGGTAACTCAAGATGACCCGATTCTTCGTGATTTTCAAAGATTTCAAGCAAGCATGGAAAGGTTATTTGCTCGTCACTCCCAGGGGCAGGCTCTAGATGACGAACTTCTATCTCTGCGACAGGGCAATCAAGACCTCCTTTCCTACATTGCAACCTTTAATAGACTAATTGTGGAAACTGGGTGGCCAGAGGATAAAAGAATCACGTTATTTTATCGAGGTCTACGCGGAGAACTTAAAGATGTCCTGGCCCAAGTTGTAAATCCGCCCCAAGAGTGCTCTGAATATATAGACTTAGTGGTCCAATTGGATCACAGACTGCAAAACAGAAAAGCAGATCTGTCCAAGTTTGAGACCCGGGTGTTAGTCAAGACCCACGCTAACCTCAAGGGGGCTGAAGCCTCAGAGCCAATGCAAATCGGAGGAGTTAAAGGACCTTTAACGCAAAAGGAACGTGAAAGAAGACGGAAGATGCACTTATGTCTTTATTGTGGATCCTCTGGACACTTTCTACGAGATTGCCCGGCAAGGTCGCCCAGGAAGGTGGTAGGAGCCGCTGAAAAAATCCATGAAACCTCTGTATCGGGAAACGACCCCGCCCGACAAGCATAGGGGTCCGCTTGCCGAGCTTGAAAACGAACTCTCAGACCTCGCATTTCACTGTGCCAATGGTCCTCGTAGATCCGGAACAGCCTAAGCGGTTGCATGCAATAAAGGCATACATCGATAGTGGGGCTATAGGAAACTACGTGGATCCTGATTTGGTCTCCAGGATTAACCTCCCCCTGCGTCCTAAAACCAGCAAAGATGTCATCACCACAGTCGATGGAACCGTAATTGCCTCGGGACCGGTAACACATTCCACAGCTGAGGTAACACTTGTAGATCCGGACGGCCATCGGGAGGCACTTGTGTTTGATGTAATCAAGGCTCCACAGTTTCAGGTTATACTCGGAATCCCTTGGTTAGAGACACATAATCCTCGAATTGATTGGCGAGTGAAGAGAATAACCTTTCCAGAGTGTGCACGAACCTGCTACCCAGAAAATCTGAAGGTCAGTCTAGCATCAGTAACCTCTGTCTCCATGCAACTACCTCCGGAATACCAAGACTTCCAGGGCGTCTTCCAAAAGGAACAGGCCAACACGTTACCTCCTCACAGATCGTACGATTGCCAAATCGATCTGGTGCCCGGTGCAAAACCCCCTTGTAGCAGGATTTATGCCCTTACTGAACCAGAGAATCTGTATTTGAGACAATATTTAGATTGTGCCTTTACAGGCTTCTAGTTCCCAATCCACCTGCCCTTCTACCTAGCCAATGGTTTCATTCGCCCGTCAAAGTCTCTGGCATCCTCGGCTTTGTTCTTCCTGCCAAAAAGAGAAGGCGACCTTAGAACTTGTATCGATTACCGTGCATTGAACCAGATAACTGTTAAAAATCGCTACCCTCTGCCTTTGATCCCTGAACTCCTTGACCAGGTGAAGGACGCTTGCATATACACCAAGTTAGATCTCCGGGGGCTTATCATCTGGTCCGAGTTAAAGAAGGCGACGAATGAAAACGGCCTTCCGTACAAAATATGGACTATTCAAATACCAGGTGATGCCTTTCGGGTTGTGCAACGCGCCTGCTGCCTTCCAATTCTTCATGAACAATGTCCTTCGGGAACTCATCGACGTCTGTATTGTCGTGTATATAGATGACATTCTGGTGTACTCCTCTTCGGAATCTGATCACAGAAAACATGTCAGGGCCGTCCTTGAGAAATTGCACCAGCACAAACTGTTTGCAAAGCTGGAAAAATGCGTTTTTCATACCATTGAGGTTGAATTTATTGGATTTATCCTGACACCTAAAGGGGTCCGAATGGACTCACGGAAAGTGGATGCCATCCTCAAATGGCCATCACCTAGTTCGGTGAAAGGTGTCCAAAGCATGCTTGGTTTTGCCAATTTTTTATCGCAGGTTTATCCCAGAATTTTCACGGGTGGTGCAACCCATCACTGCACTCTTGCAGAAGAATAAACGTTTTGAATGGATCGAGGAAGCTGAACAGGCCTTTGAGGAATTAAAAGCTAAATTTACGTCCGCACCTATTTTGAAACATCCGCGTCCTGATCTCCCATATATAGTCGAAACCGATGCATCCAGCTTAGCCATGGGAGCTGTCCTGTCTCAGAGAGACCCCGAAACCAACCAACTGCACCCCGTAGCATTTTGGTCCAGAAAGTTCTCGCCGCCGGAGATAAATTATGCAATCATCATCTTCCCCCAGGGGTAACATACAGCCTTGCTAGAGCACTAGGATATGAATTCCATCTAGTATCCTACCCCTTTCACTCCAATTGCCCAAGACAATTGTTTACTGCAACTCCAACACCAACACCATCAGTGCCATGGTTGGTAGGCAACCATGCAGTAAGGGAGGCAAAGGTGGCCGACCTCCAAAAGGTGGGCGTGGTGGGCACAGTAGGGGACGTGGCCAGGATTTGCAGGGTGCCCCTAGAGCCCTGAGTGTGGAGGGCCAATCGGGGCCACCTATGCCCCCCCAATGGTTGTAGGAAACATAGCTGGCACCATCCCAGCTCAGCCCTTGTTGGTCCGGCCCATTTTGTCACCTGAACCGGCACAGGATGACTCCCAGGCTGACTTCCAGGTCAGCAAGTCTAATCCACGTGTGGCGGTGAAAGTTGCTGTCACCAGGCCACGTGGATATGGGGCAGCAATGTCATCTGCTGCCAAAAGTATCCAGGGTGGGGAGGCTGCAGGGGCAGCTGCAGCTCAATCCACCCCAGCTTCGAGTCTCCCAGCCGGGACAGTGTCGGTCCAGGTCCATCACACCAACGTTGGCCCTGCGACATCACCCTGCAGCCAATGCCTGCACCAAAACCTATGGTAATTGTGCCTTTACAGGCTTCTAGTTCCCAATCCACCTGCCCTTCTGCCCCTAGTGACCACAGCGGCATAGCCACTCAGGAACCTCACCACCTTCCAAGAAGAAGAAGAAGGGTGCTATTGCACTACATGCTGAGACCCCAGACACGGCTACACACTCCGGCACATCAAGGAAGCCTAGCTTCAATGACGCTTAACTTGATGCACTTGTGTCCGATGTGTCGGCACATAGCCGCAAAATGTTGGTGACTGCAGGCTCTAAGACTACGACTGCTCAACGTAGGGCCCACTGGCAGACCATCGTGGACCACACAGCTGATGATTGCTACAAGCGGTGGAATGACCTTAAACGCAGAGCAAAGAACAAGCTGGCTTCCAATCATGCCTCTACTCTGGTGAGTGACAGTGGGTCTCCACCAGAGGACGACCAACTCACTGAAAATGAGTCTGTTGCTGGAACCTTCGTCACAGAGGAACAGATCCAAGGTGTGGGAGACATACCAGATTATGAGGCATTGTCCGGTGAGTGCCCATGCAAGTGTGTGTAATCCATGTGTATGTTTCTTGGTGATGTGTAACGATTGAGTGCCAGGTGAGGGTGTGTACTCCTGAGTGGTATGGGTCACCCATGTGCTTCCTCCAAACCATTCACCGGCCTTGGGTTTGGGTATGACAGTATCCCTTCTGACCACAGTAGCCAATTAGCGCCACATTAATGCAGTTGCCCTTGAACTGTCATCTTGCAACAACATTGTTCTGATTTTTCAGTGTTCATTCAGCCTGATTATTTCAATCCTCCCATTTTTGCAACACATTTTTCTGCCTTAATGCCACATATGTGACATGCTTCTGTCATAGATTACAAACCACATTGGCCCGCATTTATTACCTTGTTATGGGAATGATTTGACCATTCGAGCTGATTGAGTAAGGGCCTGTTCACATACATTTTTGGGGCATGTTTGAATGTGGAACATGATTGTTGTTTCCTGTCATGTTGAAGTGACCAACCATTGATGTATCCATCTGCCTGCCATCACTGTATTATTGCACACTGGATGTGTTGCAGTGTGTGGCACATGCGTATTTTGTCACACTATTTTGCATTTTTCATCTCATCATGTCCATCTCACATGGATGGGTGACAGTACTCATTTACTGACTGTTAGGCAGAAACCTGTGCAGTTCCCTCTGGGACCACTGCAAAAAGTTTAAGTCTACAGGAGTTAGCAGTAAACCCAATTGGTAGCAGTATGCACCACACAGATTTACCTGGTAGCTGTGGCTGAGCAGTCAGACTTCTCTCAAGATGAGTTAGGCAGTATGTGGAGTATACAAAATAGGGCGATTTACACAGTAGAACAAGCAGACACTGATCAGAGCTTCGGTGTAAAGATATATAATTATTTATTTAAGAACACATCTATGAAAAACACACTGGCACTAATACGGCAAACAGCTTCAATCTTACTGAGGAAAGGCCTTATTTCTCCACCTCCTACCTCATGTCCAAGATAGACTACCTTACTCTGTCCAATTTGGCACTCGCCTTTATGGGCAGATTGGCTCGTCCAAGAGCCTGCAAAACATCTCTTAGGTGGGTTACATGTTCTTCCCAGGAATTGCTGAACACTGCTATGTCATCCAAGTATGCCATGCAGAAGTCCTCCATCCCATTCAGAACCTGGTTTACCATCCGTTCAAATGTAGCAGGTGCATTTTTCAATCCACAAGGCATTACCTTAAACTGGTATAAGCCAACTGGGATAGAAAATGCAGTTTTCTCCTTGGCATGGTCTGTCAGGGCTATTTGCCAATAGCCTGACGCCAAGTCAAATGTTCTGAGGAACTTGGCTGAACCAAGTCTATCCACCAACTCATCTGTTCTTGGCAAAGGCTGGGCATCAGTCTTGGTGACTGCATTAAGAGCTCTATAATCCACGCAGAATCGAAGTTCTTTAGATCCTGCCTTTGGTTCTAACACAACTGGGCTAGACCATGGACTAGTAGAGGGCTCTATTACCCCGAGATCAAGCATCTTGCTGACCTCACCTTTGATGTGGGTTCGTACATTTTCTGACATTCTGTATCCTCTGCTTTTGACTGGCCGACAGTCACCAGTGAGTATGTCATGCTGGCCCCAAGGGTTCAAGCCTGGTGAAAGTGAGAACAGAGAGGAAAACTGATTCAACATAGATTTGCACTCTTCTTGTTGCTCAGGTGTCAGATTTGATGAGAGATTTACTCCTTCAATCTTTTCATCTAAAGGTAAGCCTATGAGGAGATCAGGAAGAGCTTCACTCTCTTCTTCTTCCTCTGATGATGCTAGAAGCAACGGTCCTACATCGGGTCTCGAGACATACGCTTTGAGTCTGTTGGTGTGGAAGACTGTCGGAGCCTCCTTGGGATTGCCCAAGTCCACCAGATAGTTGACCTCTCTGAGTTTACCCACATCTCTGAAGGGTCCCATCCATTTGACTTGCAAGGCCCTATGCCTTGTTGGGATCATAACGAGAACTAGCTGGTCTTGAGCGAACTCAACCATGTTAGCCTTTTGATCATGCCAGTGCTTGACCAAAGCTTGTCCAGCTTTCAAGTTATCGCTTGCTTCTGCCATCGTGTGTGACATTCTCCTCCGGAGACCTATCACGTAGTCAGTCACTCTGGCTGGCTTGGGGCAAGGAGCACTCTCCAACCCCTCCTTAATCAGGGCCAATGGACCTCTGACGGGATGACCATAGAGAAGCTCAAAGGGAGAATAACCTACTCCCTCCTGAGGGACTTCTCTATAAGCAAATAGAAGGCATGGCAGTAGAAGATCCCACTTTCGTTTCAGGATTTCCTCTAAAGCACCTATCATGCTCTACCCCATTGGTCGTGGGTGGTAAGCTGTTGAGAACTTGTAAGTAACTCCACAGGTTTTCCACATGGCTTTCATGTAGTGGGACATAAAGTTTGACCTCCTGTCAGAGATTACTTCCTTAGGAAACCCAACCATGGTAAAAATACCAAGGAGGGCCTTAGCCACGGCCGGAGCCATAACAGTCCTCATAGGAATTGCCTCAGGATACCTAGTAGCATGGTCTACTACAACAAGTATAAACATGTTGCCTGAGGAGGTTGGAGGATCAAGGAGACCAACAATGTCAATCCCTACTCTCTCAAATGGGACTCCCACAAAGGGGTTAGGCACTAAAGGTGCCACATTCTTGGAGCCAACCTTACCAGAGGTCTGGCAGGTGTGGCAGATCCTGCAGTGTTTTTCTACTTCGGCCCCCATCTTTGGCCAATAAAAGTAGAGAGAGAGCATTTCCTTAGTCTTCTTGAAACTCAAGTGACCAGCCAAAGGAATCTCATGGGCTAACTGCAAGAACTGTTGTCTGTTCTCTTAGGGTACTACAAGTCGTTTGTAGTCTCCATGTGCAGACTCGGTCGGTTCACTGTAGAAGAGGCCATCTTCCCAGTGCAACCTGTATTTCCCAGGCTCTTGCTCTTCAGCCTGAGCTTCTGCCTGGTGGCGAAGACCTTCCAGAGTTGGACATTCTCTCTGTCCCTTACTGTCCGCCCTGTTGGGCCCACCTTCTGCCAGTAAAGACTGCAGCTCAGGATGGTCAACAGGATCCAGATCTCCAATGAGGTCCTGGCCTTCCATTAGCTCTTCCTCAGAGTCTAATTCTACCACACAGGGTTGTACCACCCTCTCAGCCTCAGCTGGAGAGGGAGTTACGGGTGTAACTTTGGACAACCGATGGGAAGTCCTTGTTGGCTGCACTGAAATGCTGGCTGCGGGTTTCGGTATAGAAGTTTTAGGTTTCCCTTTCGCTTCTGATTTCTTTGAGACAGCAGCTGACAATTCCAGTGGAGCAGGAGTGATATCTTTCTTCATCATCTCCTGGGGAGTACCTCTCATGGTTCTCTCCCTTGCAGGTCTGGTTAGCTCCTGTAACCGTTTACTAGGAGATCTGGGGGTATGAGATACAACTCAGAGAGTTTTCAAATCGTTACCCAGCAGAACTTGTCCTGGTACCTCACTCTGTATGCTGACAGGTATCTTCACAGTCATGTCTTTACACTGGATGAGAACTGGTAATTGGGGAAGCATATGCACAGGCCCTCCAGCTAACTTGGTGAGGCGTTTGGGTGCCTTAGCAACATCCTCAGCCTGAAAAAAAGATTTATCCACCACAGTTATGCTGGCCCCAGTGTCCCTAATGGCAGGAGTCTCCTGACCATTCACCTGGACACTGTCCTTATAATACTCTTTAGTATTATCTGGGATAGAATTATAAACATCTAAATTCTGTTGTTCCCACAAACCCAGATACACTAAAGAAACACTGGCTGAGACTCCAATGGGTTCATCAGCCAGAAGTAGAAAGTTTCCACTTGCCATTTGGACTTCCTCCTCTGGAGCGAAGGCTAAGGAGACAAGCTGGACCCCTGAAGGTTTACTCTTGCATCTCGGATCTCCTTTCACATGGTCAGTAGAGCCACAAACAAACAAACAAAACATTTACCAAATGCTTTCTGGAATGGTGGCTTGTTCTGGCCTCCCTCTGGTTTGGCACCAGACGGTACACTATTCTGCTGCGGTTTTCCTCGTGGCTTACCCTTATGGTTTTGTTTGGGGCCCTCTTTGGAATTTGAGTTATTAGAATTCTCTTTTGAGTCTTTTTTAGGCTGTTTTCCCTCATCCTTTTTCTGAGTTGCTCCAGAATCCTTATGAGTAGCCCTATTGTCAACCCACAAGTCAGCAGCCTTAGCTAGCTTCCTGGAATCCAATTCCTTCGAATCAGCCAAGTGCTGTCTGAGCTCAGCCGAACAGGCATCATAAATAGACTCCAACATAAAAATATTCGTCATACCGACATAAGTGTTCACTTTGTAACCATTAATCCATCTCTCTAAGTTTTTCAACCCTTCACTCACCCAGGTAGCCCAAGGGGTACCATCATGCTTTTTGAGGGTTCTAAACCTCTTGAGATACTGGGAAGGGGTCTTCCCGAATCTAGCTATCAAAGCTAGTTTCACACTTTCGTACTCTTTCCTATCCTCCTCCCCCAACTCTATTACCACATCATTTGCAACAAGGGGGAGCCTAGAGAACATCCTGGTAAGTAGCTCATTACATGTGATGTTCTGGAGCCCATAATTGTACTCAAACAAACTCAGCCAATCCAACACATCCAACTTTGGTTCATACATACCAATTAATTCCTTAGGCATCCGGGGTCTTTTCGGACTGGAACTTCTAGAGGAGCCAGAGACAGAAGCAGTTTCGACAGACAACTTTTTCATTTCTAACTCATGCTTGAGCTCCATTTATCTGAGCCTAAGAATGTGTTGCATTTCTTGGTGTTTCTGTTCAGTTTGAGCAGTAATCCTTCGGAATTCCAAGTCTATTTTCATTTTTTCTAGTTCAAGGACTTGAGGACTTAGTGTGGGACCTGCTATAGGCCCAGTAGGTACAGCTGGTAAGGCAGACAGAGGAGCAGGGGAGACAGTTTCATTAGCCTCTCCTTCCTCTTCAGCCTCGTCATCACTATCATCAGAACTTTGATTTAGATCAACACCATTACTGTTATCTACCTTTGCTGGAGAAGTTGGTTCCTCTAAACCAGTACCCAGACTTTGGTTTTCCAGCAATCTCGCTCTCAGTTCTACTTTCTTGCCTCTTACAGAAAGATTCTCTTGCCTACAGAGAGCTCTCAAACTCTCAGTATTTTCACATGACAAGGACTATTGCCCATAAACTTCCATAGTAGACATGTTTTTTGAAAGTTGCTTTTTAGTGCTAAGCTTTGTGGTTAGTTATCCTAAAGTGTCGGAAAGCACTCTAAACTGTATAATCGATACAAATCCCACCGCTGGACACCAGTGTTAGGCAGAAACCTGTGCATTTCCCTCTGGGACCACTGCAAAAAGTTTAAGTCTACATGAGCTAGCAGTAAACCCAATTGGTAGCGGCCTGCACCACCCAGATGTACCTGGTAGCTGTGGCTGAGCAGTCAGACTTCTCTCAAGATGAGTTAGGCAGTATGTGGATTATACAAAATAGGGCAATTTACACAGTAGAACAAGCAGACACTGATTAGAGATTCGGTGTAAAGATATATAATTATTTATTTAAGAACACATCTATGAAAAACACACTGGCACTAATACGGCAAACAACTTCAATCACAATTACTATAAGTATTGAAGTGGGAGAATGGAAGACCAGGCTCCCGCCCTTCCCCTCTTGCGCTTGGCCTAGAGGATCACGGCCTAGACACCTGCCACGAGAGGAGTTTGCCTATCTACCAGATGACCAAATACCCTGGTACAGGAACATACGGATGTGCCCATCTACCTGTACAGCAGCCCGCCCTGTCCATGCCGACACCTGCGGCACGGATCAACTCGACTAAACCTACACGTCGTTAGAGATGCCATGATGACCTAGCCAATGGTCAGCACACCTGTGCAAATATACACACCGGACACTCCCACACCAATCCACACGAAGAATATACTCAGTGCTATGACGTAGGCGACAGACATACTCATGAACGTGCATCTTTATTATTTTCCACATAGGCTCTCAAAATGCAGAAACGCAAGACGCATCATGAACTTATCTAAAAAGGCTTGCTCACGCTTCTTCTAAGAACCATGTACCATAATGAAGAATATAACGGAGACACGATACTGAGGATAGAGCAATATGATATCGTAACCTAAAGCGCTCTGCATCAAACGGTTCCACCTATGCACCAGGCCCAAGTAGGCCGCAAGCAAAAGCTTCCATGAACATTGAATGAGCAAGAACTGGCTTGCTGACCCTGCAGAATGAGCCCGGCGAAAGCACACCGCCAAGGGCACGATGTTGCAATCTCGCACGCTGCAAGCCAACGCCAAGGTCGCACCTGCAAGATAAACCAGGCACACAGTAGGAAAAACAATATTAATTATGTTGAATTTTGCCTCAAACACGGTCCCACCTCACGTGACAGAGCCAAACCTGAAAAGATGCCAAGCCCAGGAGGAAGGAGACGCCTGAATCCCACGTTTCAAGACACAGGCAGATACAATTAAAAGACTCATTGGACATCTGCAGCAGTGGGAGTAGTCGACCTCCCAACATATGAATAAATACTCACATTGTTTACACCTACCCATATTAAAACATTGTTGCAAATTACAGGTGCACCGCGAGCTGGGAACAGCGATAGTCCCAGACTGGGAGGCTCGCGAGCGGACCAATTAGAACATGGGGCTCTTATCACTGACGCCATTAACATTGACCAATCCTCAGAGGTCTTCATGTAACAATGTTCATGTATCAAATTGAAGGGACAGCCCAGGTATACCACCTGACTAACCCTCAACCACTAACACTGTTCTCTATATGTGCGCTATACTAACCCTACCACTCGAGTAACCAATCCAGAGTGGAGTTTTTTGCTAAACTTTCCAAGTAGCGCGTCATACTAAGGTAAAAAGGGCCTGCGAGCCCCACGATTGTGTGTGTGTCAGGACGGACGCGTACGCTCCTTGACCCATCCCTGCCGTTTGTCTAATAAACAGCAGAGTCACCTTGCTTCTTGCGTGTGTCTCATACTCTATCTCTTTTGGGATATACGGGAGGAGTTGGGGCCTCCCTGCCCGGAGGTCTGCGGACGGCCCGGCCGACTCCGGCAGAATTTCCCCCCGACAAGTTGGAGGCACTGCTGAGATCTGTTTAAGATCTGCTTTTTTATTTTTACTTTTTTCCCGGTACTACCGTTGCGAGGAGGCCCGGTGGCGCGGCCCCCTCTGCCGTTGCCCCCTTCTGAGGACTACAGGACCATCGCGGAACTGCGAGAAGACCGGACAGCGGAATCCGGATATTGGCCTTCGGGAGCCTGTTGAGAAGTATCCCACCCGCGTTTGGCGAGTGTCCAGCCGTGCTCCAGACGAGGGGAGGTGGCGAGCCACTTCGAGGGGTGCACGCAGTCGAGCGGCCCCGCATCAGGAGAACTTGGTGAGCATGCCACGCACAACAAGCAATGTGAAATTGTGAGGGAGGGGGGAGGAATTAAATACGGGAGGTGGGAGGTGTTGCACAGGTGCGCGGCGAAGGTTTTGACAATTTAGTGTTGGCAATGAAATGATTGGTAGCCGAACGAGTGCGAGAGCAGTCGGTTACGTTACGCGAGAGAGGGGGGCGGAGCACGAAAACATCACGTGCGGCCGCTCGTAGACACTGATTGGCCTAAGTCGCGACTATGTGTAAGTGTGTGTGTGTGTGTGTGGTTTCCTACGATTTGCCATTTATTGATCAATGAGTAGATGAGGATCCCTATTGTTTGAGCAAGAAACTCGATAGGTACATGACGTTTCCCTGTAGGCGGTAGCTAGTAAGTTGCCCAATACGGAAGATAATTGGCTGGTTAAGCCCTCCTGTCGAGGGGCGTATCACACGCGAGGCGACGCAGTGTGCGCAGTCCGATTATATTATTGATTACCTTGTTCCAGGAGTGACAGGAAGACAGCTGTGAGGTTAACGGGGGTAGATTGCAAGTGTATTTTGAACTTAAAGAATATATGAAGAACTTACCAGTAGCTCTAAGAGATTGGTGACGTCACCAATAGGGCTTTCATAGGATATCCCGAGCACAAGGCATCTTTCCTTCTGAGGGTGGTGGGGAAGAGAACTGTGGTAAGGGAGTGGAAACGGAGATAAACGGTAATGAATTGATCAAGGAAAGGCGAAACGGGGGACGTGGCGGCGCACGGAGAACGCCGGCCACGGCAAGTGTAGAAGAAGGAGGAGGAGCAAGTGAAAATAGGACGACTGTATAAGAACGTCATAAGGGGTACGCAGCCGCAGGTGGCTACGTGCGCCTCGGCCGCAGGGGGCCGTAAGGGTGTCGTGTAAAGGAAGAAAGAAAGAAGAAAATATACAAATGTAAATACTATATTTTTAATAATTTTCCTTAGCGGACTATCGCAAGTCCCCAAACTTACGGGGCCACACTACCCCACTACAACATATATGTACCACACTGTCACCCCATAGGGAGAAACTGATTAAGTATAGTATAGAATGGACACAGGGGACGGACAACAAAATGATAACACCATGGCCGCCTAATGGTAGCTTCGATCCATATGCCCAACATTCACTATTAAACCATCTGCATAATACATACAAAGGGAAGAAGTTGGCAAACCACGTGGAGGTGTTTAACTTATGGAGGATGTTCCAAGGGTCCCGACCAGGACCAAATGGAATGTTCACTGTGGGGGAAATACCGGAAGAAAAAGAGATTAAGGAGGAAGGAGAGGATGGGAAAAAGGGGAGTGAAGACCCAAAGAACACGGGAACGGACAAGGGGGAGGAGAAAAGAATAATAAATCAAATGAAATAAAAAAGGAACCGAGCAACGATATACCCCTAGCAAAGGGAGTGAAAACAGAGGGAGGGGGGTTGTACCCTTTAAGAGAATTAGGAGAAATAGAAAGAGGTCAGTTAAGGGCGGCTGAGGGGTACTCGAACCCGGCATACAGCCCTCCACCATATGTGGCTCATAGGAAGATGCCAGCAGGGGAGGGGAGGACTGGAGAAGAACAAACTGTGGAAATAGGAAATGATGAGTGGGTAGCTGCACAGATACTATTAAAATTACGAGGTTCATTAACAGGAGAAGAGAAGGAGGTAATAAGGAAAACAGACGAGGATAATACCAGGGAGAGTGGAATGAGAGGGGAAGAGCTGTTACGACAAAAGGAAGAGATTTTGGAGGAACGACTAGCAGAGTTAAGGGATGAGCAGAATGAACTGATCAAACAGCTCGAGAGGGAGGAAAGAGAGAGAGCGAGGAAAAGGAAAGAAGGTAAGAACGAATTGGAAAAAATAAGGGAACAAACTGAGGAGCAAAGGAGAGAAGCTGAAAGGGTAAAAGCAGCAGCAGAAAGGGTATCAAGAGCAGTGCTGCGAGAAAAGAAAAGGGAAGAAGAAGAGAAAGAAAGAGAAATGGCAATGTGGAAGAGGAGATTATCATTTTATCCAGAGCTGAACTATCAATTGTTAGATGTAGCACGGTCAAGCCTGCAAGGTTCCTAGCAGAAGTAATTGAGGAGGGATATTATGCCCACGACTGTAAAATAACTGAAATGTACTCATGTACTAGAAAGGTTGAAGAAACGCACTAGAGGGAGGTGAGCTCCTGTTCATTGATTGGTCATCAACTATCGACCAAAGGGATGGTATAAGGAGGACTGGGGCAGCAGTGGTAAAAATGATGGAGGTACCGGTGTGTGTGGCAATGAGATGTGTACAACTACCACAGCATTATTCCGCTCAAGCAGCGGAATTAGTTGCACTGATCTTGGCGTTGAAGGAAAGCTTTGACAATATATTCCGACAGCGCATATGTTACATCCACTGTCCACTCAGGGCTGTCGAAATGGAGAAGAAGAGGGTTTAGGAGAGCTGATGGCACTCCAGTGCAACATGCCTTCCTATTGGCTGAACTAATTGAAGCAATAAATGACCCCCAAGAATTAGCTTTGGTCAAATGCACCGCACACACCAATGGTGAAGACCACATCTCAAAAGGGAATGCAGCAGCAGACGACGCACATGCGAAGTATGCTGCATACTTTGGTGAGATATGGAACCCCCCAGAGTCACAGGGAGGGAGAGGGAGGGGAATGGCTAAGGAGATGTTGATAAGAGAAGGGTACACCCATCTCCCAGCTACACAGATTATGGAGCTACAAGCGGCTGCACCAATGGCCGAAAAAGAAATATGGGTAAAAAGAGGATGCACAATGTCACCAACCGACGCACTATGGCGCCAGGGTGACACTGGAAAGATTGTAATACCACTGGCACTACTGAACACCGCCCTGAGCCAACTACATTACCCAGCCCACACAGGCAAGGAAGTAATTGCAGCACGAATTAGGGAAGACTGGTTCTGCCCCGAGTTAAATTCTCATGTGTCAAATTTTATCAGCAATTGTCTCACATGTCAACAGTTTACGGCGGGCCACACTCTGAAGGTGATAAGAGGTACTATACCCCGGCCAGAGGGACCTTTCCGGCATCTCCATATTGACTATGTTGATATGATCAATGTATGTCAAGGAAATAGGTATATGATTGTAGTAGTATGCCCATTCTCGAGGTGGATTGAAGCAGGGCCATGTTCACACCCAGATGCATTTAGAGCAGCTAAATTCCTAGTGAGGGAGGTCTTCCCCAGGTGGGGAGTGTGCGAGGTACTGAGGTCAGACAATGGCCCACATTTCGCAAACGAAATGTTCCAGCACATCACATCCTTACTGAACATCAAGCATAAATTTTCATGTGCATACCACCCACAGGCCAACGGTAAATGTGAACGCTTGAATGGCCTATTAAAGGAGGCAATTGCAAAAATACAGCAAACAACAAAGAAGAGTTGGTTGTATTGCCTTCCATTAGCCCTATTTGAGCTAAGGAATAGACCAGGTTCCGACCACCACCTCACCCCTCACGAGGTGGTTACCAGACGTCAAATGCGCCTTCCCCTAACGCCAACATCAAGAGCATTTACCGACCACGAGAGTACTGCGAGTATCCTTGGTGATGAAATGTACCAATATGTGTCTTCTTTGATTACTAGTGTAGTGTTTGTGTCTCAACAGATCGAGCGCACGCGGGGCGGGTCTAACAGCGATCAACAAGAAGACGTGGATAAAGAATTGGAAAAGGAAAGACTGTGCAAAGTTGCTAAAGGTGACCACGTACTACTTCGCAATTTCAACAGAAAGTGGAACAGTCCACGATTCACTGGCCCCCATCTGGTAGAGGAGGTATCAACGAGAGCAGTAAAGGTACAGGACAAACGTGCCTGGAACCACCTACACGACGTAAAGATTTACAAACTCCAGACCCGCCCCAGCACCACCGACAGGGCCACTGGAAGAACAACGACAGTGTCACCAACGGAGGAAGAGACTTCTACAACAACTAACGGCCTAAGTGTCCCTATACCCTGCCACCCCCCAGATTGCCCAGAGACAACTATTAGAAAAGAAAGGGTTGATCCCCATACCGCTCACCCCATGGTTACATGATCAAAGGGTAAAGAGACTTCCGCCAGTTGAGCCCCAAACCCTCTGCCCATTGACCCCCTACCCACTGTAGTAACAACTGAACTGAAGGACATTGTTTTGCACCTATACACATGTAAACACCTGAATGTTCTCTTTCTTTTCTCTCGCACATGCAGGTACAGCGTATTATTGTACTGTTAAGAAAGTAGATAACTAACCAACTCACTGCCCAGGAGTAGATGGTACCCTCAGACGATAATCACCTGGAAGAATTGGCACACCAATTTGTATATGAAGCAAAAAGGCCAACGTACCTGAAAAGAAGGAGGGTACATGTCTACTACAGGGCATTCCTCTTGGCCATAGAACATTCAATGCCCCACCTCCAACCATACTTGCCTGCCCTAAGAGATAGATTGCTTAGATTGGCGTGGGAACAGCTCTTCGCCTGGGCACTGAATGACTACCTGATAGGGAGAGCTTAAAAAAAAAAGAACGACAACTAACACCAATAACAAGCATATTAAGAATTTTCAGGCGGGCAACTGCAACATCGCAAGAATAATCTGCCGGACTGCAGCAAGGTAAGAGCAAAATGCCGGTGAAATAAAATTGATAGTGATTTTAATGATCACCGGGTTCTTGGCTGCCTCTGTATGGCAGTACAGCTATGCTATCAATATTATTGCTGTACCCAAACCTAATACAGCCCCACCCCCACCTGCAACAGGTGTTATGTCAGGTGGTACTAGTAATATCCCACACAAGGAAAATAGAGTTAAACGCAGCACATACTCAGATAATAAAGGCATTGACAACTACGTACAAGATTCAGCACACATCTCAAACATCTCAAACAACATATGGTATCAACACATGACCCACATAGGTAAGCAGACAACAGAAGACAGCTGCTACGTTTGCTCATTGATCCCATACGCCATGAGCGCTTCTCGAACATTTGTTGCCACGGAGATAGATGGAAAAATAGCACGATGTATAATATACCTGGCACTGTTCCAGACGAAAGGAAGATTTCAAGGGACAGTGGTGCATCTGGTGTGGAAAACACGAGATACATATCCATATGAAAACAACTTCCTCAAGACTTTTTTGAGTTACCACAAGAGCAGTTTACATGCTGAAGGATTCAAATACATACCAAGTGGTCCTGAAAAAGGAGGAACAAAGAAAGTAACACTGCAGTACCTACCATGTGATTGGTACGCCACTGAAGTCCCTGGTAAAAACGGATGTTGGGAAAGACCACTGATGATAATAACAGGGAAGGTGTACATGGACAACAAATGGGACATAGGAGTGGTTGGCAGCAACATGGTAACAAAAGAAAATATTTCAACTATTGATGGACATAACCATAGATGTTGGATGACTTGGATCAAGTACGTATCCATGCTCACGTGGATGGAGAAGGATGAGGACCCAATAACAATACTGCCGCTAACTGCGCCTAAGGTATGCTACCAACATAAAGGAGAGGTGGATGTAGGATACAATACCAACTGTGAAAGCGTGATGGAGTTACCTGAGGGGGGAGCAGGAACAGCAGTAGTAATGGACCATTACTGGGCCTGTGGAGACAAGGCGTATCACACACTGCCCCCTTTGTGGAATGGTGTATGCACTATAGTACACGTTAATGTACCATCACTAGTGGTACCCCAGAAGCAAGTGAATATGGCGAATTTCCCCAAGATGGATGAAGGGAACAAAAGGAAGAAGAGATCTGCACAGCCTCGGAAAGGGCCAGAGAACAGATGCAACGGCAACAACACTATCCTCAACAGAAGGAAAAGACAAGGAGAACCTCTGACAGGAAATTACCTGTGGGGAAGGTCGGAAACAGCACTGACCTCAATTCCGCCGGAACACAGACTATTCAGCAGAGCAGCTATGTTCTTCTCCTCAATAATACATCCTGGACTGCAGGCTTACGCAAACGCAAAATGGCTCCAGATAACTAGGTGGGAACTAATGATGACAATTAACTCTACAGTAAATGGATTCAACGCAATAAAAGAGGAATTGCGAGCAGTAAGAATGGTTGCACTACAGAACAGATATGTACTGGACCTCCTCACAGCAATGGAAGGAGGAGTTTGCGCAAAGATAGGACAATCATGCTGCACATTCATTCCTGCTAACGATGCTGACAATGGTACACTCACGGAAGCTGTATCACAATTGGCCCAGATGCACTCAAAAATGATGGGTGAAAGTAAAGGTGTGAAAAAGGATGAAAGCTGGCTTTCAATATTATGGTCATGGATGCCATCTTGGCTGTCAGATGGACTGAAGATTATAGTTGGATGTACTATTTTGGCTGGAGCTACACTGATCATAATAAGATTTTGGAAAGCCCGGAAGGCACGCACCACAGACGAGATGATCAAAATGGTTGGTATACACCTCTTGATGCCAACAGATGACGGCCAACACACAGGCACAATCATAAAAGAGAGAGAGAAGTTGCGCAACCAGATCATCACCAACCACCTGGACCCACCATCTGTGAAGCTCGAAAACCCAAGAAACCCAAGGAGCTACATAGGGAAATGGGTATACTGCAATCCTGGAGGAACCTGTGAATATATGTATTGGTCATTTGAAGACCATGTTAACCACTATGGACATTTGGGAGGAATAACTAAAATATGGAGAGTAAGAGGAGATACAGAAAAGGATATGTTTGTGGTCGACAAGTCGACCAGAGGGGGGACTGAAGTGGGAGAATGGAAGACCAGGCTCCCGCCCTTCCCCTCTCCCGCTTGGCCTAGAGGATCACAGCCTAGACACCCGCCACGAGAGGAGTTTGCCTATCTACCAGACGACCAAATACCCTGGTACAGGAACATACGGATGTGCCCA
Source organism: Ambystoma mexicanum (assembly GCF_040938575.1). Taxonomy (NCBI): domain Eukaryota; kingdom Metazoa; phylum Chordata; class Amphibia; order Caudata; family Ambystomatidae; genus Ambystoma; species Ambystoma mexicanum. The sequence continues at coordinate 692,123,096 of NC_090923.1, forward strand.
TCTACCTGCCCAGCAGCCCGCCCTGTCCATGCCGACACCTGCGGCACGGATAAACTCGACTAAACCTACATGTCTTTAGAGATGCCATGACGACCTAGCCAACGGTCAGCACACCTGTGCAAATATACACACCGGACACTCCCACACCAATCCACACGAAGAATATACACAGTGCTATGACGTAGGCGACAGACATACTCATGAACGTGCATCTTTATTATTTTCCACATAGGCTCTCAAAATGCAGAAACGCAAGACGCATCATGAACTTATCTAAAAAAGGCTTGCTCACGCTTCTTCTAAGAACCATGTACCATAATGAAGAATATAACGGAGACACGATACTGAGGATAGAGCAATATGATATCGTAACCTAAAGCGCTCTGCATCAAACGGTTCCACCTATGCACCAGGCCCAAGTAGGCCGCAAGCAAAAGCTTCCATGAACATTGAATGAGCAAGAACTGGGTTGCTGACCCTGCAGAATGAGCCCGGCGAAAGCACACCGCCAAGGGCACGATGTTGCAATCTCGCACGCTGCAAGCCAACGCCAAGGTCGCACCTGCAAGATAAACCAGGCACACAGTAGGAAAAAAATATTAATTATGTTGAATTTTGCCTCAAGCACGGTCCCACCTCACGTGACAGAGCCAAACCTGACAAGATGCCAAGCCCAGGAGGAAGGAGACGCCTGAATCCCACGTTTCAAGACACAGGCAGATACAATTAAAAGACTCATTGGACATCTGCAGCTGTGGGAGTAGTCGACCTCCCAACATATGAATAAATCCTCACATTGTTTACACCTACCCATATTAAAAAATTGTTGCAAATTACAGGTGCACCGCGAGCTGGCAACAGCGATAGTCCCAGACAGGAAGGCTCGCGAGCGGACCAATTAGAACATTGGGCTCTTATCACTGACGCCATTAACATTGACCAATCCTCAGAGGTCTTCATGTAACAATTTTCATGTATCAAATTGAAGGGACAGCCCAGGTATACCACCTGACTAACCCTCAACCACTAACACCGTTCTCTATATGTGCGCTATACTAACCCTACCACTCGAGTAACCAATCCAGAGTGGAGAAAGGTTTTTTGCTAAACTTTCCAAGTGACGCAAGTAGCGTGTCATACTAAGGTAAAAAGGGCCTGCGAGCCCCACGATTGTGTGTGTGCCAGGACGGACGCGTACGCTCCTTGACCCATCTCTGCCGTTTGTCTAATAAACAGCAGAGTCACCTTGCTTCTTGCGTGTGTCTCATACTCTATCTCTTTTGGGATATACGGGAGGAGTTGGGGCCTCCCTGCCCGGAGGTCTGCGGACGGCCCGGCCGACCCCGGCAGAATTTCCCCCCGACAGTATATATCAATCCCCTAACAATATTTCGACAAGTCTAGGTTCACCAGCTCCACTTATTTGCAGACAGAGGTGAATGCTTTAACCTAGATGGCACTCTAATATTTGTTAGAACGGGAGAGAAAAAGGCAGGGTATGAAACCAACTTTGTACCAACACTTTTACGAAGCAAATGCAAGACAAGCAAGGCAGGGTCTATGGTAGATCACAAAGTTCAGAGCCCAGGCCCACTCGGTATGTCCCAAAATGTATCACAGTGGAAATGCACTTCGAGTCTTTGTAGCGAAATGTCACAGAAAGGTTGGACCAGTTTAGAACAAAAGTTAAGAAGGTCTGGAGGCGACCCAATGGAAAGGTAAGGATTTAAAACACCTCACGCTAACCGTCACAAGGGAAGCCAGGCGGACACGGTACCTTGAAAGTGAAGACACAGCTCTGGCGGGGGCGGTTGTTCCTGGTGGTGGATGCAAGTCGGGACTTTGCCAGAAGAAGAGATGCTCTCGTCGTCGAGGAAAGCGAAGATCGTTGCACCACCAGGAAAGAGACCAGCCGCGGAGTGCTCCTTCACAAGGCACCACCTTTTGGTCGCGGTACAGTGGTTTGTGGCTATCCGGTTGCCGGGGTGCTCAGCACAGGCAATTCGACCACTATGCCCTGGAAGCGAAGAAAAAAGCAAGGGACCGGTTGTTCCCACCAGTCAAGGGAAGAAGACTCTCCAGCCGGGAGATCTCCTCTGTCGTTGGGAAGTGGTGAGTCGGTTCAGCAGGGCTCCACCGGAGGTGTTGTCGTTGCAGGTCGGCTCAGCTTTACCCTCGTCGGATTCTTAGGTCATGTGGCGACGTCTGAAGTCCCAGTCCCAAAAGCCCTGCTTTTATGCAGAAAACCCCCATTCATTCAGCCTAGCTGTCACTCAAACATGCTAAGTGGTGAGCAGGGCTGCTCACCACTTGGGCCAATCACACCAGAGTGCGACTTGAGTTGGCAAGGCAAATCAGTCCAGGGTGCCTAAACCCCCTCCGACACCCTCTGTGGTACCCAGACAGAATGGCACCACTCTGGAGGGCTTCTGTGAAGATGCCTGCCAAAAGTGGAACAAAGGGCTCAACCTTTGGTTCGGAGTTACAGAGGCGAACACATACGCCATTTTAAAAACCGAGTTCTGGCAGAAAATATCAACCGGAGGATTTATTTAAGATAAATAAACCGGTGGTATGTTAGAGACCAATGTGAAAAAGTATAGGCCTCCAACAGTGGGAAGAATCCCATAGGAATATATTCGGGGTCGAATATAAAAAGTAGTTTCCCCTGCCACCAGCCAAAACTCGACGAGGGGGGACGGGACAGTGCCCCCTCGAACAACAGACCCAGGGGTAATCGAATTACCCCTACCCGTACGTCCACAATAGGATGGTTTGTACTAGTTCTGTTAGTAAATTTAGGTCTAGTAAAGCCAATGGTGACTTTACATGCCCAGGGAGACATTAGTCAGTCCCAGGGTATGGAGTCTATGGTGGGGGTCACCTAGGACATCCCAGTGTTATGGCACAGAGGGTGCTAGGTAACACACGTAGCAAAACACATGAGGCCCTATGGAGTAAAAGACCCCATAGCCCATAGAACACATTGACATTCAAAGGAATCAACCACATTCATGTCCAAGAGTGGGAGAAAAAGAGTCTCGCTCTTGGCAGGATGAAAAAAACAAACTCCAGAAATCCAGTAAAGCTGCTGGGGGACTCACTAGGTTAGGAAATTCAGCCTAAACAGAGAATTCTCCCTAACACTGACATATGTCTGTACTTGCCAAATGTACCATGGCTATGCTAAGTGCCATCTGTGTGCTGGCATTTGTCATGTATGTGGATTGCCCATGCCACTCATAGGCTAATCTTTGATGCCAGTGCTATCCAGCATGCAGCACATGTGTTGATTTTCCATCTTGGAGTCCTCAATGTCTGCGTTTTGCCTCCCCTTCCAAATCATAGACAGTGCATGCATGCCAGGGTTATAGTCGTGTGGGACATATGTTATTCATGTACTGTATCTCTGCCTTGTCAGGCCAATTTGTGTGCTATGGTGCGCATGCCTGTTTCCATTTGTTGTCTTTCATGTTTTTGCAGGTGATGAGGCACTTGATGCTGTTGAGGTAGAGGAGATGGTGCAGACCGAGGAGGAATCTCAGCCACGGCCGGGCACCAGTGGAGGACGTGGTGTGGTTATGGGTGAAAACCCTATGCTCCTGCAGCCCATACTGACCACGGGTGTCTCTGGGTGCACCTCCTCAGACCTCTATGATTCAGGTGCTGAATCGGACAGTGGGACTTATGTGCTGTCGCAGGTGAGTGTTTCTGGCAAGGATGCTGTTCTGTCCAACCCACCTACAACGGGGGTAGGCCCCTCTATGGGGATGTCAGTGTTGGTAACTCCGTCTTTGGCAGTTACGGATGCAGGGTCACACTCCACAACATCTGATCCTGTTCCTGGGCCAGCTGATCAGAGGGGGAATGCAGTCTTGCAGCCTGAGGCAGTGCCAGAACAGCAAGGTGCAGATCGCCTTGCCCCAAACAGGTGTGGTGTCCGCTGACGTGGTGGCCGTACGCCACCATGCGATACTGTATGGGAAAACTCCATTAACAGTATAGTAGCAGAACAGGGAACATCTATTGAAATGATAGCTCAGGCAATGGAGAGGGTGGCCTCTTCCATTCTCCCCCCTGAAAGGCAGATGGAGCTACAATAACAGGCAACAGACTCCATTTGCCAATCACACAGGGAAGACATGTTGGTGTCCAACAGGGACCGACGGGCGGCACTGGAGACTCTGCGCGAAGCCATATCTGTAGAGTCACAGGGCCACAGGGAAGCCCTGAGGTTAGAACTCCATTTCCTCACGGAGACTCTGGGTGAACTTGAAGCTTCCCGAAATTTTAGGTCAGAACAGCAGCTGGAGCAGCTCACACGTTCACTCTCAGCTGAGCTGCAGGCAACTCGTGAGGAGATCCGGGCATCACGCGAGGCCATGTGTGCAGAAATGCAGGCAACCCATGAGGTGCTGCATGGGGATCTCCGTACTTTCATCCTCCAGAACCAGACCTTCCACACCCGCATGGTTGCTGCCATGGAGGACCATACCAGGGCTTTGTGTGGGCTGACTCCCATAGCACCGCCACCTCCTGATGTAGCAGCAGAGGGTGAAGAGAGCGACAGCAGTTCTCCCACATTGGCGTAGCCGTGCAGGCCATGAGCCCATGGAGGTATTTTTTTTTCGCAACATCCACATAGGTGAGTGTTGGGGTGCACCCTGTCCTCGAACCTCCTGGGTTCGAGGACAGGGTAGAACACATGGCCATTTTTGATTTTTGTATTTTCTTTTTTTACCGTGTGTTGCCTTGTGTGACTCCTGTGCGCATCCACTATGTATTCCAGCTGGGCACATGCAGGCTTGTCCTGTCTTTGGGTTAGATGCTTCGGTTCATGACACACACCCTTCCTCCTTCCCCTTTCCTTGTGCTTGCAAAGGGTGTGACCAAGTGACAGTGACTTACAAAGTTACATTGGGCTCCCATGAGCTGTGTGGGCAGTCTGCAGTGAAAACTGTGTGGACATCCCTAGTGGGGATTGTTGTATTGAACACTGCATGGTGTATTGATATGTGCTTGTGCATCCATGTCTTCCTCCTTATTCCCAGGTACTTTTTCATGTCTTCACAAGGCCGTCTCCTTTGCAGATGCAGATCATGTTGTATGCAGTACACTGACACATTTGCCTGACAGCAACACTCTGCAGATGGAAGGAGTCAATGTGCTGGCTTATTCAGGTTGTAAGACTTGCACTACTTTGATTTTGTGCTCTCATATTTTGCCACTGTTTCATCCTGTGTTGCTGTATTGTGATGCTTGTAAGTATTTGTTCATGTGTGCTGTTTGTTATTGATTACTGGGAGCATATTGTCTGTGGCCTGTTTCAATTTGGGACAGTGCACTTTGCCATGTCATGGTGTGTTGGGTAGCTGAGAACGGGAGGTGTTTGGTGACATGGCACTATTTTCATGTTGTATTTTGCAAGGGGGTAGTCATTCATGCCGCATAAATGTGTCTTTTTGTGACACAGCATTGGTTTTCTTTCAGAAGGTAGGGATGCACACAATGTAACACTTCCAGGTGACCAATCCCAGGCTGGTATGGTTGTGACAGTTGACTGTCCCTTATGTCATCATCATTGATTGTCAGCTGGTATGTGCCAGGGCTGTGTGCACTCCACAGGGGTGTGATTTTAGGTGAAGTAATTAGCCACCAGCTGCGTACGGGCTGCCTCACCACGTGCCCTTTCCCCTCCCATGTGCAGCGGCCGTGCATGTGCTTGGGGATGTGGGGGCACCACCATGTCCACCGGCAGGCCCCGGCGGGTTGCAACGTTGTGCAGGACACATGCTGCCACTATGATCCTGCACACTACTGGGGGCGGGTATAGCAGCTGCCCAACATAGCAGTCAAGGGAGCGAAAGCGTGACTTGAGAACTCCGAATGTGAGCTCCACTATGCCCCGGGTTGCAATATGGACTGTGTTGTATCTTACCTCAGGTGATGTGTTGGGGTTCCGAATTGGCGTCATCATGTGGATGCTCAGAGGGTAAGCACTGTCCCCTGGGGAGGTGATGATGGGTATCATTAGTGGGGTTGTGACATTACTCAGTATCTGACATGCATGCATGTGCAGAGGCATTTATACTCACCAAGCAGCCATGTATCGCCATGCCGCCCAGCTTCTAGGTCCCGGTTTAGGGATGACATTCTGAAAATAAATCTGTCATGGGTGGACCCTGGATAGTTGGCATATACTGAGGTGATGATTCCCTTGGCATCACATAGTACCTGCACCTTGATGGAATGCCAGTGCTTGTTGTTTCTATAGATGTGCTCAGTTTCCCTGGGAGGACTTAGAGCCACATGGGTGCAATCAATGGCACCTAGCACTTTGGGGAAGTGTGCCACCCTGTAAAAGTCCTGGATGGCAGCCTGCCTTTCTGCAGGTGTTCTGGGCATGTATATGCGCCTGCGGACTGAAGAGCGTGCAGTCATGATGGCCAACACCTGGTGTAGGCAGCGTGACTGCATGGCCTGTGACACCCCCCCCACTATGGCACTTGTCCGGTGAAATGAACCAATGGCCAAGAAGTGCATTACATTGAACACCTTTTCCAAGGGGCTCAGTGCTTGGGAGCACAGGGTGGGTGATGTGAGGTCATCCTCCCACTCACTCACCAGGTCGAGTATTATGTGTGGTAGGAACCTGGACCTCCCATACACCTGGTCATCAGGCATCCCAAAAATGCTGGTCCTGGGTGTAAAAATTCTGGGCCTGGATATCCTCCTCCTGCGGTGTCCCACAACCACTGCTGCGAGGAATGGTATATTCATCATAGCATCTGAGCTTGTTTGTTGTTTGCGCGCACATTTATGCTGCGTGGTGCCGCGTACGCCTACTTCCTGCTGGCGTACATGTTTCCGGATTAGCGCGTCGTTTTTGGCGCACGCATTTCCGCTGTTCGATTCCATGAATATGTGTTGTAGGCGCGCGTGTGGGCGTTCCGCGCATTTACCTCCTGTACTTCCCCCGTAACGCCCACATTTTCACGCGTTGTTCCCCATTCCGCGTGTTCCACCCCGTGTTCCGCCCACTTTTGTTGTGTGCACCGTGCTATGTGCGCTTTCGCTGTGCGCGTAGCACATGCCGTTTGATGATGTGTGCGCCCGCATGCACCACGCACGATTTTAGCGCACATCCCAGGATTTACACGCGCACGGACTTCCATGATTTTCGTACTTGCGCTGTGATTCGCACGCTTTCGCACACTTTTGCATGCTTGCGCAGCGATTTTCGGCGCACATTAATTCCATGAATCGGCCTGTCGATTTCACTTGTACAAGTTTAAATCCTTATGATGCAATACACTGACAGCTGTCATACAGGCGGCCGCTGGTACTGCACCCAGATTTTGACAGATTTCACAGGCAGGCACATTTTTGCTGTGAATGTTTTGATGACAGATTCCTCTTTTCATGACATTGTATGTTCATAATGATTTCTTGAATGAAGTGACTAGTAATACCCAGCAAAAATATTGGATGTTTGATGGTGTTTTGGACCAGCATTCTGTAGTTTCAGCAACCAAGGAAAAGATTTGAAAACAAGATTCTGGATTCCTTTCAACAGGCACTGCTTTTCCCTCTGTGCTCCATTTTTACTTGTTGTGAAGCCCAGTGACATGTTTCAGGAGTGCGCTCTCTGTTCCACAACTGACAACATTCATGGTAGATTTGGCAGCCATCTTTTCGTGTTGCCAAGCGCATTTTCCATGGGTTTTCTGCGTGTATATGGGTTTTTGGGGCCATTTTTATAATTCTCGCACCATCAGCACACAGGGATGCCGCAGGGCAGAGCATAAGTGGGATAATACATCCCACAAAGCCCCTCCTCACAACTTAAATTTGACTGCACCTTAAAGGAGAAGTCGGGAGATTGAGATGTCAATCTTTCTTTTTGGCCCAAGTGGAAAAATGTGTCTGCTTCTCCCTTCAGTGCTGGATCGACAGGTTCTCCTCGCCGGTTCCAGATGGGGGTATGGAGCGATGCCCCAGGCCCCTTGGGTCTTTCCTTCCGGTCCCCGAGTGGTCCTCCTTAGTACTTGGAATCCTGGGTTTCAGTGCTATAAGACAAAACAGAGCATGTTTGTGGACATTTCTGTTACACTCAACTGGTATTCACGGGGACGCCACCCAGCCTGGTTGGATGATTTGCACTCTCGAACCCTATCCCGGTCCCTTTGTAAGGCCTCTGGTTGAAGATGGGTCTGCAATATAGGAGAGCTGGATTCAATACCAGATTATGTTTTCCCACCTCCCTTGGCCTCAACTCCTTTCTCCCCATTGGGCCTTCTCCTCACCTTAATATTGTAAGAGGTGGATTGTCTGTCCTGCTCCTCGTGGCAGGGGTGTGTAGATGTGGGGGGTGAGCAGCTACCAAGTTACTTCACTGGTGCAAGCCCCCCCTGTGGGAATCCAGGACTGCTGCGACTCTGCAGGTTTGCTACTTTACAGTCTTTATAAGCAGTTCTTATGTTCCTCTTAGTTTGAATAATAATGCCTTGCTTCTTTCCTTTGGAAAGGTATTGTGGTGTTATCATGCAGTTTGTAGATGAGCATGGGCCGGTTGGTGAAAGCGCGGTGTGCGCGATGCTGTTCGGTGAGTAATGCGCAATGCGCGGCGCTGTTTTGCCTTTTTCATTGCTAACCTGTGTCTTTTCTCTCCTTGCAGGTTGCGATGTTCCTCGCCGAGCGCCGTAATGTTCCAGCAATGATTCTGACCAGGAGATGAGTACCCAGGTAAGAATTGTGTGGCTTTCTTCATTCAGGAGGAAACGTGAGTAAATGCTTACGAAGATTCAATTCAACACTACAGCTAAGTCAATGCCTAGTCTGGGATACTGAATGGAAACCCTTATTGATATATCTTTATGTCCAGTTCATGATTTCTGGATGACTACCCCTATATAACACCCCTCTCTTAGAATCCCCCTGACCCCACTGAGCCAAGAAGTAGTTCTGTTTTGCAAGTTTAAAAGGTTTATTTGAGAAATAAGACAAAATATAGATACCACGCTTTTATAATAAATTAATAATCGATATCACCCTTATAAATATAATGTTAATCAACAATGTGTAATCTGACACTAGCACACTTCTTTATAATCAATGAGGAGTTAGTATAGGATGGATCAAGTAGCAAAAATACTTTTATGATTTCAAGGGAAAAGCAATGAGGAATAAAATGCAGTACAGAAATACTTGAGATGATTTTAGCAAAAGATAATATAATCACTTTTTCTCTGGCAATTCACCCCCCTCACTTATGCAATGTAAGACATGGAAGTAGATGGAAAGAGGAGCACACAGTTCTCAGGAATGCAATCAAATACAATACGAAATTCAGTTCCCCCCCAGCAAGCTTAGAGAAAACCGGTATGAGTTTTAAAACACAGGCCCAGGTGCTTTGAATGTGGTGGCAATGAAGTGAGAAATATGCTGAAAATGCTTTTAATTCCCTTTAGGAGGTTCAGGGTGACTGAGAGATACTTGGGATGAGTTCAGGCTCACTATAGCAATGATTCAGAGATGGTGATTAAGAGGCAAATGAATTTTTAGCAAGGAAAGAAATGACTGCTGATGGTTACACGTGGCTGGATTTTTAACCAAATCGCAAATCGCGGTAAAATTCGCGAGTGCGTGAATCGTGATTGTGGAAAAAGTATAAGGAGTAGTCTTATTGGAAAGCTTCTAAGCTTTCAGAGGAAAGTTAAACCAAGTTCGTAGCCCAAACGGTTCCAGAGATATGAACGATTTTGTAAAGGTCGTTTTTCGGATTTAAAGTAAACTCAAAATGACAGGTGACAGCTTTGCAGCTGCAGAATTGACAAATGACAGTGGAGCAGCTTTACAAATGACAGATGACAGTTAGGTTATGCCCCGTCCTAGCTTCGTCACGGATCTGTTTAATCAGGCTAGCGGCACTTCACAGCGATCTGGTCTCTGGGTCTGCGGTTCTGCACGGTCTGGTCTGGTCGGGTCTGGCACTGGTCTGGTCTGTCCGGATACAGCGGTCTCTGCACGGCTCCTGGATCTCTGCACTGGTCCTGGCAAAAGTTCTTGGCAAGGGATTCAAGCAGCTCACCCGGCTGATTAGCTTGCAGTGATTTGAGGCCTGCTGCAGAGAACTCAGCTTGTGGTTTTAGGCCTCTGATTTAGGTTCTAAAGTATAAGTTCTAGGTTCTGGAGTGTGGAGCTGGAGTCAGTCTGGAACTGGTATCTTCTGGATGTTGTGTGGTCCGGCAAAACACTCCGCAGCAACTAGATTTGAATGTCCTCTCTAGCTTCCAGTGGCTCTTTTTATGTCTTTTGAAACTGGGTGTGTGCGCAGCATCACTAAACCAGCCCCTCTCTCAACTGATCATTGGTCAAACTTTTCTCTCTTCCTTGATAGGGGAAAGGAAATGTGAGTCATGGTGATGCTGTTTTATGGCCTACAGAAAGGACACTCCCCTGTCAAATTGCACATAAATCTATATTTGACCCAAATACATATTGCACAGATACGCAGTTGTTTAAAATTACATGCACCCATCACATATGACATGAGGTATACTCTGTTCAAACTCTGCTCCTGCTGGGGGCTTGCATTCAGAAATGGCAACATTTTGCACTTTTTAGTAGCTTTCCCCATATCGGATTTTTCTCCAAATGTATACAATTGTGTGCAAGGCACGTGGGCATTTAGATAAGGAAGTGTCAGATTTTTAACCTGCATACATTTAGAGTAACAACCTCTTTTCCGCTCGTAAACCCCCAGATCATACCACCAGGTCCTAAAACCTCTTAAAATGTGGTCAGAGAAATCACAAGAATTATGGTATCATTTAGATAATTTTGATAAGTCCGCACCATGAGTTATACATCTTTCTTAAAATCATATTCTGGCCAACAGTGGTGTGTCTTTCCAGGTCACATGGTGGAAAAACCAGTCTATCCACTTTCTTTAAGCTCAGCCTGTCCTCAGAGGGGGCTGCCCCTCCCCGTTTCTGCCAAGAGGAAGCCACTTTTACAACGCCCCCAATATAACATTTGCCTGAGTCAAGGAAGGGCTTAGTTCAAAAGAAAGCCATTTACGACCCCCCTAATAAACCATCTGCCTGGGCCCTTTGTTTAGTTTCTTGCAGTCTCCTGGTAATTCAATCAGAGAGTGTGTGACCTCCTTTTGTCAGGGACAACAGAATGCAGCCAAGCCTGGGATCCTGTCAGGCAGAATTGGAATCCCTTTAAACCAGTTTTTAGCTACATGTCATTTTTTGTTCACCAGTTTAAGTCAATACAATTTTACATATGCAGCTAGAATGCTGATTCTAAGTTCAACACTATGACATTTTAACAGTTACAAACTATGTGACACTCAAAAGTAGGTCACTCAGTTAATTTAAACATTTCGATTTTGGTGGTTTTAATCCAGTTTCAGTTAGGCTGCTGACATGCATAGCTCAGCCAGTTTTTTTATGAACATTGTTTTGGGCTCTTCATCTTCCCAGATTTTGTATGCACACATACTTCATTCTGTCAGATGTCCGCTGGTGTTCAGTGAGATTTTTGGATGTGTTGCAATGTTTGAAAATAGGCATTTTGAGCTGGCATTCAGAGAAACCAAAGGTAATTTTAAAGCGTTTTTGAGCTAACAGGCGCTGCTGTTTTACCTTTGGCACCCATTCCACTCATGGCACCCTGGCCCATCATGCTCGCACTGGTGGGTGGCAAGTTAGACAGCCATTTTGGTGTACGCACAAACTGCATGGTTCTCCTGGATTCTGGCGCACATGTGGGCTTTTTGGCCATCTTGGATTTTCTAAGCCCACAGCACCAAATGTTGCAGCATGATAGCTCAAATGTTGGTCAGGACACCCAACAAGGCCCCCCCACGCGACTGCACTTTGAATTTGAGTCGATGGGGAGTCGGGTGCACAGAAGGTTTTGACCCACGCACTGGTATGTCCACATAATCTTCTTCCAATTCTGCAAATGGCACAGTTCAGCATCTTTTCCTCCATCCGGTACTGATCGATCGGTTCTCCTCGCCGGTCCTGATGGGAATATTGGGCGGTACCCCGGGCCCCTTGGGTCTCTGCTCCCGGTCTCCGGATCGTCCTCCTTGGCCAGTCTCCAGGTTTTCTTTCTCCTAGGACGACAAAGGAAAAGCGGCAATACCTATTCATGGACATTTCTCCCCCACCATTGATATAGTGGGGTGGCATATATATTTTAGAACTCAACAGATATGAACATGCACATTTTTTTAAAATTAAGCGACAGGAACACGTAAACTTGAGAAACACAGAATTTGATAGGCTATATGTAGGATATTTTAGGTTTGGAATTGAATTACTCTGGAGCGGTACCCTCTGGGATTACAGAGGACTCCTCCAGTTGCTGCAAAGTGTGCCTGGGATGGCAACACTTCAACTGGTTTATGTGGACCCACTTGTCTTCCCCCTCTGCCAATCCGCCTTTGGGGATGTGGATCTTGTAGGCCACAGGGGAGATCTTGTCTATAATCTCAAAGGGTCCCTTCATGTAGGCAAAAATTTGCGCTGTCTTGCCTGGTTTCTTTGGAAGTTGTATAAATAGACCCGGTCCCCCACCTGATATTCCTTCCTGGAAGTTTTCAGGTCTTAGTGGGTCTTCATACTCTCGGCTGATCTTTCTAGATTCCGCTGGGCATAGGCAAAAGCATGTTGAAGGTGTTTCCTTAAATTCTCCACATACTCATGAGTTGTGGAGGCATTTATCAGCGTTTGCTCTTGGGTTCTGTAGAGCAAATGCTGGGGAAGCACCATCTTGCGTCCAGTCATCAACTCAAATGGTGACATTTTGGTTGCAGATGAAGGGGTAGATCTGATGGCCATTAGGACCAGAGGTGATCGGATATCCCAACTTGGCCCAGAATCTGCCACAAACTTTTTTAACATGCTCACAATGGTTTGGTTGTATCTCTCCACTGCTCCAGAAGAAGCTGGCCTGTGAGAAATGTGTAGCTTCCTTTTAACCCCCAGTATCTCCCACATCTTTGTCATTACTTCACTGGTGAAGTGGCTACCTCTGTCTGACTCAATCCTTTGAGGTAGACCAAAACGGGAAAAGATGTGGTTAATCATCAGGGCAGCTGCAGTTTCTGCCTTGCATTTTGGGGCTGGCAGACATTCCACCCACTTGGTAAACAAGCATGTAACAGTCAACATGTACTTGATTCCTCTAGACGAGCGAATCACAGGGCCTACAAAGTCGATTTGCAAATCTGACCAAGGCGGTGTCATCCCCCTCTTTTGGAGAGGCGCACGGTGCGTGAGGGATGATGGCTGAAATTGTGCACACACAAGACACCCCTTCAAGTATTGGTCGAGGTCCTGCCCCATGTGTGGCCAGTATGCAACCTCTCTTAAGATTTCCAGTGTTGTGTGAAACCCCCTATGACCGGCGGTGGCCGCATCATGGGCGTGACTTAACATCAGGCTTCGGAATGAGGTAGGAACCACCCACTGATCATGGCCAGCTTGGGATTTCCTTACCAACAAACCGTCTTGGATTCGGAACATTTTTGGACATTTCATCAACACTCTTAAGTCCTCTTTCCCAATGTAATCGGTATCCGTCAGGGGAAAGTTCTCAGGGTCCTCAAGATGTTGGTAAAACTTACCAATAATTGGATCCCCCTTCTGAGCTGTAATCAAATCAGCATCCGGGTTCTCCTTGCTCCATTGGGCAGTTGAAAGATCATTGTGAGCATTTGTCTGGGACCTAGTGATAGCAGTGACCTGGATTTCCCCCAACAGGGACTCTATTTCGATTAGATCCCCTTGGATGGCCCCGGTTTTGGCCAGCTGATCAGCTAAGTCATTTCCAGTTTTGTCTGGTCCCTCTACTTTGGAATGACCCTTGATCTTTTTCCAGTAGATGGCCATCCCATTCGATGTGACCAGATCATCAATGTTTTGGATTAACTTCCCATGTTTTAAGGGTTTGTTATTAGCACATAACATGCCTCTGGTTTTCCAATTAACCAGGTGCTCCACAAACCCGTTCCGTACATAATCCGAATCTGTGATTATGACCAGTTCGTGGAGTTGATGCTGGACAGCAGTGAGGATGGCCTGATGCACAGCCATCAATTCTGCCACCTGACTACTTCGGGGACCAATTTTGTATCCAGCGGAGGGTTCTGGAAACTCCTTCACCCAAGCATTCCCTACGCCGGTCACCAGTTCTTTCTCCCCGTTGTTGTCAACATGGTACAAGCATCCATCCACATAGACAGTGGGCATTCCCTCACACTTGTCTTCTTCAAAGACTTTGGGCCTCATTAGGACCCAGGCGGTAAGGGGTTTACGGCGGCGTAAACAGCGCCGACCCTTACCGCCAGATTCCGAGGTCCCTTAGCGCCATGGAGGATATAACACCTGCTTTTAGCAGGTGTTAAAATCCATGGCGCTAAGGGACCTTGTTGTTAATTAACGCCTTCCCCACTCCCATTATGCCCTATGGGGCAAAAATGGGAATGGGGAAGGGTAAATGGGGATTGGGGACTTACCACCCCGCCAACCTCGGAATGGGGCGGTAAGACCGCCAACCACCATGGCGTAAACATAGTTTACGCCATGGTGGTAAAGGTACGACCCAGGCGGTAACTTACCACCTGGGTCGTAATGAGGCCCTTTGTGTGGGGAATTAAGGTATGCCTCCGTGTTGTCCTTGATTTTTAGACTTTCGTCCTCGAGACAGTTTTCTCTGGCACAATCATGCAAGTCAGCCAGACCTTGCGCGAGGGGACTCTTCTTGTTTTGGCCATATCTGACCTCCACAGGAAAGCCTTGCATTGAGAGAATCCAGGAAGTAATTTGGGAATTACTCACATTTCCGGCCCGGATTCTGTCACTTTGGAGATATTGCAGAGGCTGGTGTGGAGTCTCCACTATGATGTGTTCCCCCTGGATAAACGGGCGGTAATTCTTCAATGCCCACACCGTTGCCAGGAGTGCCTTCTCACAATCGTTGAATTTTTCCTCCACAGAGGATAAAGTTTTGCTCGCATAGGAGATTACTTTATTGACTTTGTCATGCTTTTGGTATAATACTGCCATCAAGCACGTATTAGAGAACCCCGTCTCCAGGAAGAACTCCTTGTTTCTGACAGGGTAAGCTAGGCAAGGCGCTTGTGAGAGGCTTCTTTTGAGTTGTCTTACTGCCTCGGATTGTTCTGGACCCCATTCCCACTTGACCCCCCCCCTTTCAGGAGATGAATCAGGGGTCTAGTGATCTCTGTGTAGCCCTCAATGAACTTTCTGCTGTAATTAGTCAGTCCAAGGAGGCTCCTTAGTTCCCGCAGAGTTGTGGGGTCTTTCAGTTTCTGGAGTGCTTCCACTTTCTTTTCTTGGGGACAGAGACCCTGAGGAGTAATCTCATGCCCCAAGAATTTAACACGGGTTCTACACCACTGTGCTTTCTGAAAGGAAAGTTTTGCTCCGGCGGCCCTCAACTGTCTCAGAACATAACGGATCTCCGCTATGTGTTCCTCCACAGATGAACTTTTGTTGAGGACATCATCTACATAAGCCAGGTTACCCCTCGCACCCAGGTCAGGCATGGCCTTATGTAGGAAAATGTTGAATTAATTGCCGGAGTTGAGGTATCCGAAGGGAGTCCGGGTCCATGTGTACTGCTGGACCCCAAAGTTAAAAGCCAGTTTGTATTGGTCCTCCCTACTGACAGGCACAGTCCAGTATCCATTGGTCAGGTCTATTGCTGTGAATACCTGTGACCCCTGAATCTGGGCCAGCCCTTGGTCAATGTAGGGCAGAGGCCATTGGGAAGTATGGACCCGTTTATTGAGCTCCCTGAGGTCGGCGCAGAGTCTCCACTGGCCGTTTGGCTTCAAGATTCCCAGCACCGGGTTATTGAAGGTGCTGTGAACTGGACGGATTATTCCCCTGGACTCAAGGTTCTGAATTATTTCAGTAAGGGACTCCATGGATGCAAGAGGCAAGCGATATTGCTTCACAAACACTGGAGTCATTCCAGAGTCCTTGGGGATTGTTGTTGTGTGGATGTCGGTGCGGCCACAGTCATATGAGTCTACCGCAAAGAGATCTTGGAAATCCAAGAAAACTTGTTTCAACTTTTGCTTTTGTTCCAGAGTCACACAGGCATCAGCTAGGTTGACTCTCTCTTCCACCATCTGCCTGAAGCCTGGAAAGACTTCTGGTTTGGCTATCTCAGCGGCCTCCTCCACCTGGGTGAAGAAGTCCCTGGTCAGAGTGCTGATTTGGACTGGAGGCCTCAGGTGGGAAAGGCAGCCCTCATGGACCTGGAAAATCACCTCATCCCTCCTGAAGTCACAAGTCACATCTTCCTTACCATAAGGGCAAGAAGTGTACA
Source organism: Ambystoma mexicanum (assembly GCF_040938575.1). NCBI lineage: Eukaryota > Metazoa > Chordata > Amphibia > Caudata > Ambystomatidae > Ambystoma > Ambystoma mexicanum. The sequence continues at coordinate 692,139,482 of NC_090923.1, forward strand.
CCAGGAAGTTCCCCCCATGCCGGGTGAAAATCCTATCTGGTGTTGTATTGTCCTCACTCTCACTGTCAAAACAGTCCTTGTGGATTGGTCCTAACAGTTCATTTCCTAAATCAATGGAGAAATGTCGGTCACCAATCGCAATTCCAATAATGGTGCCTGCGGCTAGAGTAATACTCTTTAAATCGCTGTTATCCACCTCTATTAGAATGGTGTCATGTTCTATGTTGACTAATGGTGTTGGGTTTACCCCTAACCCTTGCTGTTGGAGAGAAGCATTTAGATGAATATAAGCATCAGGGTTTTGCAATTTTTGTCCTCTTTTAACTTTCACTTCCAGGGAGAATTGTCGGGTCCTTTCTGTGATGGTGACTTCCTCTTTGAGCTGAATTTCAACTGCATAAGGTAGCAATTGAGCTGACCTAAATGCTTTTTCTGGATCATCAAAGCCCATGGGATTATCCGCTAATCCGGACCAAGCTTTGAAGTTTATTAGGTCCAAACTAATGGCAAAGCGATTGAGAATGTCACTGCCTAAGTAAAAGGCGGCGGTGATGTCTCGCACAACCCAACAATTATGGACTATGCTCTTGTTGCCAATGGAGATTTTGAGCATACACCTGCTTGAGGGGATGTTTGGAATTAGGTGCTTCTAGGTCCATTTCCCATTTGTCTATCAGTTTGAATGTGGGAATGGCTGGATCTTTTGGGAGTTGGCGGAACATGGCTTCACTGATGAAGCTCTTACCGTTGTTGACACACACTCGAGCGAGAACAGAGTCCTTCCCATCATTTAACTGAACAGGGATGAACAACTGCTCTCCAATTTGCTGAATATCAGCCAGGCTCTGAGCTGACTTCACATCTTTCTGGACTATAGGAGTGGGAGTTTCTGATTGTGGATTAGTAAAGAATTTCAGGGTGTTTCCTTCCAGTGTGGAATACCACCTTAAACTGGACGGAAGGTTGATTTTCAGAAAGAGAGGACCCCTCATCACCAGTCTGTTGTCCTACTGCTATTACTGTCACGTCTGGAGTTTGGTTGTTCTGGAAGTGAAATTCTACTTGGTCAGATTTTTGTTCAACCATGTGGCAGGTGTCGTTTAAACTGACATGGTTGACACTCTGTTTTAATTTTATTGGTCGGCTAGTCTGGGTCCAGAGGACCTTGTTCACGCAATCTATTAGGGGTGACAACCTTCTCAGGAGGTCATTCCCTATTAAACAAGGAGTGCCCTCTGGAGTCACTACTATGACCGGGTGTTTCACCTTGTGTCGCCCAATTTTGATGTCCAAATCTACAGGCCCCTCGACAGGAATTTCCTTCCCGTCAAAGTTCTGCAGTTGTCCAGGAAGAGAGGTGAGAGGAATACGGTAATTCTCCCCCTTCCTGCATTTAGTTCATCAAAGGCCCATTTGGACAGAAGGGTAGTTTGGGATCCAGTGTCCACCAGTGCCGAAATTGTACCCTGCCCCTGTACTTGTACTGGGGCATAATATCTTCCCTCCTTCTCCTCAAGGGGGCACAGATAATGCACATTTTTGGACAACTGGTGGGCTAATTTTCTGGTTTTGGACACTGCTAGCGAAGAGATTTGGGCAGAATTCTGTGGAGAGCCTTGGGAATCTGAAAGAAAAAGTTGGCAACTGGAGATCAGAGCAATTGTGGGTTCCCCTGGTTCCGGTTCTGGGCCGCCCCGCCCTTTTTTGAGGCAGTCATCAGGATGGGTTTGAACCAGGGGATTTCGGTATTGTGGGTTCTGGGATGAGATGATGGGCAGAGGTAGCTCAGTCTCCATATCTCCCCAGTCTGAATTGGCATCCCTTGGGACCCATTTTTCCTTGGGAGGAGTTCCCCCATCTCTAAAGGAGAAGATCTTTTCCCCAGGATCCTCTGAGGATCCCTCTCCCTCAAATTGGAAGACCTGTACCTCCTCCACAAAGTGGGCCTATTTGGGTCCTTTGTTTCTCCTACCCCCCTCTGCTCCTTGGGAGTCAGGCTTTCAGGCGTAGGAGATTTTGTTTCCGGTTCCTGGTTTTCCAGGGGCTGTTTACAAGTTGGGAAGGAAGCTTCCTCCAAGGCTTTACTCCCCCCTTCCCCTTGTGCCTCCTCCCTGGGAACCGGTGTGTTATCGGGGTGCTGCCCCCGTCATTGTTCTGGAGCACCAGGTCCAGAGTTTGGGGCATTCTGCGGTGGCATGCTCATCTGAGGGTTCTGTTGAGCCCTCAGTATGTGACCCAGAACTCGTGCCATATTTTGGACCTGATGCTCAAGTTGTGAAACCCGCTCAGGCTGATACGGGGCTCTATTTTCTCCCCTGGGCTGATCCCGGGAAGGGTAGCTATCCCTTCTCTGGTAGTACCCCTGGTTGGGAAGATTTTGGTATCCCTCCACCCTTGGCCTCCCCTCTCCCAGATTAGGTTGTCTGGGCTCAGGGAATTGGGGAAAGAAGGATGGATGATTTTGGGGCTGGAAATTGGGTGGATACCTGGGGAAAAAGTTCTGCCCAGGATTTGGAGAATTTCTGACCTCCTGTGGGAAGTTGGGAGGGAAGTTCCCTGGGTTAGGTGCTTGGCTGGATCCCCCCCCTTGGGCTGGAGGAGTCCACACATAACCCGGGATTGGTCGGTTTCCCTTGTAGCGGGGACTTACATAGTCAGGGGAGCGGGGGACCCCATTTGTGGGACTACCTCCTCGACTCCCTGTCTGTGACTGGCCCGAGGGCCTTCTGGGCTGTGAATTATTTGGTGCAGGCAGGTTTTTAGGCCCTCCCATCTCCAAATCTAAAACGGGGGCAACCTTTACCTCTGCCACCTTGGCAGCAGCCGGGGTGCGGTTGGTTTTGGGATTTTTCGGCGCGTTATTTTTATTTTCGATAGGCTTCTGCACCTCATAGATCCGGGTAGCCTGTTCAATGACCCAGTCTAAAGATCTTTTCTCATGAAAATCTCTCACGAGCTGGGTCATTATGTATTTGGGTAAGGCATGGAAAAACGTATTGATAAATTCTCTGCTATCCGTGCGCCCCCTTCTGGTGGTCTGCGCAAAAGCACGTTTTAATTCTTGAACAAACTCTTGTGGGGCCTGATCCTCCCCACATTGCAAATTGTAGGCTGCCTTGCGAGCCTCTTGAGGATTTCTGTGAACAGAAAAATGTTTCAAGGTGGACCATCTTAAATGATTTTGGTCCTCCATCCCCGCAAAGAAACTGGAGTATTCTGGGGAGAATGTCCATTTGACGTACTGGATACAGCTACTGCTGTCCTTCAAATGGAAAGTCTCCATCATTTGCTCATAGAGCTCCAAGTGTTCCCAAATGGAATACTTGGCGTTCTTATGATAAGGCGTGATGACACTCCTTATTGCCTTTATTTGCTTCAATGGGTCCTTAAGCAAGGCCCTTTTTGCCTTATTGGCCTTTTTGGTTCGGGTAACCCTGGTCCATTCATCCTCTGACTCAGAGGCACTGCTACCAGAGGTTCCTGTCTGATCTTCCAGGTTTGCGAGCCTGGGAATGGCTGGCAGAATGTGGGGACCTGGTCTCCTGTGTCCAGTGCCGTTCAGAGGAGTCTTCAGATTCCTCCTTGCTGCCAGGATTTGATGGGTACCCCCCCCACTGACCTAACTGGGCAGAGGTTTTCAGGATGCCCTTAATGGGCCTACTCTCCTGGGGTTCCCCACAAAATTGCACTGTGCTTGGGTGCCCATACCCGGATGCCCGCCCATCCATTCCTGGGAGGTACTGGCCCATGAGCCCCATACGTCTAGCTGGATAGTAATCTGCCATCCCCGTGGCCCTGGGCTCATGTGTGCGAGGGGACATGGGGGTGGCAGAGTCCAGGGACTGGGAGAGATGAAGGCCTCTGGTACTAGGACTCCTGAGGTTATGCTCAGGAGTTTCTCTTTCCCAGCAAACCTCATCTCTATCCGCTCCTGCTTCCTGTTGCAATGCAAGAGCCTGCGCTTTCAGTTCCTCAGTTAAGGCCTTACTCGACTCTATCAGTCTCTCCTGCATTGCTACCTGTTGCTGGAGCCTAACATTGTGCTGACAGAGAGCCTCATTTTCTCTCTGTGCCTCCTGATTGGTCCTGGAGTGCTGGGCCAGTCTCTGCTGCAGGAGGGTTACCTCCTGAGCTGTGTCCCTATTGGCCTGCTCCTTTCTTGCCAGAGCATCCTCCACCCTCCTGGTGTGCTCTAACAAGTTCTGGTGTTCTTTTTGGAGGTCACCCAGTCCCTGGAGGGCCAGGTGATTTTCTTCCATTTTCCTTTTTAAGTGACAGACTTCCTGGCCTAAGGTGTCCCTTTCCTGACTAAGAGCCTGCATCTGTGCCGCCAGGTCGTCCCTTTGCCTTTGGAAGGCACCAGCTTTCTGGTGCTCCTAATCAAACTCTGCCTGGGTATCCAGGTCTTTCAGAATCAATTTATTGCTTTCCTCTTTCTCTCTGTCTAATCGAATTTGCAGGGTGGCTACCTGTTCTGTGCATGTCCTGTTGAAGTCCAGTTGTTACTCCAGCTTTTTCTGGTTCTGCAGAAGGGAGTCCAAACCTTCTTGGTACTCCTTTTGCAAGGCCAGAAATCTGGTATCCTGGTCAGCCTTCTCCTGTTGCAGTCTATCCATGTCCTCTTTTATTTTAATGATATACTGCCTACTATAATTTTCTGACTCCTGCAGCCTCTGCTCAGAAGAGACCAGGTCAGATTGGGCCTTTTCTAACGCCAGCTGTTGCCTATTTGCCAGATCTTGGCCTTCAGCACATTTGTCCTGCATGGCTCTCATATATAGATACAAATATGCTGCTATCCTGGCAATCTTATTATGTTCATCTTTGGCTTTAGGGGCCATATATAGTTCACTCAGGGCCACATGTAGGGGACCCTGATCTCCCCATATATCTGACCCTGTTTCAGTGACCTGTTGCGCGATTGCCTGCAACCAGACCGTTTGTTCCTGATGAGTCCACTCACCTCTCCTCACAAATAACTTATGTAAGAAGTGCTCTCTGGCTATTTTGATGTCTACCAGTGTCGTCATTCTGGAATTTGAGTTCCTTCCTGACTTACAGAAGTTTGTATTTTATTTTTGCAAAACAGACTGTTTCCTTAGAGCGTTCCTTTGAGGAGTGCTTTACAGCATAACACAGCGTGGTGATCCGACCGGATATGTGTATCTGGTCAGCTGGCACACTGTATTAATCTGCACAAATGGTAAATCTAACCCAGAATATCCCGGACGAGCCCCCACTTTGTAAGAAGATTCAATTCAACACTACAGCTAAGTCAATGCCTAGTCTGGGATACTGAATGGAAACCCTTATTGATATATCTTTATGTCCAGTTCATGAGTTCTGGGTGACTACCCCTATATAACACCCCTCTCTTAGAATCCCCCTGACCCCACTGAGCCAAGTTCTGTTTTGCAAGTTTAAAAGGTTTATTTGAGAAATAAGACAAAATATAGATACCACGCTTTTATAATAAATTAATAATCGATATCGCCCTTATAAATATAATGTTAATCAACAATGTGTAATCTGACACTAGCACACTTCTTTATAATCAATGAGGAGTTAGTATAGGATGGCTCAAGTAGCAAAAATACTTTTATGATTTCAAGGGAAAAGCAATGAGGAATAAAATGCAGTACAGAAATACTTGAGATGATTTTAGCAAAAGATAATATAATCGCTTTTTCTCTGGCAATTCACCCCCCTCCCTTATGCAATGTAAGACATGGAAGTAGATGGAAAGAGGAGCACACAGTTCTCAGGAATGCAATCAAATACAATACGAAATTCAGTTCCCCCCCAGAAAGCTTAGAGAAAACCGGTATGAGTTTTAAAACACAGGCCCAAGTGCTTTGGATGTGGTGTCAATGAGGTGAGAAATATGCTGAAAATGCTTTTAATTCCCTTTAGGAGGTTCAGGGTGAGTGAGAGATACTTGGGATGAGTTCAGGCTCACTTTAGCAATGATTCAGAGATAGTGATTAAGAGGCAACCGAATTTTTAGCAAGGAAAGAAATGACTGCTGATGGTTACACGTGGTTACACGTGGCTGGATTTTTAACCAAATCGCAAATCGCTGTAAAATTTGCGAGTGCGTGAATCCTGATTGCGGAAAAAGTATAAGGAGTAGGAAGTTCCAGAGATATGAACGATTTTGTAAAGGTCGTTTTTCGGATTTAAAGTAAACTCAAAATGACAGGTGACAGCTTTGCAGCTGCAGAATTGACAAATGACAGTGGTGCAGCTTTACAAATGACAGGTGACATTTAGGAGGCAGTTCTACTTAGGTTAAATAGATTGAATTATATTACTTAAACTAAGAGATTTGGTGTTCCCCCTTCCTAGCTGTACTCACAATATATTTGGAAGGCCTGGGTCTCGTCATGGATCTGATCAATCAGGCTAGCGGCACTTCACAGCGATCTGGTCTCTGGGTCTGCGGTTCTGCACGGTCTGGTCTGGTCGGGTCTGGCACTGGTCTGGTCTGTCCGGATACAGTGGTCTCTGCACGGCTCCTGGATCTCTGCACTGGGCCTGGCAAAAGTTCTTGGCAAGGGATTCAAGCAGCTCACCCGGCTGTGAGTAGCTGACAGTGATTTGAGGCCTGCTGCAGAGAACTCAGCTTGTGGTTTTAGGCCTCTGATTTAGGTTCTAAAGTATAAGTTCTAGGTTGTGGAGTATGGAGCTGGAGTCAGTCTGGAACTGGTATCTTCTGGATGTTGTGTGGTCTGGCAAAACGCTCCGCAGCAACTGGATTTGAATGTCCTCTCTAGCTTCCAGTGGCTCTTTTTATGTCTTTTGAAAATGGGTATGTGCGCAGCATCACTAAGCCAGCCCCTCTCTCAACTGATCATTGGTCAAGCTTTTCTCTCTTCCTTGATAGGGGAAAGGAAATGTGAGTCATGGTGATGCTGTTTTATGGCCTGCAGAAAGGACACTCCCCTGTCAAATTGCACATAAATCTATATTTGACCCAAATACATATTGCACAGATATGCAGTTGTTTAAAATTACATGCACCCATCACATATCACATGAGGTATACTCTGTTCAAACTCTGCTCCTCCTGGGGGCTTGCATTCAGAAATGGCAACATTTCGCGCTTTTTAGTAGCTTTCCCCATATCGGATTTTTCTCCAAATTTATACAATTGTGTGCAAGGCATTTAGATAAGGAAGTGTCAGATTTTTAACCTGCATACATTTAGAGTAACAACCTCTTTTCCGCTCATAAACCTCCATATCATACCGCCGGGTCCTAAAACCTCTTAAAATGTGGGCAGAGAAATCACAAGAATTATGGTATCATTTAGATAATTTTGACAAGTCCGCACCATGAGTTAGACATCTTTCTTAAAATCATATTCTGGCCAACAGGGGTGTGTCTTCCCAGGTCACATGGTGGAAAAACCAGTCTATACACTTTCTTTAAGCTCAGCCTGTCCTCAGAGGGGGCTGCCCCTCCCTGTTTCTGCCAAGAGGAAGCCACTTTTACGACACCCCCAATATAACATTTGCCTGAGTCAAGGAAGGGCTTTGTTCAAAAGGAAGCCATTTACGACCCCCCTAATAAACCATCTGCCTGGGCCCTTTGTTTAGTTTCTTGCAGTCCCCTGGTAATTCAATCAGCGAGTGTGTGATCTCCTTTAGTCAGGGGCAACAGAATGCAGCCAGGCCTGGGAACCTGTCAGGCAGAATTGGAATCTCTTAAAGCCAGTTTTTAGCTACATGTCATTTTTTGTTCCCCAGTTTAAGTCAATACAATTTTTACATATGCAGCTAGAATGCTGATTCTAAGTTCAACACTATGACATTTTAACAGTTACAAACTATGTGACACTCAAAAGTAGGTCACTCAGTTAATTTAAACATTTCGATTTTGGTGGTTTTAATCCAGTTTCAGTTAGGCTGCTGACATGCATAGCTCAGCCAGTTTTGTTATGAACATTGTTTTGGGCTCTTCATCTTCGGATGTGTTGCAATGTTTGAAAATAGGCATTTTGAGCTGGCATTCAGAGAAACCAAAGGTAATTTCAAAGCGTTTTTGAGCTAACAGGCGCTGCTGTTTTACCTTTGGCACCCATTCCACTCATGGCACCCTGGCCCATCATGCTCGCACTGGTGGGTGGCAAGTTAGGCAGCCATTTTGGTGTATGCACAAACTGCGTGGTTCTCCTGGATTCTGCGCACATGTGGGCTTTTTGGCCATCTTGGATTTTCTAAGCCCACAGCACCAAATGTTGCAGCATGATAGCTCAAACGTGGGTCAGGACACCCAACATAATGCTGTCTTTCTTTCTCCTCTTTCCAGGTTATGGTATTCCAGGATGCATGCAGTGCTGAATGATGGAGTTTGTACCTTCAGGTGAGTGGAACTGAAGTCAGCGATGGATTGAATACAGAATACTGATCCAGGTAAGTTTCGTAGTGTTCTTTCTCTCTCTGCAGGTCCTTGGTTTCAGGTAAGCTGGCATCAAAGAACTGGACACGGTGAGCGCTACGCTGCCCACAGCAGAATAACGCAAAACATGTTCTGCTGTTTGGATGTGGTTTAAATAGTCTCAGGTAAATTAGTCCAGGTAAAATAGTCCCAGGCCTGCCACACCCAAATTAGTCCAAGTAAAGTAGTCCCACGTCTGCCACACCCAAAAGACTATACCGCATAGTTCAGTTCCTTGTAACTGAGCTATTTGTGTGCCTCCATGCTGGCTGACTCCCCCATGTTAAATAGTCCCAAGTAAATAGTCCCATTCTAATGTGGGTCTTCAGGATGGTTATGAGCCTGTTGCCAAAGGCGCCAGGACTGACTCCAAGAGAGTCTTGGATGAGGTTTTAAGGCCTTTGACCTGGCCCTAACTGGAACCGGTGAGGGCCAGGGGCAAGGGTCTTGACAATTTCCCCATCACTATTCATTTAGTGGGGCAGATGCATACATTTGACATATAAATTACAATCTTTCCCACCTGTAGTGACTACTGATGTTAACAGGTGGAATGGTTTTTAATAGTTGTAATCTTCTAGGGGTTCGGAATGTTCGACTCTGCGTTTCCAGATGGCTCCTCCAGTTGCTGCAGAGTGTGCCTAGGATGGCAACATTTCAGCTGTTGATGTGGACCCACTTATCTTCCACTTCTGCCAAACTACCTTTGGGGATAGGGATTTTGTAGGCGACTGATGAGATTCTGTCTAGAAATTTGCTCTGTTTGGCCTGGTTCTTTTGAACTTGTACAAGTAGATCTTTTCTAGTTGTCTTAAGGTCATAATGGGTCTTCATACTGTCTGCAGATCTTTCTAGATTCTGCTGAGCATAGGCAAAAGCATGTTGAAGGTGTTTTCTCAGATTCTCAACACACTCATGAGTTGTGGAGGTATTTATCAAGGTCTGCTCTTGGGTTCTGTAGAACAGATGCTGGGGAAGCACCATCCTTCGTCCAGTCATCAGCTCAAACTGTGACATTTTTGCTGCAGAAGAAGGGGTAGATCTGATGGCCATCAGGACAAGAGGTAATCAAATGTCCCAGCTTGGCCCAGAATCTGCCACAAACTGTTTTAATATGCTCACAATTGTCTTGTTGTATCTCCAAACTCCACCACTAGAGGCTACCGCTAGGCAATGTATAGTTTCGTTTTGACCACAAGTATCTCCCACATCTTTGTCATCACTTCGCTAGTGTAGTGACTACCTCGGTCTGACCCAATCCTTTGGGGTAGTCCAAAACATGAGAAGATGTGGTTGATCATCAGGGCAGCTGCTGTTTCTGCCTTGTAATTTGGGTCTGGGAAACATTCCACCCATTTAGTGAACAAGCATGTCACGGTCAACATGTACTTGTTCCCCCTAGAGGAGCGAATCATGGGCCCAATAAAATCGACTTGTAAATCTGACCAAGGCAGTGTCATCCCCCTCTTTTGGAGAGGTGCACAGTGTGTGAGTGATGTTGGCTGAAATTGTGCACACACAAGACACCCATTCAAGTATTGGTCGAGGTCCGGCCCCATGTGTGGCAGGTATGCAACCTCTCTCAAGATTTCTAGTGTCGTATGAAACCCCCGGTGACCACGTGGCCGCATCATGGGGGTGACTTAGCATCAGGCTTCGGAATGAGGTAGGGACCACCCACTGGTCATGGCCAGCTATGGATCTCCTTACCAACAAACCGTCTTGGATTCAGAACTTTTTGGGACATTTCATCAACACTCTGAGCTCCTCTGTCCCTATGTATTCGGTATCCATCAGGGGAAAGTTCTCAGGGTCCTCAATGTGTTGATAAAACTTACCAATTATTGGATCCCCCTTTTGAGCCGTAATCAAATCAGCATCTGAGGTCTCCTTACTCCATTGTGCAGTTGAGTGTTCATTGTGAGCATTTGTCTGGGACCTAGTGATAGCAGTGGCCTGGATTTCCTACAACAGGGACTCAATCTCAACTAGATCCTTTGGATGGCTCTGGTTTTGGGCACCTGATCAGCTAGGTCATTTCCAGTTTTGTCTGGTCCCTCTGGGTTGCTGATGCTAATTGCTCAGCGGTCATCTCCTCTACCACACCACTATCTTGGAGAGACCACTCTCTGGTCTCATTCAACCTACTGACCTCCAGACCACCCACCACAACTGAGTCACTGGCACCGCCCTGCCTAACAAGAAATAAGAAAAATGTAACAGTGGAAAGAATCATCCCAGCCATCCTTCCAACGCTAAACGCACTGCCAGACAACCTAGATCCCAACTCACTAGTTCATGAATATAATAAAATTATGTTAACTACCATGGACAAAATTGCCCCACTTAAACTTCGCACCAGCAAACCCAAAACTCATTTAAATAAATGGTACACACCTGAACTGAAAGCCCCTCGCCTAAAAAAGAGAAAATGTGAATCTGCTTGGAAACTATGCCCCTCTAGTGAAAAGAAAGCCATTCTCGATACGATTTCTCGTCAATACAAAGCTGAAATCTGCCTAGCTAAATGGAACTCTTATAACATTTGCATTGCCAATTCCAACTCAAGTATGAAGGAACTCTTCTCCATACTGAAGGAACTTGAATCACCCATTACCACACCCGACACCTGCACTAAGGACCAGACTTGGTGCACAGACATCCAACAGGCACTAGCAAATAAAATAAATACCCTACAAAACAAAATTCAACTAAAAAAAGACTCCTTAAACCTCACTAACCCTCCTACACCTCTTCTAACGCTTCACCAAGCACACACACTAACTCATTCTCCTTTTCTAAAACTACCACCTTGGAGGTCGAGAAAATCATACTTTCTCTAAAACCCTCAAATTGCAAAGGCGACATCTGCCCTGCACACATAATCAAGGATGCAGCCAGAGACCTGTCGCCATTCATCTCCAAACTCATAAACGCCTCCTTTTCTTCAGGCAGCATCCCTTCCAACCTAAAACAATCCTGGTTGCTCCCCCTTCTCTAAAAGCCGACACTTGATCCTCTCATCCCCACCAATTACCGCCCTATCACCATGGTACCCTTTCTACTGAAAATCCTGGACAAAGTGGCCTACGTCCAAATCCAAAAATACTTAGAACTACACAAACTACTAGGCTCCAGACAATCAGGTTTCCGCCCTTTACACGGTACGGAAACAGCCCTCATTGACTTGAAGACCCAAATCGATGATCTGAGGGACAAGGGTAAGACAGCACTCCTCCTCCTACTTGACCTCTCAGCGGCATTCGATCTTGTCGACCACAAGGTCCTCTGCTGACACCTGGATTCAGCTGTTCATTTCTCCCCAGAAGCCATCAGATGGATTGAATCCTTTCTGAGTGAGAGAACAATGAGAGTCTTCTCCCCATCAGCAGCAGCAGACCCCTCTCCTATTACGTGCGGAGTCCCGCAGGGCTCATGCGTCTCCCCCACATTATACAACATCTTCACCAAACCTCTGTTCAACGATTTGGATCTTCTGGGTGTCACCTACACTAACTATGCAGATGACACTCAGATTCTCCTCCCACTTTCAGGAGATCACAGTAAGGACAGAGAGTTGGTGAATAGGGTGTATCTCATCATTCAGGCATGGATGGCATCTCATGGCCTATGCCTGAATGATGACAAGACAGAGCTTATTATCCTGGTTACCCCTGCCAATATCAACAAACTAGGCCTTGAATATGCCGAATTCAACATAGACGGCAATATCATCAAAGTATCCAGTGATGTAAAAACCCTCGGCTTTTACCTGGATGCCACTATGTCATTCACTAAACAGGTCAACTCACTAGCATCTAGCTCCGCGTATACCTGCAAATTAATAAGAGCAGGCAGACCTTTCCTATCCAATGATATCTGTATGATCTTGGCAAGAGCACTCATACTCTCCAGGCTCGATTATTGTAATGCCCTATACAGTGGTGCTAACAAAGCTATAACCCATAGGCTACAAATCCTACAAAATAACGCCTTGAGAGCTGCCCTCGGCATCAATAAAAGAGAACACATCTCCAGTACCAGACGCCAACACAAATGGCTCTCCACTGACAGTAAAATCAAACTAAAGGTGGCCCCCCTAACCCATAAAGACCTCAACAATGCTGCCCCAAGCTATCTGATGGATAAAGTAAAAAGAAAGTCATCCATCAGAGAAATAAGAACCATCAATTCCAACTGTCTGATAATTCCCAGATTCAAACTCTCCACCATCGGAGGTAACAGCTTCCCTGTGAAAGCTGCTACATTTTGGAATTCTTTGCCACACAACTTGAGAGCCGATCAACCTTACTTGCTTTTTAGAAAGAATCTCATCAGTCACTTGAACTCCAACAATTCTTGTATTTAACTGTACATCTTAAACCTCTGTATAGATACTGATACTCTCTGCTTGCTTTCTTACTTTTCTGCAAACAGCATGTACATACATGTATATTTCACTCCTTTGTATAGATATTGATATTTATTATGTGTGAAGATTTTGCATATTTCTTATTCCTGTAATCCTTAATTTCATATATCTACAACTTTTACCTCAACTGTATATTTCTGTAACATTGTAAGCTTTGAATATTCTTCTGCCTGCACCCTGCTGCCCCTGGGTATGGTGAGCCATATAAATAAATAAACAAACAAACAAACAAACAAACTTTAGAATGACCCTTAATCTGGCAGGGTTCTGGGGCATCATTCATCCATGCATTCCCCACGCCGGCCACAAGTTCTTTTTCTCTGTTGTTGTCAACATCGTAGGAACATCCATCCACATAGAGAGTGGGCATTCCCTCACACTGGTCTTCTTCATAGACTTTGTGTGGGGAATTAAGGTATGCCTCCATATTGTCCTTTATTTTAAGACTTTCATCCTCGAGACAAAACAGTCCTTGGGGATTGGTCCTAACAGTTCATTACCTAAATCTATGGAAAAATGTCAGTCATCAACCGCCATTCCAATAATGGTTCCTGCGGCTAGAGTGATACTCTTTAAGTCGCTGTTATCCACTTCTTTTGGAATGGTGTCATGTTCTATGTTGACTAGTGGTGTTGGGTTTACCCCCAACCCCTGCTGTTGGAAATGAGCATTCAGATGGACATAGGCGTCAGGGTTTTTCAGTTTCTGTCCTCTTTTAACTTTCACTTCCAGTGAGAATTGTCGGGTTCGGTTTGGGATGGTGACTTCCTCTCCAATCTGAATTTCAACTGCATAAGGCAGCAATTGAGCTGACCTAAATGCTTTATCTGGGACATCAAATTCCATGGGATTACTCGCTAATCTGGACCAAGCATTGAAGTTTATTAGGTCCAAACTAATGGCAAAGCGATTGAGAAGGTCACTGCCTAAGTTAAATGTGGCAGGGACATCTTGCACGACCCAACAATTATGGACTATGCTCTTGTTGCGTTGGGAAATTTTGAGCATACACCTGCTAGGCAGGAGATGTTTGGAATTGGATGTTTCCAGGTCCATTTCCCATTTGTCTAAAAGTTTAAATGTGAGAATGGCTGGATCTTTTGGGAGTTTGCGGAACATGGCCTCGCTGATGAAGCTCTTACCGTTGTTCGCAGACACTCGGGGGAGAATAGAGTCCTTCCCTTCATTTAACTGAACAGGGATGAACAACTGCTCTCTAATTTTCTGAATATGAGCCAGGCTTTGAGCTGATTTTTCATCTTTCTGGACTATGGGAGTGGGATTTTCTGATTGTAAATTTGTAAAGAATTTCAGAGTGTTTCACTCCAGTGTGGAATGCCACCTTAGACTGGAAGGAAGGTTGATTTTCAGAAATATAGAGGACCCCCCATCACCAGAGTGTTGTCCTACTGCAATTACTGTCACGTCTGGGATTTGATTATTCTGGAAGTGAAATTCTATTTGGTCAGGTATTTGTTCAACCATGTGGCATGTGACGTTTAAACTAACATGGTTAACACTATGTTTCAATTCATTGGTTGGTTAGTCTGGGTCCCAAGAAACTCGTTTACACAATCTATGAGGGGTGACAATCTGCGCAGGATGTCATTCCCTAGTAAACAAGGGGTGCTCTCTGGAGTCACAACTATGACCGGGTGCTTCACCTTGTGTCGCCCAATTTTAATGTCCAAAACCGCAGTCCCCTCGACTGGAATTTCCTTCCCGTTGAAATTCTGAAGTTGTCCAGGAAGAGGGGTGAGAGGAATCTGGTATTTCTTCCCCTTCCCGAATTCAGTTGATCAAAGGCCCTTTTTGACAGAAGGGTAGCTTAGATCCAGTGTCCACCAGTGCCAAAATTGTACATTGCCCCTGTATTTGGACCGGGGCATAGGATCTTCCCTCCTTCTCCTCAAGGGGGCAAAGAGAATGTACATTTTTGGACAAATGGTGGGTTAGTTTCTTGGTTTTGGATACTGGCAGAAAGGTCATTTGGGCAGGATTCTGTTTGGGGTCTTGGGAATCTGGAAGAAAAAGATGACTGCTACATATGGGGGAAGTTTTGGTTTCCGTTGGTTCTGATTCTGGGCTGCCCCCGCCTTTTTGGAGGCAGTCACCAGGATGGGTTTGAACCAGGGGATTTTCGTGCTGGTGATTCTGGGGTGTGATGATGGGCGGTCCCCACATCTACCCAGGCTGGATTTGGATACTTTGGGACCCATTTGTCTTTGGGAGGAGTTCCCCCATTTCTGAAGGAGAATATCCTTTTCCCAGGATCCTCTGAGGATCCCTCTCCATCAAACTGGAAGACTTGTACCTCCTCCTGAAAATGGGTCTTTTTGAGCTAATTTATTTCTCCTACCCCCTCTCTGCTCCTTGGGTTGCAGACTTTCGGGGGCAGGAGATTTTGGTTCCGGTTCCTGGCTTTCCAGGGGCTTTTTACAAGTGGGGAAGGAAGCTTCCTCCATGGCTTTACACCCCCCTTCCCCTTGTGCCTCCTCCCTGGGAACCGGCGGCTTGTCGGGTTTCTTCCCCGTCATTGCTCTGGAGCACCAGATCCTGGATTTGAGGCATTCTGAGCGCCATACTCATCTGAGGGTACTGTTGAGCCCTCAGCATGTGACCCAGATTCATTGCCATGTTCTGGACCTGGCGCTCTATTTGGGATACCCGCTTTGACTGGTACAGGGTCCTCAGGTCTCCCCTAGGTTGATCCCGGGAAGGGTATCTATACCTTCTCACAAAATACCCCGGGTTAGGAAAGTGTGGGTACCCCTCCACCCTTGGCTTCCCCTCTACCGGATTGGGCTGTCTGGGCTCAGGAAAGTGGGGAAAGAAGGATGGATTGCTTTGGGAATGAAAGTTTGACGGGTACCTAGGAAAGAAATTTTGTCCGGTATTTGGGGGATTACTGCCCTCCAGGGGGAAGTGAGGAGGGAAGTTCCCTGGGTTTCCTGCTGTCTGGTTGGATTCCCCCCCCCTTGGGCTCGAGGAGTCCATACATAAGCCAGGATGGGTCTTTTCCCCTTGAAGAGTGGGCTGACGTAGTCAGGGGAGTTAGCAATCCCATTTGTGGGGTTGCCTCCCTGGCTCCCTGTTTGTGATTGGCCCGAGGGCCTTCTGGGTTTGGGATGGTTTTGATTCTGTGCGGGCAGGTTTTTGGGCCCCCCATCTCCAAATATAAAATGGGGGGAGCCTTCACCTCCGCCACTTTAGCAACAGCAGGGGTGTTGTTGTTTTGGGGCTTTTGGGACTATTTTTGTTTTCCAACGGCTTATGCACCTCATAGATGCATGTTGCTTGTTCAATAGCCCAGTCTAGTGATCTTTTGTCATGGAAGTCCCTCACTAGCTGGGTCATAATATACTTAGGGAGAGCATGAAAGAAGGTGTTTACAAATTCTTTACTGTCAGTGCGCACCCTTCTAGTGGTCTGCGCAAAGGCGCGTTTCAACTCCTGAACAAATTCTTGTGGAGCCTGGTCTTCCCCACATTGTAAGTTATAGGCTGCCTTTATAGCCTCTTGAGGATTCCTGTGAACGGAATTTTTTTTCAGGATGGCCGCCCTGTAGGTGGACCATCTGGAATGGTTCTGGTCCTCCAGCCTTGCAAAGAAGCTGGAGTACTCAGGAGAAAATGTACACTTCTCATGCTGAAGACAGCTTTGGCTGTCCTTCAGATGGAAAGAGTGCATCATCTGTTCAAATAGCTCAAGGTGCTCCCAAACCGAATATTTTGCATTCTTGTGATAGGGCGTGATGACGCTCCTAATGGCTTTTATTTGTTTCAGGGGATCCTTGAGCAAGGCCCTTTTGACTTTATTGGCTTTCTTAATTCGGGTCACCCTGGTCCACTCATCCTCTGACTCAGAGGGACTGCTACCAGAGGTGGCTGACTGATTTTCTAGGCTCTCCCAGATTCTGCAAGCTTTGGAATGGCTGGCAGAATGTGGGGGCCTAGTTTCTTGGGTCCTGTGGTGCTCAGAAGAGTCTTCTGACTCTTCCTTGCTCCCAGGATTAGCTGAGTAGCCACCCGCCCACTGTCCTAGCTGAGAATAGGTTTTTAATATACTCTTAGTGGGACTTACCCTCATGGAATACCCCACTAAATTTTACCATCTGATCTCTGGACAAGTGGTATTTCTGAGGATCCATTTCTCTGACTCTCCCCTCATTGGATTCTCCCTCATCAGAGAAGATGCTCCTAGCACTTGGGAACCCATACATAGATGCCTGCCCATCAATTTCTGGGAGGTGCTGACCTATGAGGTTGAAGTCTGCCATCCCCGTGGCCCGTGGCTCATGTGAGCCAGTGGACATGTGGTGGCAAAGTCCATGGAGTTGAAGAGATTAAAGTCTCTGGTGCCAGGGTTCCTGAGGTTATGCTCAGGGGTTTCCCTCTCCCAGTGGAACTCATCTGTCTCAGGCCCTTCTCCCTGTTGATATGCAAGACCCTGACCCTTTTATTCTTCTATCAAAGCCTTACTAGTCTCTATTAGTTGTTCCTGCATAGCTACCTGTCTATGGAGCCTGTCATTTTTCTCACAGAGAGCCTCATTGTCCCTCTGTGCTTCCTGTTTAATTTTGGAGGGTTGGGCCAATTCTTACTGGCCTGGTCATTCTTTGCTAAAGCATCTTCCACCCTCCTGGTGTTCTCTAACAGTTTTTCATAGTCCTTTTTGAGCTCACCCAGTCCCTGAATGGCCAGGTAATATTCTTCCAACTTGGTTTTTAAATAGTTGGCTTCCTGGCTAAGGTGTCCCTTTCCTGAATTAGAGTACCCCTCTTTGCAGCCAGGTCGTCCCTTTGTTTTTTGAATGCACCTGATTTCTGCCGCTCTTCATCAAATTTGGTTGGATATTCCAGGTCTTTAAGAATGAATTTATTGTTTTCCTATTTTAATTTGTCTATGCGGTTCTCTAAAGTGACCCTCTGTTCTGCGCATGCTCTGTTTTAGGTTAACTGATGTTCTAACTTTTGTTGGCTCTGTAGTAGAGAGTCCAATCTTTCCTGACACTCTTTTTGCAGCGCCAGTCCTTTGGTATCCTGCTCTACCCTTTCTTGCTGCAGGATATCCAGATCTCTTTTTACTTTCATCAGGTACTGTCTGGTTTCATTCTCTGATTCTTGGCTCTTTTGTAGCCTTTGCTCTACAGAGTCCAAATCAGTTTGAATGTTTTCTAGTGATTCTATTTGCCTTTTTGCCAGATCTAGGTTTTCAGCATATTTTTCCTCTATTGCTCCAAAGTGGAGGAACAGATATGCCGCTATTTTAGCAATTTTACTTTACTCTTCTTTTACCTTAGGGGCCATGTACAATTCACTAAGTGCCATGTGTAATGGACCCTGATCCTGCATTATATCTAATCCTCTGCCAGTGGCTTGTTCTTTGATTTCCTGCAGCCAAACATTCTCATCCTGCTCTGTCCATTCGCCCCTGACAAATAATTTGTGCAGTAGCTGTTCTTATGCCATTTTAATTTCTACTGGGGTTGCCATTCCGGAAATATTAATTTCCTTTCTGACTTACCAGTGTTATTTTATTTTTGCAAAGCAGGCCAACTCCTTATAGTGTTTCTATTGAAGGGTGTTTTCACACTGTAGCACAATGTGGTAGCCAAACAGGTTTTATGCACCCCGTCAGTTAGCACGCTGTATTAGACTGTCACAAGTGGTATGCTAATTCAGAAATCTTGTGACGAGCCCCCAATCTGTAAGTGATTTCAATCTGGCACTTCACCTAAGTCAATGCCTAGCGTGCAATGCACATCTGAAATCCTTATTTATTTGTGTCTAAAAGTTCTTTTATTATGAACTATGTACCACTTATATAACACCCCTCTCCTGGACCCCCCCCCCCGGGGGCACTCTGAAACAGGAATCAGGCTGGTTTGCAATGTTAAAATATTTATTTATGTAGTTTACAATACAATCACACTATGTTTAATGGTTATACAATAATCACCAATGGGGTGAGGTAACACTAAGCAATCTCTTTAATCACAAGGAGTAATAGTGAGCAAAACAATTCAGCACAGAAATAATACTTTTGTGTGGTTTCAAATCAAATAGCAATGTGGTTACTGGTTCCCCCTGCAGACCTCTCAACGCCCAAATGAGCAATATGAAGAGATAGGAGTAGAGAGAACAGTTTTCAGGAATGCAGAATTCAAACAAAATGTCAATCCCAATTTCCCCCTAGCAAACACAAGAGAGAAACAGAAATGATTGGCAAACTGTCAAAATGGTTTTAAAGTTATCCTGAAAATGGATTGTGCAAAAGCACTAAATATGGGCTCAATTGCTGAAATTGTTTAATGTCTAATGGGAGCCACTGTAGATAGTTGCAGACAAACACTAGCAATGATTTGTTGTTTTGACATTAATAAGCAATGTGAAAACTGAAAACTGAGGTCGGATGCAATCAAAAGCTGTTTTACACGTGATAGAAATTCCTAAAACGAAATTCGTGGCAAACTTTTCCACGTGCTGTAATTTGGGATGCAGTTTTTGGTTCGTTGGAAAGCTGTGGATGTGACCTACAAGCAGAAATCTAGTTTCTAGCATGAACATTGAGAAAGTTATGGACGTTTTAGTGGAGTTCATTTTTCTGAGATAGGCGCAAGAAAGGGAAAACAGGGAAACGCTTTTTTTTTTTTACTAACATGTTTTTATTTAGTTTCTGTTACCATAACAACATATAGAAAACGAATAGCAAGAAAAGAAACCCTCCCCCCACCCCGAGCTTCCTATCTCAGTCTGTATTCATTGTTCAATGGAAGATCATTTCTCATTCACGTAAATAAGTCCAATATCCGTATATTGTGAGGGCACCATTGTTCTTTATATTCCTTTTGAAGAAATTCCAGTACCTTTCCCCAGTCCTCCCTGAATTTCCCATGATCCCCTTGGATGTTATAAGTTATTAGCTCAAGAGCCAGATGTGACCACACCCTTCGTGACCAATCTATCGCCAATGGTGGGGAATCATGCTTCCAGTTTTTAGCGATTTCCAGCCATGCTCCTATTAGGAGGCCCATAAAATTTCTTTTCTGGAGAGTGTTTAGCATTTGGTCTTGCGGATCCCAGAAGCCCCCTAGCCATATTTCCTCTCCCAAAAGCTCTGTTCCCGAGAACATTCCAATCATTTGAGTTTTAATCTCCCCCCAGTATGGGCGTATCTTAGGGCAATCCCACCAGATATGTCTCCAATCTCCCCGCCCACCACACTTTCTCCAACAGATGTTCGGGGAGGCTGCAAACATTGTGTTCAGTCTCTCCGGTGTGTAGTGCCATTGAACCATCATCTTCACCCACATTTCTCTCATTTGGATGGCTCTTGTTAGTTTTGGCATCATGCCCCATAGGTATTCCCACCTCTCTTTGGAGAGTGCGTAGCCTAGAGTTTTCTCCCATTTTTTCATGTATTGCCAAGTGGTAGGTTCCTTTAGGGCATTAATAAATTTGTACATGGTGGAAACAAATTTTTTAGATACAGAATGCGTCATGATGTAGTTCTCAAAGGGGGTCAAGTCCCTGGTCATCACTTCTTTCATTCGTGGAGTGCTGAGCCAGTGATGTATCTGTTCGTACTTGTATCGATCTTTCAGTGTTAAATTCAAAAGTGTTTTGCAGTCTTGGAATGTTCTGATCTGTTGGCTCTGTTGCATATCCCCCACCATCTTGCACCCCCCTTCCTCCCATTTGCTGAATGCACCCTTGTTCAATCCCGGGGGGAATTCGGGATTTCCAAACATTGTCATGAACGGGGCGGGGTCCTTGGTTAATGTTTCGTTTGTCGTGGCTGCGTCCCATATCTCCAATGCCGACTTCATTATTACGCTAATGTTGGTGTTTACGTGTCGGAATCATTTGTTGAGCCATAGCATGTGCCTGGTAGATGTAGTCGCCACCGCTCTGTCCTGTTTTTCCAAAATTTTCTCCCCCTGTTCCGATATCCATTCCCTCATGACCCAGAGTTGGGCCGCTTCGTAATATTTTTTGAAATGTGGCTTGGCACATCCCCCCCTCCATTCTCTGAGCTGTTAATACCACATTTGAAATTCTTGGAGCCTTGTTTTTCCAGACGTACTTGGAGACAGCCTTCCTTAGTGCTTTGAAGAAGGCCTGGGGGGGGCTTATCGGGAGCGCCTGGAATAGGTACATTAACTTGGGGAGAATTGTCATTTTCACAGCCGTAATTCTACCCCACTAGGAGATCGCTAGCGGGTTCCATTTTAACGGGTCCTTCCTAACCCTTTCTAGAGTTTGCGGATAAGTGTGTGAATATAATTTATTTACATGGTCTGTGAGGGTAATTCCTAAATAACTGACGCCCGCGGAGGCAATTTTCAATTGACAGTCTGTAACCACTGAGCCGATTCTTTCTCCATTCCCGGCCAGTATCAGCACCTCCGATTTTTGCCTATTTATTTCTAACCCTGAAATCTCTCCAAATCGTTCCATTATTCCCATTAGATGTGGGAGGGACTTCTCTGGGTCTCCTAAGGCTACTAACATGTCGTCAGCATAGGCCACCGCCTTATGGCCTGCCCCGCCATCTCTATTCCCTGCACCGCTGACGAGTACCTTATTCTTGCTAAAAGAGTTTCCAAGTACATGGCATATAGAAGGGGGGAAAGCGGGCACCCTTGCTTCGTCCCTCTCCGTAGGTACACTACCTCCGATATCCCACCATTCACCGCTATTCTCATAGACGGGGAGTTATAATTGGCTCTAACCTTATCTATAAAACTTTTGCCCATCCCCATCTTCTGGAGAACCCGAATAGAAAAGACCACTCAACTCGGTCAAATGCCTTTTCGGCGTCTAGAGCTACCAATGCAGCGGGGGTTTGTTTGATGCCTATCTTTTCAACGAGATGTAGGACTCTTCTAATATTATCGTGAGTCTGGCGGTTTGGTACGAATCCTGACTGGTCTTGGTGGATTATCCTGGGAAGTACTGGGCCCAATCTAGTCACCAAGATCTTCGTGTACAATTTAGCGTCCAGATTGATTAAGGCTTTCGGGCGATATGAGGCGGGGAGTTGCTCATCCTTTCCCTTTTTATGGAAGACCAGGAGTTTGGCCTTGTTCATAGACCGTGTCAGATCCCCCTTCTCCCCAAATGTATTAAACAGAGATGTAAGTATAGGGGCTAGTATATCCTTATATGTCTTATAATAAATGGCGGTGTATCCGTCCGGGCCCGGGGCTTTATTATTCGGGAGGGATTGTATTGCTGCATAGACAATACGAGCTCTAAAAGAGGAATCAGGCCAACTTAGAACACAAACGGAAGAGATAGGAAGAATTCTGGGCAGATACTTCCAGACGCTATACTCCTCTGACTCTCCGAGGGAGGACCAGCAAGATGCCTTCTATGGTGATGTCCCTATCTAAGGCCTGTCTATCTACTTCCGTCAATCCGGGTAGGTGAACCCCAGCCAAGAAGGCATCTTGCTGGTCCTCCCTCGGAGAGTCAGAGGAGTATAGCGTCTGGAAGTATCTGCCCAGAATTCTTCCTATCTCTTCCGTTTGTGTTCTAAGTTGGCCTGATTCCTCTTTTAGAGCTTGTATTGTCTGGGCCTGCTGTTTCCCTCTCAGTTGTCTTGCCAGGAGTCTATCTGCTTTGTTGGCCTTAACATAGTGCCCTTTCTGATCTTTTCGTTCTGAGTGTTTCCAGTTGCCCCTGGACATGTCTCATCGTTCGCATGAGTTTCCTGGTGGGCGTCTGAATCAGCTCAGTTTGAATCACCCCGATTTGCCTTTCTAGTTCTTTTTCCCACTGGTGGTGCGCCTTCTCTTTCTGTGATTTAAGCGCAATGAGGTGTCCCCTAATGACCGCCTTATGGGCGTCCCACAGTGTGTTCATATTCGTTCCGGGGAGATTATTAATGGCCATGTATTCTAGGATGTGTTCTCTTAACGTCTGGCTCATCACCGGATCTCTAATGATGTCCTCTGGGAGGCGCCAGTTCCATAACTGGTGGCCATGTCTTGACCAGACAATATCTGCCCACAGCGGACCGTGGTCCGAGAGTGTGATGGGTTCCATCTCAATTTGTTTTATCCTACCCAGAAGCCCGGCCGAGACCCATAGGTAATCTATTCTAGAAGCGGTGCTGTGTACATGTGAGTAATAAGAGAAGGTTTTCTGTGTGGGGTTGCCATTCCTCCATGTGTCTGTCAGCCCTAGACTTGTACATTTCTGCTTCAAATTTTTGGATGGGGTGCCTTCATCTCGCTGTCTGGGTCCCGATCTATCTAAGGATGGGTCCCACTCCATGTTGAAATCCTCGCCCACAATGATGTCCCCTTCCGCTACCTGTTCTATTCTGTTCAGGATGTCACACAGGTAGCCCTCCTGACCTGTGTTTGGTACGTATACTGAGGCCAAAGTGAGGGGTCTGCCTTCGATCGTTAGGGTTAATATTAGGCATCTTCCCTGTTTGTCTCTCCATGAAGACTTAACCTGTGCATGTAGGGAGTTCTTGATCGCTATAAGAACTCCTGCTTTCTTATCCTGTGCGTTCGCCTGAAATATTTGATTGAAGCCCTTGAGACGCACCTTCTGCTTGTCCCGATCTCTAATATGTGTTTCCTGGAGCATTACTACATCATATGCGCCTTGCCTAATGGAGTGTTCCACTTTTTTTCACTTAACTGGGTAATTGAGGCCTCTAACGTTGTGTGTCAAGATCTTTATCCCCATTGATATATGCGGGATATCTGGCATATCCTATGCTCCCTTCTCCCGTTCATTATATTTGAGTTATGCTCGGTTTTCCCCCAGTCCCCAATGCCCCTCCTCCCCCTAAAACTTGCGCAAACCCCAACTGGCGCGTTTCCCTCCTCCCTCCCCCAACAGCCCTGAGGATGGCATGATTTCCTATTAGTGCTCAGGCGTGTCGCCTTGTGCTTCATACTCTCTAACATTCTCAGGGAAAACTTTGAAGGGAATCCTAAACCCTTCCACGTGACTTCAGTGACTCCAGGTCTTCACTCCCCTCCCCTCCCGACACCTTTTGTATCTGACTCACATTTCTTGCCTCCATTTCTGGACTTCTTGCGTACCTCCTACTCATGCTTCCTGCTCAACCAATTCTGCCCTTTGTCGGCTTTTATTTCCTTTTACTAGGGCGCCTCACCCTTTTGTTCATCGTTTTCCACTCCCCCCTGATCTTCCTCGGGAGTGGGGATGTACCGCTTGCCTGTGGGGAGTCGTCATCCATCTCCTGTAAATTTAGGATAGTCAGACCTTCTTCTTTAGTTGTTATCCTCTTTTGCACGCCATCCCAGGAAAATAGTAGACAAAATGGAAACGTTCACTTGTACCTAATTTGACGAGTGGTGAGTTCTTTAGTGATTTGGGCCATGTCCCTTCTTTTCTGGAGCGTTGATAATGCAATATCCTGATAAAATTGTACCTCCTCTACATTCATCCGGATATGGTCCATTGCCCTGGTCTTTTGTAGTATCTGCTCCTTCTATGCGTACCATGTGAGAGTCACAGTACATCCCGGGGGCGGTTGCCTTGAGTTTTCATTCTCCTTGGGCCCACCCTATGAATTCGATCGATCAGTATTTCTTCTTCCCCCTGCAGGTGAAGGATGTCAAGGAAGACTTGTTGCACCGCCAATTTGACATCTTTGTCCTCGACCGACTCTGGCATGTTTTTGATCCTAATGTTGGACCTGCACAATCTATTTTCTAAATCTTCGCATTGAATCTCAAGATTATGCGTCAGACGGGTCAGCTGTTCCTGCAATTCTGCCACTTGTTGGGATTCTTCCTCCATGTTCTGCACCATCCTCTCCAGGGTGTCCGTCCTCTCACCCAGTCCATCAACCTCTGTTCTTAATTCCTGGAGGGCTGATTTGAATTCGTTCTTCATGGTATCCAGATGCGCGTTCATGGAGTCTATAAATTGTAGCTGAAATTCCCCAAAACACGATTTCAAGTCCTCCTTCGTGGCCATCTCGCCGTGGGGAACGTCTGTTTCCTGGGCGCCCTTCAAAGTCTTGTGCGGTGTGGCCTTGTCCGGGTTCGCCTTGTCCCCCCCCCAAAGGTGGACCAGATTCTGGTCCTGCTTCGGCGTATGGGACGAGGGGGTCGTCTGTTCGAGCTTCCCTCTTGTCTGTGACATCTGTGAGGTAGCGATTTTACGCTGTCGGGTTGCCTCGTGTTAGATTAAGTCGCTTGCCGTGTGGGCTTAGATTTTGTTGAGAAGGCTCTCTCCCCCCTACCATTTACCATTTTGGCCGTATCCTAGGCCGTTGAGTTGGCCGACCCCTGTAGTGGGGGGGGGGTGCTGGAGAAAGCGGTGCAGGCCCGTCGTGTCCACGGGCCCAAGAGTAGTACAGGAGCCTCTCGAGAATTTGTGACACACCCGCTTGGGCCGGCGATCCTTCACACTGTTGGCTACGCCTCGCCCCTGACCGGCTGCTTCTTGCGGCGAGAGGTGCCCTCTGTCCCAATCCCCGCCTCTGCTCCAATCGCGGTGTATAAGCCGAGCGGGTGCGCAACCCGGCCTGAGCCGATGGTGCTCCCAAAGCCCTTGACTGTGCCTCCGCCCCAAGGAGGGCGTCACCGCTATATTTCTTCCTGGTCGGCTCGAGCGGATCGCGCCCCCTGACCCCCGGGTCTGCTCTTCTGTGGCGGGGCGGCGCCCCGTCCTTGCCTCCACCTGGCTCGAGCTTACGATGCTCCCCGAGCCACAGTTCCTCCACCAGGGCGGGTAGATCCTCTCCCGGGTCCTGCTTCTGCGGGATGCGTCGCTGGTCACCGCCGGTGCCCCGGGTCTGTAAACCATCTCCGACGGCAAATGTGTCGGTGGGGGAGGCAGACTCCCGCCTGGTTCGAGCGGCGCCTTCCGAGGATGTGCCGGGTGGAGTTCTCAGCGGTAGGCCTCCCGCGTCTTAATGTGCCCGCCCTTGGTGTGATGCGCACGGGGGGGCCTGGGAGGGGAACCGCTCGGCTCCTGCCTCGATGAGGGCCCTGCGAGTGCAGTAGGGGGCCAAACCCGAACCTCATGTGAGTCGGATGCTTCCAGCTGCTACTGTGGCGCAGGAGGGGAGATGGAGCTCAGCTCACGCACGTCCTCCCTCCACAGCGGCCATCTTGAAAATCCCCCAGGGAAACGCTTTTAAAAGGCAAATGGGATTTCTTTACACTGGGGGATGACTACAAAGAAGCAAATACCACACGGGAGCACAGCCAGTGGATCAGGGCGACTGCCTGCTGAGGAGCTTGCCTTCTTCAGTTGAAATATATCAGCACAAAGATATTTTAATAATACTAATACAGAATGAATATAGTAGGGATAAAATAGAGAGTTCAGGCAATTCAAAAAGATTTCTAACAATGCAGGTTCTGAAGACAAGATAGGATGGATTTGGATAGGGATAGACTATGGATAGTACATATGCTAGTGACTCAGTCCTATTCTATGGATACTCACTATATATGTTTGAACAGAACCGTCAGGAATTCTGGTCCGTCAAGATTTCTGGACAGGAATCCTGCTGGGCACACCAGACTGGACAGCAAAGCGCTCTGGTCTGCACAGCACAGCACGACTGGACTGGGTCTGCAAGGGTTCTCTGGTCACAGCACAGCATGGCACAACGGGATTGGGTCTTTTGATTCTGGTAATAATTCTTTAGCAGGAAAGCAGTTACAGCACAGCACAGCTGTTTCTTTTGTTCACCTTAGGTTTCTGGGGAAAATTCTGGTTTCTGGAATTTGAAGGCCTAGCTGTGAATGGTTCAGCTATAGAATGGGCCTTCCTGCTTGCCAAGTTTCTGGAGCAAGGAAGATGTCAAGTTCTCTGACAGGGTGCTCTGCCAGCAATCGGTTAGTGGGTGAATCTGTGTGTGTCTCTAAGTCCTCAGCTTTCTCTATCCATGCATATTATAAGGGTGTGTGTATGCTGGATTATCCTAAGCGCACCCCCTTTCCAGGCTATTGGCTAGAGTCTCCTCTCTCCCCTGATTGGAGGAGAAAACAGGGTGTCACCATGATGATGTGGGTTTATTTTATTTTTATTTATTTGCATTTATAAAGTGCAGAGAGCTGTCCTGAGGCATCATGGTGCTGTTACAGAAGGCTTGATCTTAACATATCATAACATAAAACATAGCATATGTAGGTTGTAGCATTCGATAGCAGTACGTGCAGTGACAAGTGTTGAGGGACGGTAGTGCTTAGCTTTGGTTACATTGCAAGCATAACTTGAACTTGTTGGTTTGAGAAAAACATTTATCGGAATAGAAATGTTTTTAGGTTTTTGCGAAAGGTGGTGTAAGATTCTTCGTTACTTAGAGAGGTTGGCAGGGCATTCCAGTTTTTGGGAGCGAGGTGTTGGAAGCTAGACACTCCAGCTCTAGTTCTTTTGAACGTGGGGACATAAATCTGATTGGCGTGGTGTGCTCTGATGGGTCTATTGGAGGTGTTGAGGATGATTCTTTCGGAGAGATAGGGTGGGGCATCTAATGTAAGGCACGCTGTCCAGTCATTTGGTCGAAAGACATTTGGTCGACAGAATTTGGTCGAAAGCCAAATGGTCGCATTTTTTAAAAAAATGTATATATATATTTTTTAGGCTTTCGTTTAGGGAAAAAAAGGGTTTTTTAGAAAAAAAAGGGGGTTGGGGGAATCCCCCCCCCCAAAAAAAATAAAGTGAAAATACAAAAAAAAAAAAATTCGTCCATTTGTCTTTCGACCAAATGGTGTCGACCATTTGTCCTGTCGACCTTTTTTTTCCGACCAATTCCGACCAAATGACTGGTAAACGTAAGGCACCTGTGTGTGATAGCCATGGCTTTGAAAATTATGCGTTCTTTTACCGGTAGCCAATGGCCGTCTTTCCTGGCTTGGGAGATGTGTTCCCTATTGGAAATGGTAAGCGCAGCCCTGAGGGTGGAATTCTGTGTGATTTGGAGTTTTTTAATGTTGTTGATAGAGGTGCCTAGGAAGAGGGCATTGCAGTAGTCCAACTTGGTGCTTATTGTGGCTCTGGCAATGGATAGGCAGGTTTGGGTGGAGAGGAAGGGTTTGACTGCGTTGATAACCTTGGTGGTGGGCACTGAGGAGGAGGCGATGGCGTTGACCTGGCGGGACATGTATAGAGAGGCATCTAGGTGAACACCTAGGGTTTTGACAGTCTTGGAGACTGTGATGATGGAGTTATCAATGTTGAAAGATTTGTATTGTGGGGGGAGTTTGTTGAGGGTTTCTTTGGTGCCTACTATGAGGATCTCGGTTTTATCCCCATTTAAGCAGCGGCCGTTAGCAGCCATCCAAGTTTGGATGGGTGTGTAAATTTTAGTTAGGGCAGTCGCATCTTCATTGTAGGTCCCGGTTAGTGGGAGTAGTACCTGCGTGTCATCCGTGTAGTTGGTGTATGCTATGTTGCGACAGTCAAGGTCATTGAAGAGTGGGAGGGTAAATATGTTGTAAAGTGTGGGGGCGGTGCAGGAGCCCTGAGGGACGCTGCAGTGGATGATGGTGGGGGTTGCTGAGGCAATGTCTTAGAAGACCTTCATGAGTCTCCCATTAAGAAACGAGGCCACCCAGGCGATAGCTTCTGGGGAGAAATGTGCTTCATTTCTTTAGGTGCATGCCTAGAATATCATGGTTAACAAGGTCAAAGGCTGCGGACAGGTCCAGTAGTAGAAGGAGTGCTGGTTTGCCTTTGTCAAGGATGTCGCCAAGTTGATTTGTTAAGTCGAGTAGGGCTGACTCTGTCCCGTGACCTAGTCGGAAGCCTGACTGTCTTTTTCTTAGGATATGGTTGGTTTCAAGATATTCCTGGGTTTGCGTGTAGGCAACTTTATCCAGGATCTTGAGCAGGGAAGGCACAGTGGTGATGGGCATATAGTTGTTAGCAACTTCTAGGTCAAGAGTGTTTTTTTTTTGGAGGGGGCGTACCCAAGCTTCTTTTAGACTGTCTGGAACTGAGTTGGCATTTAAGGAAGCGTTAATGAAGGATTTGAGAAAGGGGGCAAGTGTTTCAGTGCAGTCTGTAATGAGACTGGCTGGGCAGGGGTCTCCTTTGCAGTTGGATGCTTTGATCTTGTTCATTGTCTCAGTGACTTCCTGTTCTGTTACTTCCCTGAATTTGAAGGGGGGAGGCACTGGACTGGGGGTGTGCCGGTGGTCAGATGTGGAGGATGTTTGGAGGTGCTGAGATAGGTTTTTGTGGTGTTCCTTGATTTTAGTTTGTAGGAGTTCAATTTTGTTTAATAGGGCAGATTGTATGGAATTACACCAGGTTTGGTCTTTAACAATATCCTGTGATTTGGTAGGTTGTGTAGTGAGTTCTTTGAAAATGGCAAAGAGTTCTTTGGATTCGGATCTTACATTGGCAATTATTTTTTTGTAGGAAGCTGACTTGGCTATGATTATGTTTTTTTTATATTTCGAGGTGATTAATTTGTAGGAGGATAGGGTGGCTGGGGAGGGTGATTGCTGCCAGGTGTTCAGTGCTTTTCTTTTCTGAGAGCGGAGTTGTTTGATGTCAGAGGAGAACCAGGTGTTTGAGTGTTTCACTGTTTTGGCTTTTTTGTTCTGTAGTGCGGCAATGATGTCTATGGCAGTGCTTAAGGTGCTCTTATAAATATCTGCTAATACTGACAGGTCGGATGACTTAAGGTCAGTTGTGAGGGTGCTGAGGTGTGGTGTGATCTTGTCTTTGGTGAGATTTTTAGCAGTTTTCGGGTTTAGATGCGGCTGGGATGAGGAAGTGAATGATGTGGTGGTCTGACCATGGAGTCGGTGTGATGGAGCTTATGTCTATGTGGCAATTGTGGTTGGCTACCCAATCAAGGATGCGCCCTTGGTTATGGGTGGGTGAGGTTATCTTTTGGTGAAAGCCTAATTCTTTTAGGGCTAATGAGAGAGATTTGGCTGGCTTGTCCTTTTTGTCGTTGTAACCTAGGTTGAGGTCACCTAATAGGATGCTTTTGGAAGTGATTTTAAGGTTTTCTGTTAGGCGATGTAGGAGGTTCTCATGGAACTCCAATAGTGGGCCAGGTGGGCGGTAGACAAGGTTGACGGTGATGGTGGAGTTAGGGGAAAGGGTGATTTTTATAGCAAG
Organism: Ambystoma mexicanum; assembly: GCF_040938575.1. Classification (NCBI taxonomy): domain Eukaryota; kingdom Metazoa; phylum Chordata; class Amphibia; order Caudata; family Ambystomatidae; genus Ambystoma; species Ambystoma mexicanum. The sequence goes on from NC_090923.1 coordinate 692,169,454, forward strand.
GGAGTCTGTGGTATCACCCAAGTTGGATGTGGTTTGTCTGGCCTCTAAGTGGTCTTTCAGGATGAGTGCAACCCCACCTCCTACAGAGGAGAGGCGGTCTTGCCTGATGATGGAGTAACCTTGTGGGATGGCAAGGTTGAGGGCTGGCCCTGTGGCACTATGAAGCCAGGTCTCCATGATGGCTAGAATGTCGAGGTCCAGGTTGATGAGGAGTTCGTGAATTTCAGTGGCATGAGCAGGGATAGATCTAGCATTTATAAGGGCACACTGTAGGTTGTGATGGGTTTGGGATGATGAGGGGGTGGTATTGTGTGGTGCTGATAGGGCAGGGTTAGGGTGATTCACGGCAGGTGTGGGTAAGGATGCTTTGGCTATGGGGGTGTCTGTTACTATGGTATTGGGAGGGTTGGATGGTGCTTGGTGGGTAGTGCTGGGGTATCTGGAGCGGAGTGCCAGGAGTTGATTCCTAATGTTGGTGGGTCTGGTGTATGATTTTATGGTGGGTGGAGGATCAGTGGCTGCGATGTTCATTTGGTGAAGAAGGAGGGTAGAAAGTATGTGGGGGGAATGTTGGAGGGGAAAGTGGGGGAGCGGGTGGTGGGCTGGTGGCTTGAGGGTGATGCATGGTGAGCATGGGGGCTGTGATAGGATGGCAGAATAGCTTGATGCTAGGGCAGAGGTCAGGAGGGGGCAGCTAGGTGCAAAAATCCACAATTATGGCAATACAGGCAGGTGCAAAGTGCAGTACACAGTAGCAATGGGTTGCAGCTAGGTGTAAGGCTCAGCAGATACGGCAATACGGGCAATACAGGCAATATGGTGCAATAAAGCAATGGCAGAATAGATAATCAGAGAGGGGGCAGCTAGGTGCAAAAATCCACAATTATGGCAATACAGGCAGGTGCAAAGTGCAGTACACAGTAGCAATGGGTTGCAGCTAGGTGTAAGGCTCAGCAGATAGGGCAATACGGGCAATACAGGCAATACGGTGCAATAAAGCAATGGCAGAATAGATAATCAGAGAGGGGCAGCTAGGTGCAAAAATCAGCAATTATTGGGTGCAGTTATGTGCAAAACTCAGCAGGTATGGCAATACAGGAAATATGGTGCAATAAAACAATTGCAGAATAGATAGTCAGAGGGGGGGCAGCTAGGTGCCGTTGAGGCTGTACAGGCAAGTTCAGGATGCAATGGGCACGCTGGGTTTTGGTGGCTGCTGTGGGCATCATGCACTTGCAGGCACTGTGAAGGTATACTCGTGGGGTGGCATGCAAGTGGGGGGGGGCGCAGAGAATCCTCCCCTTGGCTTTTGAACATAAAATCTACTTTTAGTACAATACATATTTACAAATGTGCAACCTTTCTAACAATAACATATATAAAAAACATATTTTGTGGAGCAGATCCTCTTCCAAGCCCTGTCGCTGTAGGAGCTTTGGTCTGCTTTTGACAGAAGTTTGCCCTTTTTGTCCTGAACACATGGTCCAATTTTGGAACAAATTTACACACATTTGCGCATTGCATATGGGCATAAGCGTGTGAAGTTTCATGCTTTTGACATAAATGCATTTGGTACAAAACCATAATTTCCACTGTTACATCCCAGAACATAGCACAGAGTTCTGGCGCTTCTTAAAATGTGCAGCCAAAAATTAAATTTACAATTCTGGGGTTTACAGATTTTTCACAATTTTACACAGTAAATTATCAGTCTTTTTAAAAATGTGCTTTTTGCCCTTGTGAATCAACAAATGGTTGTCTGTCCCTGCCTCCTTCCTCTTCTTGCAGCTCAGGAGCAATCTCCTCCCATTTCCTTCTGGCAGATGCCATTTCCGATCCTTCCTAATTAGCATATCCTTGAGCTGGAGGAAGTCCATTGTCCCCTTCCCGCAGCAGCCCAAATTCTCCTCCCATCCCTTGATCACCACATGGGTGTGAGTTCCTGGTGGAGAGAGGGGCCTGGCCTTTGTGTGACTAAGTTATTATACTGGTTTGGCTTGGAGTCAGTCTTAAATTCAAATGTCGTTTTGTTACATTTTTTCCTTGTTTTAAAATAAACTTTCAATTTTACAACAAGCAGCTAGAACACTTATTCCAGCTTCCAAACCATGAGATTTAAATAGTGCCAACCTAGGCACTTAAATTTCAGACATTAGATTTCGGTTGTACAAGTTTGAATCCTTATGATACAATCCACTGACAGCTGTCATACTGGCGGCCGCTGGTACTGTGCCCAGATTTTGACAGATTTCACAGGCAGGCACATTTTTGCTGTGAATGTTTTGATGACAGATTCGGCTTTTCATGACATTGTATGTTCATAATGATTTCTTGAATGAAGTGACTAGTAACACCCAGCAAGAATATTGGATGTTTGATAGTGTTTTACACCTGCATTCTGTATTTTCAGCAACCAAGGAAAAGATTTGAAAACAAGATTCTGTATTCCTTTCAGCAAGCACTGCTTTTCCCCTCTGTGCTCTATTTTTACTTGTTGTGAAGCCCAGTGACATGTTTCAGGAATGTGCTCTCTGTTCCATCACTGACAACATGCATGGTAGATTTGGCAGCCATCTTTTCGTGTTGCCAAGCACGCTTTCTGTGGGTTTTGGTGCGCATAGGGGTTTTGCTGCCATTTTGATAATTCTGGCACCATCAGCACACAGGGATGCCGCAGGGCAGAGCATAAGTGGGTTAATACATCCCACAAAGTGTTTTGATACAGTGACTGGCAATCAGCAGAATTAAGGCAAGAATACCTATTGCTAGCCAGAATTAAACATATAGAAATGTAATTATGTAAATGGTGCATGTAGTTGTGAAAAAGCAAGATTTACTCAGGCAGGTTATTTTCATATATACATAACTTCGCTGTCCCTGGACGAATCCTCATCAAACTTTGCAAAGCAAGTATGTGACTGTTTGGTGAGGTTTCGTGGTGCAGGGGGGGAAAAGTTATAGGAGGGGGTCCCAAATGTTTTTTCTCCATAGACTGAATGTGGAAAAACTTTGCGCACGGCTACAGGCTAAACGGCTGCACAGATTTTCAACAAATTTGCAGCAGGAGCGGGGCTGGGGTCAGATGGTGTGCTTTTGTTTGGTGGAAATCTGACCAGTACTTTTGTTGGAAAGGACCGAAATGCACATTCCAAACAATTAGTGATATCTGGGTCCACGGACAGAAGTGTCATTGGCTTGCAGTACGGCATACTGTCGGAGAACTCTGGACATGGTCGGTAGCTGGCTGGAGGGAAGCGTGCTGTGCGTCAACATTTTTGGGGAAATGCTGCCATGGTGTATCAGAGGACAGTGCGGCGGCGGAAGGTTCTGGAAAATGTACCGTACGCCACGTGTTGGCAGCAAGAAGGGAGGGAACGGGTGGGGGAGTGAGAAGTGGTTCATGCGACATATGTGCATAGGTGGAAGAAGATGTAGGTGTGCCTGCGTATTGCATCAATTTGTGGGTACCTAGACAGGCAAATACTTTGTGTGGTGATTGGAGGCAGCTGTCATAATGGCTGATATCTTCAGTCGTGGCCTGTTTGCGGCAGCCTCTAGTCGTGGTGAGTGTGGGTGAGAACATTTTAGAAGGGGAGTGAATTGCACATGACATAGGTCGGGTGGGAGGGCGTTTGGCTGTTCTCTGCAGATGGAATTTGGTAGTTGGGCACATGGTGGCATGTATAGGTGAATGAAGTAGCAGAGGGTCCGTGGAAGGATTGTGTGCACATTGATTGGAGTAGGGCCAGTGTTGCGAACAGAATGTGGGTAGGTTGGCAGTGACACAATACTTTGTGAATGGAAGTGGGTACGCCCATAGTATGTGAATGAAAGTGCATAGGGGTGGAGAAGAGGTTATTTTATGTCTACATTATGGTTACTGTTGCAATTTGTTGCTGCATAGCTCCATGGTTGTGCTCAGGTTGTGTAGGAGTGCTGGTAGCAGTGGTGTGTATGGGATTGGCGTAGTTGGTTACATGGTGAAATGCAGGGTGGCATTACGTTGCAGTGGGTGTGTTCAAGACTAAGACTATTGGGTGCATGGCCGAAGGCTGTAGGCCATGGGCCATGCACTCAAGAGCCTAGGAGTTGAGGACACCCATGGCAGTAATGCATTTTTGACTTTGCATCAGTTAGAGGGTGGTGACCTGTAAGGAATGGTTGTGGAACACATTTCAGACATCATGGAGCAGCAGAAGTGAGCTGCCATGTGTGTATGTTTGGTTTCGCAAGTGAGGTCACTGTTACAACATGGTAATATTTTTGATGTGTGGTTGGAGATGGTGCAGTGAAAAGTCATGCAGTTTGGGCACTGGGTGCAGTGTTTGCATAATGTCAGTATGGAAGAGGGTATGATTGAAGTTCAGCTTATATGTGCTTGATTACTATGCTGTGTGCAGATTTGTTGAAGTAGGCCCAATGTTGTGAAACTGTTGTGGTTAGGTTGACAGTGACACAATACTTTGTGAATGGCTGTGGATCGGGGTGGTGGAGGTCGTGGTATGTTTGTGGATTCTGCTAATTGCAACCTGTTTTCATGAATGGGTGTTTTATGGTGTGGGGGAGTTGGGGTGAAGTGCCGCTACCTACGTAAGTTACGTTTGTGCATAATGGTAGCTGCCCACATGGGTGCATTCACAGATCCATAGTGGTGTGCTGGGTGTGGGCAAGGGTGGACTGTTGTGTTCATGGCCAAAGGTGTGATGGTTGCACGTCAGGATCTTTGTGGATGCTGAAATAGTGCATCCTTTAGCAGAAGTTTCTGGTGGAGGGGCTTTGGAAGCAAAGACACCGTGCACTGAGAGTGTTCAACGGTAAATATGGAGTGGTGTACAGAAATGATAGTGTGCAGTGTAGAGGTTCAGTATATAATTGGTGCATGCGTGTTAGAAAATTTCACAGCAGCCATTGAGGGAGTGTTGGAAAAATGCCAGTGCAAAGGGAAGAAATATTGTGTCTGCTTTACGGGGGAGTAGTCCGCACTATAGGTGGGAAAGTGCATGTGCCACATCCTGCCCTTCTGTACATGGACCCTTTGCAAATGGAACTGTGGGGATTCTCCAATGAGGTGTGGAGGGTGTGGTTCAAAGGAAGGAACGGTGACATATTTACCCAAATTTTGATGCAGTGTGGTGGGCAGAGATGGATAGACGCCGAATTCTGATAGTGGGTGATTCCTTTGTATGCAATCTGTCCAGGTATGCCGTGGAAAGAGGCTTTGATAGTGACTTTCAGTTGGAAGGTGTGCAGGCTTTTTGGGGCACAGTTTTCTTTGCACATGTGTGGCCTCTGTCAGTACTGTTGATGTGGTGGTCGTATATTTTGGAGGATTACATTTGGGTTACATGTCGTGCTCACGTTTACTTGCGCACCTAAACAAGTTGATGACAGCAGTGATGCAGATGTTTCCCACTGCCAAGGTGATTTTCTCATTGATAACACCAAGAGGAGCATCGGACCATGCCCATGTAATTTATCCACAGCCAGAGGTAGGGAAATGTTGGATAAACAGAAGCATGTGTGACTTTATGTGCAATGCTGAGATGTTCTGCACCGACCATGAAAGCATTAATGACCAGCAAGATTTCCAGTGGTTCCAAGGAAATGGTATGTTTTTGACCTCCATTGGCAATGGTGTTTTGTTTGCCACTCTGCAGGAAACGTTGCAGAGAATCCTGTAGAAATGTAAGAGAACCATTCATCTTCAGTCGAGAGAAATGTCAGGAGAAGAAGCAAAGAGACAGTCAGCAAAAGAGAGAACACAGAAAATGTGTATGCATGCATGCACATAACAAAAACATGTCCAAAAAAAAAGTGTTTTTAGAGACAGTACTAAAGACACAATCCCCTACCGTGTTTTACATTCCATCAGTGGGCACAGATTACAGCGTGGGTAGGAAACCAGTGCACAATAGTTTTTAGGCAGGAAATGAGCAGGGGAGAGGAGAGGAAAAATAAGAAGCAAATGGAAATGTTTTGAAGTGCTTTCAGACCCTAAGATGGTTCTCCTCAAGTTCCAGGGAGGCAGAGAGTCTGATCCAGAGGGAGGCCCCAGCAGAAAAAAGACATCTACCACCAAATGGTTGCGTGCAAAAGCAACTGAACCTGAGGAAGTTGGAGGCGGATGAGGGAACAGCTGGAGCAAGCAGATATTTAGGAAGTGCGAGTGCAAGGTATTGAGGTCCCAGGGACCAAAAGACCTTCTGCATAATGCACAGTACTTTTATTTTATTCTTTGCAGGCAATGGGAGCTATTGCAGACATTTTAGTCCAGCCAAGAGGTACGATCCCTGGCATTTAGGCCAAGGACAAGTTGCGCAGTCCTCTTATGGATGAGTTGCTGAGGGTAGAGAGTGGAAACTGACAGATTTAAAATGAGGCTGTGCGAATAGTGCATCCTACAAAGAACCACAGCCGTGCACACACTGACCTTTTGGGAACTTGACTTTAGGTTAGTCAGATACATTCAGTGGTGGCTTTGGTGCCAGGTTTATACGATTTATGTAGGAGGTGGGTTAGTGGGGAACCAATGTTGTAGCATTGTTGTAGAACTATGGAGCACTGCTTTTGGGCTCCATAGCTTGTTCAAGTGTGTACCGTCAACTCAAAAAGATGATGAAAGCAGTGAAGCACATTTTTCCCACTGCAAAGGTGCTTTTCTCATGTATACCACCAAGTCCAGTTATTATTATTATTTTTATTTTTACAACTATTCCAATTAATGTTGTCGGCAGCCAGAGGTTGGAAGGCGTCATCAACAGAAGCTTTTGTAACTTTGTTCGTGCTGTTGGGATGAACTGCTGTGAGAATGACAACATTGGTTATCAATATGTGCACCTTCTCAATGGAAAAAGCATTTCATTGTCGCCCAGTGGCAATGACATTTTGTTTTCCAATCTAGAGGCTGTACTGAAGATGTTATTTTAAGAATGTGAGGCAAAGTACAACAAACAATAACACTTATAAAAACACGAAAATAAAATGTTTCTATGGAAGCATCTTTAAAATAAATAATTACAAAACGACTCTTTTGAGAGCCACCACTACAAACGACATCCCCTACCCTGGTTCACATTTTTTCCCTGACTCTCGCGGCGCACACTTGGAAAAGTTAGCGGACATCACGACAGTCGCAGCGTTGCACGTGTGACATACTCGCCTTTTGCACACGGCCGCCATACATTTGGGCCTGTGGAGGACACAGGATTGGTCAATATGATTTCTGTGTGTGTAGTGCAGGCACAGACTGTGGTGCATGGTATATTTGTGGAGCAAAATGCAGAGTGTGCACTTATGGCTGTGTGGCACGGGTCACAGCATATGCTTTGTGGGGGAGTTCTACATCCATTACTTCACAGTGAATGGAAAACATAGTCCAGTGGGAGCTAATTGTGGATTGTATCATGTGGATTTGTATGCGTTTGAAGTACCTACAATGAAGTGATTGATTTTGGTTTGTCTGTGTGAGACTTTGGTGATGCACAGTCACGCCGATATTATTGTTGTTCATTGTGGTGGGAAAATTGTACAACAGGTAACATGATTACCAGTGCCGTTTGTGGTATAGGAGGCACTTGGCCAGGGCATGCGTCTGTTTCCGATCTCCTGCATTATTTCTTATCCCAGTACGCAGACACCCATGTTGGTGCATTATTTTTCATTTGGTCCGGAAATGGAGAAAGCACAGCAAATTGTGAAGAAGTAGAAGTGTATTTGTGCCTTTTTACGACTTGTGCCAATGTCGTACTTTACAAATGGGAATCTGACGGTTCACAACATGAAGATTTTTCCCCACAAATAGCATTCCTCTTACCATTACTGCATTTCCATTTTGTGCACGGCCTACGAAAATTGCCTTGCTGCCCTTTTTGGAAGTAAGAATAATGTTTATGGTAGGTGATGTGCACTTGAGCTCTTGAAAACGCACTGCAACAAGTAAAACCATCTCTTTCAACAGCCAACCATTTTTTCTGGTTTCGACTGCAGTGTTTTCCACAATACCACAGTTCCTTCTATTTTGCACACAATCTGTGGAGGGTATAAGTTGCGCGGCGCCCAGCCTCCCTTCATTGGCACTTACATTGCTGCAATCTGAAAGGAGGTTTATTTACTTACCTTTTCTCCTTTTCCAGTTCATTAGTATTTCTTTTTGTCTTGTAACACACACCACCGAAGGACCAAAAGGCAGAAGCCGGTATGGGAGGGCCAGCACCTACAGGGATTTCGTAGGGGACATGCATAGAGAGGGTAATGTTGGGTGGCCCTCACTTAAATAACCACCACTCATTCTAATGCTCCCTAATGGACTCTTCCCAAGCACTTTAAAGTAGCATCCCTCTGTAGAGTACCGGGTTGCAGTAAATGCGCACTACAATGCCCTTTGGCAGGCAAGGCTCATTAGCGCAGCATATGGTGTCTTTTAACACTCTGGTGCCGTTCAGGAGTGTCCCTGTTGCCGGCCGCAGTCTATGTGGAGAATGCTGTACATGAAATTACCCTACTGCATTTTTGGCAGGGTAGTACTCTGCCAACTGGTCCCTTATGCTTGCATTGCTGTTCTCGTCACATGTGGTATGGACAGTTCATGGTACGCCATTAGCCGTGAGAGTAGCACAGAGATGAATGAATTGTGGAATACAACAATGCTTACAGCAAGGAGAAACGCAGCTTCAGTACGTGCAGGAGGAAGATATGTATTAAGCATGACCCATGTGGCTATGGTACTGTTGTAACCACCAGTGCCATTATTAACTCTCCAAAGATTCTGATGTTTGCTTACTTTTCTTAACATGCAATACCATGTTAGTGATGAAGCCGCACCAGCTTTGGCATTTCACAGACTCAATACAAAATGTCAGACCTGCAGTTAACTGTTATCTTCAACTGTACGACCTGCAGGGTAACCCTTCACGCTTTCCGGCATAGTGCTCAGTGCAGAGACGGGGTGTCTGTTTTACAGGTCATGAAAAGGCTGCAGGACATATTCATCAAACTATTGTAACATTTAGCACTCCCACTATACACTTGAGGTTGCTGTTCCTTGTTTTGCAGTGGGCCTCATACAGGCAGGCATGGTGCAGCAACAAATTGGTAGGCTTGCAGATCAACCCACGTAGTCGTGACCATTAGTTGAAATTTGGTAGCCTACCATATCAACCTGTAGGGCTGCTGACAGAGTAGCTTTTACCAGCACTCAGATGATGCCATTAGCATGCACATAGATCTAAAATGGATAGACGTGCACTCCCACAAGTACTTAAAAGAGCTTTACAACATGCGGCCATGTGGCTAGTACTGCAGTCCTACGGATATCTGCATTGTGATTGCTCATATGCCGGCCATGTGCATTGTGCTTAGGAAACATCCACATTAATAACTTGCAGCTATCTTGTCTAGTAATGTACGACACACATTAACATGCTATGTTAACACAAAAAAACCACCACTCTCAGTGTCACCAACACTTAACATGCACACCTTTCATTTGTAAGATACACCGACACTATTAGGCAAGGGAAGGGGTAGCGTAAATGGATAGGTACACAGGGCAATTTACCCTTTCCAAAAGTTCATGAGGAGGCCAGGGAAGCTATCAGTGACAAAAAGTTTTTAACGGGACGTTATGGTTTTATTGCGTTACCAAATACATATTACCTTTACAGAGAACAGTATGCTAAAGCAACATTCCGGTTACAATGCCCTACTAAAAATATATGCAAATAAGTAACACAAAATATTGCTAAATGGAAGTTATGGTGAAGGTGGGGTTCTACAAACATATCACTTTTAGAGCAAACACTATTCTTAAGCACCATTTCCGTTACATTCCCCTGCTAAATACCGATGAAATTCACTCACAAAAATCATTGTTAAAGGGACGTTATGGTTAAGTTGTGTTACTAAAAAAGCTATGAAAGTCATTGGAAAACATTCCCACAGGGACGTTATAGTTACATGTAAAACTGAAACCCCCCAGAAATTCGCCAGTTATAATAAGGTATGCAAGCATAATTTGCGTTACCATTGTGCACTGCAAGGACTAACACCATGACCTCAAAGATGACATCACTAATGGCATTGATGACATCACATATATGGTCCACTTGTTTTTATTTACTGACTTATCTAGGCCAGGTGGTTTTGTTCACTAACAGTCAGAATATTAAAATTAAAAATGTGCTGTATAGCTAGACGTTAACCTTGTCAAATGTTCTTAATGTGCTTTCCTTAGGGTTTGGTCTCAGCTGATTGTGCATATACATGGGGCAATAGGCTGGCCTCAAACACACAATTCATTTGTATAAATGAAGATAAACATTCATTGCTATTCACATTTTCTGCTGATGCTGTTTCTTTCTTCCTTAATGTTGTTTCCCTCTATGTGCCTCTGATCTGTATGCATTGGCAGTCTTCATATGTATTGTTTATATGAGCAGAAGTGTGTAGGAAGTCTTGAATTGTTAGGTAGTTATTGCATTTTTAACATTACACAATCACACCTGACATCTTGTTACCAACATTATAAACACAACCCCTTATAGGGACTTTTCATCAAAATGAATTTCACATGTGCTGTCATCAGTGATGTCCTCAATGACATTAGTGATGTCATCTTTGAGGTCATGGGTGTTTGCAGTGCACAGAGGTAGCGCGAGTTATTGTTGCGTACCTTACCATAACTAGCGAATTTCTGGTGTTTTTCGGTTTTAGCTGTAACCATAACGTCCCTGATGGAACGTTTTTCCAATTAATTTCATAGGTTTTTAGTAGCGCAACTTAACCATAATGTCCCTTTAACAATGTTTTTTGTTAGGGAATATATATATATATATATATATATATATATATATTACACGGCCCGTGGTAGCAGGCGTGTAGTTATGGTTAAGTTGCTAAACCCATAGGAAGACCACTTTTTCGGTGGCTTATAACTTCGCTCCCCCTAGAGGAATCCTCAACAAGCTTTGCAAAAAAACGTTTATGGCCCGCTCTGAATTTTTACAGCAGGTTTGGTGAGGTTTTGTGCAGGGGGGAAAAGTTATAGGGGGTCTCCATAGACTGAATGGACACAATCTTTGCACACAGCTAGAGCCCGAACGGTTGGACGATTTACACCAAATTTGCGGCAGGAGATGGGGGCTTGGGTCAGAAAGTGTGCTTTTGTGTATTGGTGGAAATCTGACCAGTACTTTTGTTGCAAAGAACTGACATGTACATCTAAAAATAATTGTGATATCTGGCTCCGCTCCGCCGACCCATTTCCCTGTACGCTCCGTGGGCAGAAGTCTCATTGGCTTGCAATGCGGCGTGCTGTCGGCAAACATTGGACACAGCCAGTGGTTGGCTGGTGGGAAGCGTGCTGTGCAGCAAGGTTTTTTGGAAACACTGCCATGGTGTATCAGCACAGTGCAGTGCCGAAAGGGACTGACAAACAGAATGTACGGCATGTGGTGGTGGGAAGAGGGGATGGAAAGGGTGGGGGAGAGAGAAGTGGTTCATCTGAGATGTATGATTATTAGGTGGACGAAGACGGTGGTGTGCCTGCAGCATCTTTGCATACTGCGCCATTTTGACGGTTCTTGCACAGGCGACTACCATGTGTTGTGAATGCCGGCAGCCTTCATTAGGGCACGATAGCTTGTGCAGCGACCTCTTACCATGCTGACTGGTGGTAGATGAATAGCAGAAGGGAGTGCATTGCAAAACATATATTACGCCATGTGGCGGTGAGAAGAAGGGATGGAAAGGGTGGGGGAGTGAGAAGTGAGTCATCTGAGATATGTCAATAGGTGGACGACTACGTTGATGTGGCTGCAGTATCCATGCGTACAACGCCAATACGTGGGTCTCTGCACAGCCGACTAACATGTGTGCTGCATGCAGGCAGGCTTCGTTATGGTTTGATAGCTGGTGCAGAGACCTCTTTCCGTGGTGGCTGCTGGGAGCTCATTTGCACATGACATGTACAGATAGTGTGCACTCCGGTGTGTTGCGTGTGGTAAGCCCGTAGCCCATTCCATGCACGGATGGAGACCTTGCACCAACAACTATGTGCTGTGGTTGCAATTAGGTTTTACATTGTTGCCTTCTGTGTAGGGTTCGTCAGCATTGCATACATCATTCATTCCATGGGTGTGGTGCTTTTTAGGACATCCTACAGTGTTTACTCCATGGCTGCAGCTACTGGAGTGAACATATCTGCAGTGAGTGCACTGAGTGCAGTGTTGTAATACTGTCAGTATAGAAGAGGGTAGGGTTGAAGTGCAACTTCTATGTGCATGGATACTGAAGTCTGTTAAGTGGGTGCCATAATCAAATAGTGTGTGCATAGGAGAGTATAGGGGTGAACTGCATATTCCAAAAGATTGCGTAGTGTCCATTGCACACAGTGCTGCCTACTGTACTCCACTATGAGGTACTGCTTTTGTGCACTGCATAGAGTACGGCATGTGGTGGTGGGAAGAAAGGGTGGGAGAGTGGGAATTGGTGCATATGAGATATGTCAATAGGTGAACAAAGACTTGGATGTGCCTGAATTATCCGTGCCTACAGTGCCAATTCGCAGGTCTCTGCACAGGCGACTACCATGTGTGCTGAATGCAGGCAGACTTTGTTACTGCACGATAGCTGCTGCGGAGACCTCTTTCCATGGTGACTGGTGGGAGCTCAATTGCAGAAGGAGAGTGCATTGCACATGATATGCATATTGTAGGATACTGTGTATTCCGGTGTGTTGCATGTGGTAAGCCCATAGGCCATTCGCTGCATAGATGGATGCCTTGTACTGACAACTATGTGCCATGCTTGCAACTAGGTTTGACATTGTTGCCTTCTGTGTGTGGTTCCTCAGCATTGACTACATTGTTGATTCCATGGGTGTGGTGCTTCTTAGCACATCCTACACTGTTTACTCCAGGCTGCAGCTAATGGAGTGAACAGTTCTGCAGTGTGTGAACTGAATGCTGTGTTGGATTACTGTCAGTATAGAAGAGGGTAGGGTGGAAGTGGATCTTCTATGTGCATGGATACTGCAGTGTGTGAAGTGGGCTCAATTCTTCAATAGTGTGTGCATAGAAGTGGATATGGGTTAAACTGCATATCGCATAGGATTGTGTAGTGTCCATTGCGCAAAGTGCTGACTACTGTACTGCCATATAAGGTATTGCTTTTGTGTACTAAATAAAGTGCTGGGAGCCATACTATGTGCATGAAACTGGGTATGGGTGCCGGAGGTTGTGTTATGTTTGTAGATTCTGCTAACTGTTGCATGTTGGTATGTGTGTTGAGTTGGTACTTGGGCACATGTTGCCATGCATGGCTGCATTATGTTGTGGTGGGTGTGGGCAAGGCTTAGACTAATGGGTGCAAGGCCAAAGGCCATAGGCCATGCACCCAATAGTCTAGGCCTTGCCGAAATGCACCGCAGCAATGAAGTTTAGACTGCATCTTTCAGAGGGTGCTCACCTTTACAGAATGGCTGTAAAGCACATTTTAGACTTGATAGAGCACCAGAGGTCAGCTGAAATGCATATACTGTTGGTTGGTTCGGTTGGCAGTAACACCATCGTATGTGATTGAAAGTGGGTAGGGGTGCAGGAGGCTGTGTTAAGTTTGAAGATTCTGCTAAAAGGTGCATCTTTCTATGCATACCTGTTTAACGGTGCAGAGGTTGGGTAGGAATGCCTGTGGCTGTGGTAGGTGTGTGGATTGTGGTACTTGGTGACATGATGCCATGCATGGCTGGATTACATTGAGGTGGGTGTGTACAAGGCCTAGACTATTGGCTGCATGGTTAAAAAGGCCATAGTCCATGCACCCAAAAGCCAAGGCCTTCACCACACCCACAAAAGCAATGCAGTTTTGGTCACCTTTACAGAATGGTTGTGGAGCACATTTTACTTTGCATAGAGCACCAGAAGTGCACTGACATGCATATATTGTGGGTTCCATGGGTGTGGTCATTGTTAGAACATCCTACTGTTCTCAGTGTACGGCTGGAGATTGTGCAGTGAAAAGTCTTGCAGTGTGCACACTGGGTGCAGTGTTGGAACACTGTCAGTATAGAAGAGGGTAGGGTTGAAGTGAATCTTGTATGTGCTTGGATATTCTGGTTTCTGTAGCTTCCTGGCAGTAAGCCCAATGTTGTGAAGATTGTGTGGTTTGGTTGTCTGTGACATAATACTTCGTGAATGGAAGTGGGTAGGGGTGGCAGAGGCAGTGGTATGTTTCTGGAATCTGCTAACTGTTACATGTTTGCATGAATCAATGTGTTATGGTGCTGGGGTTGGGTCGAAGTGCCACTGCCTATGTTACGTTTGTTGATTGTGGTTTCCGGCCACAAGTTTGCATGCATGGCTCCATTATGTTCTGATGGGTGTGGGCAAGCAGTAGACTCTTGTGTGCATGGTCAAAGGCATGATGGGTGCCGGTCTGCATGATTTTAGATGCTGACATGCAGTCAAAACTGCATTGCTGCGGTGGGTGTGGCAAAGGCCTAGACTTTTGGGTGCATGGTCAAAGGGCGTAGGTCGTAGGCAATGCAACCAAAAGTCAAGGCCTGAACCACACTGAGAAAAAGAGATGCATAGAGAAAGGTTTTGAGGAGCTTCCGGACCTGGCGATGGTTCTCCTCAAGTTTCAGGGAGTCAGGGAGGCTGTTGCAGAGGGAGGCCCCAGCCGAAAAAAGACATCTACCACCAACTGGTTGCTTGCAGAAGAGACTCACCCTGGGGGAGTTGGATGAGGGAAGAGCTCAAGCAGAGAGATATATAGGAAGTGAGAGTTGAAAGTATTAATGCCCCAAGGCCCAGAAGGCCTTGTGTATAATGCAGAGGGTTTTCACCTTATTCTTTGCAGCCACCGGGAGCTATTGCAGACATTTCAGTGCAGGAGAGCTACCATCCCTGCACTTGAGGCCAAGGCCAAATCGCTTAGTCCTCTTCTGGATGAGTTGCAGAGGGCGGAGAGCCTGTTTCAATAGTCCAGCCTAGACAGAAGCACTCCCAATGACCTCTGATAGTTGTCTGCAAACATTATAATGACAATCCCTGTGGAGGCTTTTCATGAAAACTAAATGCACATGTGATGTCATCAGTGATGTTATCAATGACATTTCTGATGTCATCTTTGATGTCATGGGTGTTAGTCTTAGAAGTGCACTGTGGTGGCACGAGTTATGGTTGCTTAGGTTACCATAACTGGTGAATTTCTGTTTTTTTTAGTTTTACTTGTAACCATAATATGGATAGGTTGTTATTAGTGCAAAGTAAGTGCAATGTTCCTTCCAAGTACTTGTTGCACTGAATATGATAGGTTTTTCCGAGGCCAACGGAAACATAGCGCCCCCTAAGAAGGTGTTTTCTCAGTGAATTGCATAGGGTTTTAGTAGTGGAATTTACCTATAACGTCCCTTTAACAATGTTTTTGTGAGTGAGTTGCAGAGGTGACCGTTTTTTTGTCAGTGAATATATATATATATATATATATATATATATATATATATATATATATATATATATATATATATATATATATATATATATATATATATATTCAAAGTTCCAGAGCAGTCACCAGAAATGCCATAGACCAAACTTGTGCTCCTTTAAATGAGGAAATGGCAATCCCAAACCAAAATATTTCAACACAGTCTTTAATAGAACACGTTTCTCATGGTTTTAAAAGGCATAAAATGGAGGCCCCACATATTGCGTTTCACCACCCACTAGTGACTTGATTACATAAACATATCTCTGTCTAGACTGGCTAAATAGATACAACTTCCTGATCAAAGGGCAATGGGCCTCATCATGAGTCGGCCGGTAAATTGGCGTTTTAACTCCAGCAAAAAGCTGGCGGCAAAACGTTCCACTTACCACCTGTTTTTGGCCATTTTTGGTGCAAATTACAGCCGGCAGTAATAGCGCCTCCCAACTCCATTGGGTTCTATGGACCAAATGGGGCATGGGCAGCACCGGACCTAGTAGTGGTAACGCTATTTGTGCCAGCGGTATCCCGGCGGGATTACCAATGGTATACCGCCAGACTCCTGATGAAGCTAAATGTCTTTCTTTTGTGTTTACCCTTTTCCACAGGCAGTTTTGTTTATTCAACATGCCACCATCCAGCATTGTGTAATTTAACACTATATTTAGTACAGATGGAGGACATTTTGTCATATAATCCACACATTTCTAGACATAACATGTATACAAGATGATGAGCGCACATTCATATGATAACGTTCATAGTGCTTTTACTCTAATTTCAAAACAAAAATACTTCATTACATGCGGGCATGAAAAATAAAACCCAAATACACACAACCAAAATTGTCATGTGCTCAAGTAGTACTCAAAAAGTAGATTAAGCTGCAAAGCAAAATCTGTGCTGTTGTTAAGAATACATAAATGGCACGGATGTTCAACCGCCAAGGGAAGTACCTAGAAAAAATACCCACTTATGTTCAAATGCGATCAAATCAATTGCAGCGAAGCCTACACATTACTTAATGTCAAAGTGTTAAATGCCTCACGATCTTGGAATCAACAAAGCAATTGCATAATACAGAGAACAGAGACAAAAACAAGAATGAAATTAATAGTAAACCATCTATATAATATGAGATATCCATGGTAACACAGAGTAAAATAATAATGTGGGTGAAAATGGTGATGGAATAGCCCCATATTTTGTGCAATACTCTTGTGAAAAGATTTTGGGTATGACTGTATGCAAATATACATGTAAACAATTTTCATATGTATATATTCAAGGAAAAAACTTGAGTTGGAGGGACGTTAAGGTGAGAACTTAACGCCACAAATCCCATGAAATTCAGCTGAAGCCACCTTAACTTTGCATCCCCTGTTGTGCAGCCTATGACCACAGCAATGACATCACAGATCACATCACTAGTTACATTACAACAGTAACTGGCATTAAGCATGACCTTCAGCCATGGTCAGTGTGCATGGATAAACATATTTTAATACATGAAAGGGTACTAGTCAGGGCCTTCAGCTATGGAGAGTGGTCACAACCTTCATGCATTTGCACTAACAGGTTACCAACCATAGATTCTGGCCTTTACCAGTAGATACAGCTTTCAACTGGATTAGGCACTAGCCATGGACTTTAGCATAAAACTGGCCACTGACCACAATTTTTGGCTGTGGCCACTGTATATTCTAACATATAAATAGGCTGCTGGCCATGGTCTTTGATCCTGAGCCGTTTGTATATATTTTGGCCATGTCCACTGTATATTTTAAATAATAAAATGCACCTTGCCCACTGTGTATTACACAAGATTAACCAACCACTAGCTCTGGCTTCCGACCATGCCCACTGTATATTATATACTCTAACCAGCCACTAGCCATGGTCTTCAACACAATAATAGCCAGTGGCTACGCCGACTGCATATTCTGACATATTAATGGGCACTAGCCATGGCCTTTAGCCATGGCCACTGACTAAAGGTTTCAACATTTCTCACTATATATTTTAAAACAGTGATGGCCTACTATGCATGACTTTTAACCATGCACATTGGTATTTGTGAACACTAACCAACCACTAGCTATGGCCTTTGATGCTGGCCAGTGACCCCAATCTTTGTCATGGCCAAGACCACGTCCTAAATTATTATTAAGGTGATCAAACTTTTCATGAGCTACCATATAAATGATTGTCTGTATAACTCTATTATTGATGTAATCATTTTTATACAATGCAATTAGTGTTGTCAACAGTGATGGCATCAGTGATGTGATTTGTAATGTCATCATTGTTCTCATACAACATGTAATTAGTTATGTGATCTGTGATGTCATCACTGTGGTGATGGGCTGCACAACACGCCGTGCAAAGTGAAGGTGGCTTTAGCTGAATTTCAGGGGTTTCTTGTGTTAAGTTCTCACCTTAACGTCCCTGCAACTAAAGTTGTTTCCTTGACTTTCAAGGGTTTTGTTACAATGTATTGCTCACCTTAACGTCCCTGCAACAAACGTGTTTTTCCATGAATTTCAAGGGTTTTGTTATTCCATATATAATTAACATTAATAATACAGAAAAAATGGCTAAACAAAACAATGTATTATGTCTAGACAGTAAAATAAAAAGCAATTGTGCAACCACATTCCCCCCAAATAAACATGTTTTGCATACATACTTGACCTTTTAAAGTATTTACATGTATATGTACTGTTCATGCATAGTTATTAAACTGTTACATTAACTGTGTAGAAGGACTACACTCAATGGGCCTCATTCCGAGTACGGCGCTAACCAATGGCGCTATTAACGCCTTGGTTGACGCCGTACCCGGACCGGCAGCGCCTTGGTGGTTGGCGGAATTACCGCCCCATTCCAAGGTTGGCGGGGCGGTAATTCTCCAATCCCCATTTACCCTTCCCCATTCCCATTCTTGCCCCATAGGGCATAATGGGAGTGGGGAAGGCGTCAATTACGCCACCGTAAATTACGGTGGCGTAATTAACATCAAGGTCCCTTAGCGCCATGGTATTTAACGCCTGCTAAAAGCAGGTGTTAAAAGCACCATGGCGCTAAGGGAACTCGGAGTATGGCGGTAAGGGATTACCGCCACCGCTCTCGTTAGCGGTGGCCGCTATCCCTTACCGCCATACTCGGAATGAGGCCCAATATATTTTAAAATAAATATGTACATGACTACTGCCCATATATGCGTCTACTGGGGATGCATGCATGGCTACAAGCAGTAATGACTGGGTGGTTGCCCGCATGTGCAAAATGAGGAAATAGACGTCCACATACCTCAACACAGCTATGTTACTTCACGGCCAATAGGCCAGCTAATCATATCATGTGCTGCTGCTCTGCGCCTACACATGACTTTCATGCTGTCTGACGTAACCCGCGGTTTGAAATTAGCCAATAGGGTGTCAAACTCCTTTAACATGGCTATAAATCTTTGCTCATGATCCACCAACCAATGAAATCACGCGCTGTGGTTACGTGCCTACAAGTGACTTTTAAGCACGACAACGAACGACCCAACCAAACATTGCAATATATTTATGTGGATATGCCCATGCCGTTTGACGACATTCGCAAATACAAGACTGTCCAATCAGATGTCGCAGCAGTCTGTAGCCACGAATAATCACCACACCACAAAAAATAAGTTCATATTCATCACTGCTTTCTGTACTTGCTAGTGAAAGGGTTTCTCAGTAACTCTAAGCACTTTTAGACTTTACCCCTTACATTCCTCATCCTTTTTGCCCACCTTTCCCTAATCCTATTTCTATTTGCAGTGCGATTTGTTCAGTTTGTGTATGTTTTCTTTTTTTGCAGAATTTTCTTTTTTTTCTTGTCTTTTTGAAGGTTTGACTTTTTTCTTCCTTCTAAGACATTCCATCATGTCTGAACCTGAGAGCACGAGTAGTGACAACATCATAATTTGGGTGGACAATCCATCACCACCAGGGAAAAAGCAGACAGGGATGAAAAAAAACAGCTGAAGGTTACTGCTTCTTCAAAGTGAAGTAACACTGCTCCAGAAACGAGGCGGAGGAGGTACTCTGCACATTCTGGAATAAGACTCTATGCTGCAGGCCTTCTGATGTTCCATCCCACAGCCTAGGAACAGCAATAATGATCAGCCATCTAGTGAGAGTCCATTGGGATGCAGTGGATGACGAATATTGAAAAGCACACAAACATCACAAAAGGAAAATGCATAGGGCCCATTCCTTTAATAGATGATGATCGGCACCACGTGTAGAACCTCCATCCACCAGTGCATCAACAACTCCAACTGGAAATGAGGCCACTACATCTGCAGTGGTATCCACTGCACAAACGCCTCTCTTACCGACACCCGATATAACCATTATGAAAGGCATTTGTAAACAATTTGGCAAATGGTTAGTCAAGGAAGATGCCACAGTTAACAAATGTCAGGAGACATTCGCACAACACCAGATTACCTGCCATTTTAAATTTTTTTTTAAGTGGCAACCCCCCCGTTTTTTCTCCCAAAAATACAAATAGAACACTTATATATGTTCCTTTTTATTTTAATTCCCTTTGTTATATGTTTCATCCTTATGTCTTTTCCTCCCCTATTCCACCCCCCTCATTCCATCGCCCAAAATGCCCCTTTTAAGGGCCACTGTTTACGTTACAAGAATTGATCAAATAAAACACAGACTTCAAAAATATATTACAATATATTTTGTAATTTATTTTATGAAGTCTCAGTACTCAAAATTCCCAATTGTTGTCTGTAGCCACGGTAAACAGGGGACCCCGTTTAGCTGAGAATACAAGTTCTTGAGTCATTGCTCACTTTAGCCGTGCAAGACAAATCCTGCAATTCATTGGCTAACACGGTAGCCGTGGCGAGAAACAATATTATTAAAGAAAATATACAGCTGTTTGTATGTAGATGTATATTTCTCAAAAGTCTTACCATACACCTTAATATGTGATTGCCTTTCTTCCAAATTACCAACTTTGAAAGAAAAGAAAATGTATTTGATGTTAATATTAAAGGCCATTTATTCTGTGCACTATCACCACCAGAGTGTTCCTCTAGTGTTCATCATAAAAAATAAATACACAATTATTTATGTTTTTTTTCATAATTATACTAAACAAATACTGATTGTATTCCAAGTTCACAACCACTTACAGGTTGTTTTTATTAATCAAGCTATAGAGAAAATACACTTCTTGTTGGAGAAAAAAAACTATCTTCTGTTATTTTAAATCTTCAACATTTAGGTCATTACAAACTAGTTTTTGCAACGGCAAATTTCGAAAAAGAATTGCCCACAAAACCCAAAGTTTTTACACTGATAAAGGCCTTTCACTACAATGCACAGTTGTTACAATACTATACAAACATTACTTAATACTACATGATGCCAAATTTACAGATTACTTTATGCAACCTTCACCAAGGAACCAAGACATATAACCTAACTATGTCTTCAGTTTTACAAATAAATGAAGACATGCCAAAACTGTAACATTATTTTGAGTATTAATCTTATTTAAATATAGCCATACCTATATTTCAAATAATAGATAGACAATAAACATTTCAGTGTAAACATATTAACACTTGGCAAAAACAACACTAATAATTTAGCACATGTAATATCCGTACTTCTTATAAAATCTGTGTGCGTCCTTTGTTTGGACACTTACACACATGAGAAGTTAATAATGACATTTCATATTATACACATGATATTTAAAATAATGTAACACTACAAATTATTATATAAAATTAACTTAGCACTGACACTTCTACGCACTAAGGAATACCTTTTTTCACTATATCAATAATCATTCTAAAGTTATAATAATGATATATACATTGCCATTTCATATCTTCGTTCATAATTTTTTCTGGTCACCTACACACCTAAGAGGATAATGACAATTTTCTTAAACCTACCATCTATATAAATAAAAATGTAAATGTTTGTCTGTTCAAAATCTTAAATCTCTGAAAGTTCTTCACCGATTGCATTAACATTTTGACACAACATTGCATTTGAATACATGCATATTTGTTTATACCTATCATACATGGATGTCACATCGGTGACAGGTAAAAACATGCACAATCTCTTGGACGTAAAAGCAACACACACTATACTAAATATTTTACGATTCCATTTCAAGGTTTCCGATTTAGAATGGCTCAAATACGTGCCGAGGAAGCAACAGAGCGACGTGCAGTCAGACTTCAGGATGCACGGTTGCATGCGCGGCGATCATGGTCTGCAGCTTCAGATCTGCTTCGCTCTCAACAGAATGAACGTGACAGGCTGAGAGTGGCTAAAAGACATCAACGAGAAACAGCAGATCAGCAGCAAACACGACTCCATGCTCAGCAATCACGCAATTACAATCGCCTTGCATTCCGGTACAACCCAGCTGATGATTATAGTTTGAGCCGGCATGTCCTCATCGGCACTATGACTGAAGTGTGTCCTTATTGCAAGGCTCTGAAATGTAATGGAGAAACAAAAGGAATGTGTTGTGCCGATGGGAAAATTAAACTGCCTCAACTTGGAGAACCGGCAGAGACATTAAAAACTTTGCTTGCCGGATATAACGCTGAATCAAAGCATTTCCTATCTAACATCAGGAAATACAACTCATGCTTCCAAATGATGTTGTTCAGCACAGGAATCGTATCAGCTCAATTCATGGCAACTTCCGTTTGCAATCACCATAAACAAAGCTCAAGGCCATTCTTTACAATTGTGCGGTTTAGATCTAGACATGGATTGCTTCTCACATGGACAATTATATCTTCTGTGTTCTACAGTCGGCAAACCAGGCAATCTCTATATCTGCACAGACAATGGAACAACAAAAAAATATTGTATACCCACAAGCATTGTGAAATTAAACATATTACAA
Organism: Ambystoma mexicanum; assembly: GCF_040938575.1. NCBI lineage: Eukaryota > Metazoa > Chordata > Amphibia > Caudata > Ambystomatidae > Ambystoma > Ambystoma mexicanum. The sequence continues at coordinate 692,191,888 of NC_090923.1, forward strand.
ACATGAGCTTTCTCTTTTATTTCTTTTCCATTTAACCAGACTGAGCCACAGCAATGTGTGGCCCGGGACAGCTAGTACAAAATAAAAAAAAAACATGCACGGTTTAATGACTGAATAGATTATCCAACTTTTCTGAAAACTTCACACTGCGTAAAGAACATATTTAGACATTTAACATACTAACCTTTTGAGTAAGGTATTTTTTAAAATAATTAGAATACTTTTTTTAAAACTTTGTGTGCATACATATGTTCAGCACCAATGCACATAATAACTAAACACAGTATATCTAAATTCTTCCCTAAAACTTATATTAATAGTTACATCTCATGCATTTTTCAAACATTTCACTATAGGTTATTTGTATATGCAACCTACTGTTTACTTGTTTCATAGGTAAACAGTCATGACCTTCTCCACTCCCTCACACTCAAATGAATGTACAGGGAACCATGTATGTAACCTTGCTCTTATAGGGAACACTTTTACATAATAAAATATACAGTGTTCCTAAAACAGAAGTAGAAGATTGCAGAATGCTGTTTTCTCTTCTAATTTATATGATCTTCAGAATATTCTAAATTTATTTAATACTGTTTTTAAAGTGCATCCTAGTAACACTCCATCTCCTACTTTACATAATACCCGCATTACCCTATTTTTCCAATTCAAACTTTTATTTTGCATGTTTATATTCACAAATAATATAACACATATATTTTAGAACTTTGCTTCTAACAACATTAAGTAAACATTCTTTAAACCCTTATCTAGCTTAGTGTGTCACTATAGAGTCATTACAAACACATCAATCTACTTCTGTACACAACCATGTTGTGAAATGTCCACATTCAATGGATGCCCCTTCATGAAAAATAATTGCACATGTTTTAAATGTTTTCTTACTAACAGAAACTTGACCAGATGTGTCATTCTTTATTGATATGTTAAATTTCCTACCATCTACACTTTATCTTTGAAACATAATCAATACATACTTATTAAAAACTACATTTTGCAGTGTTGATTGTGAATTACAACCACAGTCACTGCATTGCATATCATGGAATGCTTTAATTACAAGATCAGAACAGTGTACATTTTTCTGATCAAGCAAATGCAAATACACACATCTTTCACATAGAACTGGAGTAGAATAACCTTTCTTACATGTTAGACATACATGAATCAACTCATAACCAATTCCTACATACCTATCTACATTACCAATTTCATTCACTAATAAATCAAAGACAATCATTACAAATTCGTGACTATCTTCCTGTGTATTTTGAGAAAATTGTTGATGTCCACTTGCAACAACTACTACATTTCGGATCGACATTGCTGAATGTAAACTGTTTTTATTTTCATCTACAGGAATTTAAGAAATAAAAGTTCCACACATAGCTGCTTCTATGCTGTGCATGTTATTACTTGCATTAATAGAGTCATTTGAAACAACATAGACAAATCTGCATTACAATAGCATCCAACTCCTGTTTCACTACTAAATCTGCAATGAGAGTACGTTATAGTTGAACGACTCTCCAACTCTGTTAAATTCCATTGATTTTTAGTGTTACTTATTTCGTTTGAATGTGCTTTCACTGACTCCTTAAATTTCCTGGATGAGTGCTTCACAGGTACAACTATAAGTTTCAGGTGAGGAGCATACAGTACAAGCAACATATGATATTCTTCAATGCAAGAAGTGTCAGCTTTCACTTTACTTTCATCAAAGTTTATTCAAAATAAACCTTCTATAGTTTTTGCACGTGACAAAGCTACATATGATATTCCTTCTTTAAACACTGTATGACCAATGTCAATACATGCTTCTTCTAAAGTCAACCCTTGTGATTTATGAAAAGTTATTGCATAAGCAGAGCACATTGGAAACTGACTCTTTTCACAAAGGTATCCTTAAAAAGCATGAAATGTGCAAAGGTCTAATAAATGAAGTGAGTTCCTTCTACACGATCAACTTAACTTCAACATGTTCAATATTTGTACTGTGAGGAAAAGTGTGAAATACAAGCACTCTTCCCATTGCTACATTGCCTTGACCAATTTATACATTCAAGTTCCTCTTTGACATTATTTGGGCATTGATGCACATTTTTTTAAGTTAAAACTCCTTCCAGACCTGCTGTTTTAGAAACTGAATTCTCTAGTTGACCTACTCAAGATTTTGCTCACTTATCTAACTTTAAAGGCAATACATAACCATATAAACATCACAAGATTTATCTCTACAATGTTTTGCTTCTCTGACAGTAACATTGTAGAGTTAAACGTGTTACACCATGGAAGTGTGCACATAAAAGCAACACAAGAAATGTTTCTTTCCTTAAGTGTCAACAAGACATCAGATGGACTGAAATCTGCATGAAACATGTTAGAAATCAATCTTTCCTTTAAGACTGCTTTCACATTTTCCTCAAGAACACCTATACAAATCTTATTAAGCATGTCTGCATACTGCAGATTGACACATATTAATGGTAAGTTCCTGGATTTCAAAACAATTCCACAGGTTAACATGACCAATACTTCCTATACATGTTTGACTATCTTAGATTGCAGCATTCTGAAAACTGATTGACCTTTCACCGCAGTTATTTGTAACAAGTCTCCAAAAACAACTACATGTTTACCTCCGATCAAAATGTTGTAGTCTGTCTTCAAAACCTCTTGCATTTGCAAGTGAATGAAAGCTAGCATCAAGTTAGACACCATACTTACTTCATCTACAATCGAGGAATTCAATTTTCTAAAAACCTTTCCTACTTCCTCTACTCTACTTGATATACATTGTCAATACTCTACTTTGTTGTCATTCTCCACTGGTAACATTAACAGGCTTTGTAAAGTAACACCTCCTACATTAAATACTGATAAACCTGTTGGAACAGTTACAATGCATGACAAAGAGGAATCTGTTACATTTATGATCACAGCTCTTATTGCATGAATTAAACAAGAGTTACTTGCTCCTCCGTGTCCACTAACATACAGCAATACAGGTTTGTATTGCACACAAGAGCATGCACATTTGTCATGCAGTAAACCATGTAAAGACCTATTTTTAATTATATAATACATTTCTTTTTGCTCTATATTATGTTTACCAACAATGCCATCACAATTCACATCTGCAACTTCACTTTGTTGCATTGCAATTTCTACTTCTTCTATAGCAAGCGCAACATCAGTTTGAATAATTGGCTCAAGGAAATTTTGACTTCCTGCTGCAGAATCTTGACAGTCTTTATGAGTCTCTTTTGCCAATTCATTTGCCAAAATTCTTCTTGACGTAGTCCTTTCTCTATTAAATCCAAGTACTGCTCACATTTTGGATATGCAATTTTTTTTTTGTGTGCAAAAAATGATTCTTCTAAAGTTTCAAAACTTCCAAGCAAATCACGTTCTGCATGCCATGTAAAGAACAACTGCAAAACACAATACCAAAATGATTCCTTTTTCTATGCAGTTTGCAAGACAGTTTCATGTGGTTAATAAGACTTGCCGTCTAATGTCTCAGTAGACAACGACTACATCCGTGTATTTTTAACCATCCTCTGTCACTGTTTGCCTCAATATTTTGATATGCGTAGCATTGAGCTACTGCTTATAAACAAAGATCCTCCAACATTTCAGATCAATTTGGATAATATATATGAATCAAGTTGGTTTTCAAAAAGCTCTGTACTGTCAGGTGCTGCTTCAGCTAACTGCTCTATTTCAGTAAATGGCTTCAATACACGATTTCTAATACTAGCTGGTTTAAGACTTAACCAAACTACATTAATGATAGATCCATACAAAGGCAAATGCATTAGCCAATCTGCAGCTTTGTAGCTACCACACTCTCTATGTGAAAGTATCCTCAAACCAAAACATAGAAGTTTCTGACTGAGACTTTTATATGCTGATCCATCAGCCCATACTTCAGCTGCATTGCTCTTTTCTGCTTTTGTTATTTAGGCTATAACATAACATAATGAAGAAACAGCTGCTGAATAATCAGCAATACATTTGCCATCAGTATTTGCATTCCATAGCTGAGCAATGACAGAATTGTAATCATTAATGAATTGGCATTCCTTATCCCTTTTTAAATGATTTCTCTTTGACTTACAAGTAACATGGTATTGAATAGATTGCATTAAACTATTCACTCGACCAACTGGTGTCACAGGCCTTCTAAAGCCAAATCTGCACATGTCTTTACTTTTGCATTTTCTATGACAGTACTTTCCACATGGATGCTTTTGAAACCGCCCCACCTTGCATCTTAGATCAGCATTCACGTGCTGAGCTGGAATAGAAAAAGTAACATATTTCCAACGAACTCCATCACACAGCCATCGTTTTCCTTACCAAATTGAGGAGCACCTTTAATCTACAACAGCATATGTATATGCAGAGCCCTGTGTGCATGGTACTCTTTCCTCCAAAATAAATGTTCCACAGGGTATAGTGTAACATATTCTTTATTACATATAAAGCTTAACATGGCTAAAAAATCTGTGATGAAAAAAACGGGATACACTTACAGGGTCCATAGAACACAATTCTCCTGGTGTCATGTGTTCTATGTTTTCGTTCTGTTCTCTTCATTAGTTTCCTGAATCTACTCTGCAAGATCATCCCAACCATACTCAGTGCAACTTAAAGTCACAAACCATGTTGGAGAGTCCAAGTTTCTGATCATGCATCTAACCTCGGAGTGTCTCCTATCCCAGTATTCTTTAGTTCCTCTCATTGTAGCAAGATTATTCATAAGTTTTCCCTCTAACACTTCAGTTTTCTTTCACCTGTTGCAGCGTCTCACATGCAGAAAGATGTTTAAATCTAGTTTTGTCTGAAGTGTATGAGCAACAGAATAAGAAAAATTTGAAAATTCCCTTTCAAACAATAAGTGAAAAATATATTCAACCTAAGTGCAGAATCATGAATCTTCTGAATAACGGTATTCTGAAGCAGATATTCGTACTTTCCGATCATCCAGTCTCTCTCCAGTACCAGATAGAAAAAGCATAGGCACCAACAGGCTTCTAATGTCTTTTCACAGATACTAATTGGTGCACCTTTCGTTGCTTTTATTTGAAACAATTCTAAGCTGTCGCCCTAGCTTTACGTGAGTGTAGAGGATGAATAGTGTAATGTTCATACAAACTATTCCCTTCTGCAACAGATAGATGCTGAAATTGACATTCACTGCTTTTGTTTGTTGACTCAACATCAAGCATCGAAAAATCTGGTGCAGTCCTACTGCCTTTGTATAAATCATTGTGCTCCAGTAGAAACGCCAATGTATTTTTCACTTTTCCTGTATCTATAAGCTGTTGCCAAATCCTCTAATCTTTATTGGCAACACCATTTACTAAAACAAACAAAGAATTTTCAATGTCACGCTACACTCCTAGACTATTAAAATGTTGTTCCAAATCCAGAGGTTAATACACAACTTTGCCTCTCACACCTTGCACTAATGACTTCTTAGGCAGATTTGACATCTTTGTTTGTAATCTAACCTAATTTGGACAGGATGAACAGTTTCCAATGCAATCACATCAAACCTGTTACATTTTTAAAGCACAACAGGGATTTCAGGCACTACCATGTCATTTAAGACACTTCTTGGAGGAATACGTGTTCAATTATAAAATCCAACAAAGTGTCTACAAGCATACAGTGCCTCACTTGCATCAAATAGTTATTCTACAAACAAATACAGATACAATTCTTTCCAAACATCATCTACAGTATGTTTAATGTTTTTCTCAACATAGACTAGTTGCACTTCAGACTTATAAAAAGTGTGTCGACAAGATACAGAAACAATGGGCCTGATCACGACTTTGGTGGTAACACTTAAATCCGGCGGTAGCGCTATTACTGCCAGATTTAAGGGTCCGCCAAATCAGGACTTCGGCGGAATTCGACCCAGCTCTGACCTGGGGGGAAATCTGCCGAAAATTCGCACTGTTACCGCCAGCGGGAAATCCGCCAGCGGTAAGAGCGCACATTTTCCCCATTGAGCCCAATAGGGAATGGGGCATTCCCGAATGGGCTCAATGGGGAATGGGGAATTACATTACCACCAAACTCGTGATCCGGTGCTATTAGCGCCGGGGAGTTCGACGGTAGGGCTAATACCGCTGGTGGTAATACCACCGGCATTACCGCCAAAGTCATGATCAGGCCCATACTCTTTTAAATGCATTATATTTATCATTTGCATTGAAGATGCTAAACTTTCTACAATTCCAGTCAAAAGTATTTGATTTAAAACTGCAAGATACATACTAGCTGGTTTTCACTCATACAGTTTAACTAGAAGGTATCTAATTTTAGTATGATGTGCAGCCAGCATTCTTATATGATGAAACTGACTCTTACATCTACTTTTATTAAGACAAGCTTGAGAGTGATCCAAAAGTTCTATGTTTTCCACAAACTTCACAATCATATATTCTTTGTAGCATCTGCATTTGCACATTATAATTTTCATGCAAAACTTGCAAAAATGTCTTTAAAACTGTACAAGAAAATGTATCGATATTGCACAAATAATTGCAAATCCATACCTCACAATCCTTCTTTCTTTTTATTTTTGACTGACCTAGCCTTTCCATTTCTTTATTATTACACTGTATAATTTCTTCTTTTTTAGACATAACATCATTTTGGACTTCATAGCTGTGTCCACTGTCATCAATAGCTTGTGGAACTTTCTTTCCTTGAATGTAACTCTCCTCATTAAAATATCTTTCACTCTCCACCAAAGACATCACAAAATTTGCCATGTGTAAGTACATGAACTGTTTCTATATTTGTATAGAATGGTGAAGTCACCTTAAGTAAATTCTTAAGTTTATTCAATACGAAAATGAACAATATTCTTTTCATATCATAAACTTTCTCAATTATTACTTGTACTTTTTTCTTTTCCCAAAAACGTTTTTACCACATATCTAGATTTTGGTTTGAGACTCCCCCAAAGATTTGTTAACACTTGTAAGTGGTACATTTTCCTATACATACTTGTATTCCTATGTTTCAAATTGATAGCAGATTTGATACCTTTTTTTCTAAAAAAACGTATATATATATATACTATAACTTTCCAATCCAGGCTGATAGGTGGAGATGGAATTTAACGACCCACCAACCCAGGATCGTACTGCCAATCGAAACAAGAGACTCACTCAAAGCTGTGGGATGTAAAAGCCTGTTTCTTCCCTTCAGTCAAGGTGTAATAATTATTTGCACCATGGGCTTTGCCTGGGGTGACGTATGACAGCAAAAATAAAAATAAAACATTAACAAAACTGTTCGAAACTAGCCACCATGATTAAAAAAGAACCTTTAATCTAATATCACTACTTCTACTCAAAAACAAATGTCACCATGTATATCCTCCCTACACTATCCATCTCCACTATCACTACAGTTTGAATAGCTAAATCCCATGGCAGCGGCATAAAACTACCCTACCAAACCTAATCAATAATAGCATAATCCTCATACCACTACGCACTTCTTAAATAATACCTCATATACTCTACACTTAGCTTCAGAGTAGAATTCACAAACAACTTCTAAATAGAAGAAATGTTCACTAGAAACATGACATTTCTTTATTCACATTCATAAAGGTGTTCCAAAATAATATGTAACAAATCTTTGCTTTCATATACCAACCAACTTTTCATTAATCTATGGTATGTTCTCATTCGGAAGTAACATGATAAGATAACATAGCACCACGATAATGCACTGCCAATAAGTGGGCACACCCAGCTCCTGCTTTCACACCTCACAAGCCTCTACTTAACAGCTGAACACCAACTCCAGGTCTACACCATTAAGTATACTAGTGGTCACGTAACAAGGCCCTACAACACCCTTGCATCTCCCAGCACCCAGTTAAATACACCTTCTTAGCCATTTTCAACAAAAACAAACATGCATAATTAACTACCTCAACAGTTTCAACCTATTTCAGCATAATAAGACAATAGTATGATTCACCATCCTGCATTTTAACTACAAACTAATAACTACTACTGCTACTCAACAAAGGATATCAGCATGTATATCCTCCTTTCACAGTCCATCCCCACTCCACTAAAGTTTCAATGGCCATGTGCCCTAAGCAGACCCAGAAAACGTTCTTAGCAAACCTCATCAATAATACTGTTTCCCCCAACCCACTATGTACCCCCATTCATTTGACATCTCCCTATGTCAGTTCATTGCATAACAACATATTGCATTACATAGCATGGACGTCTGCCCTTCCAAAGCACACTGATTGCAAGCAAATTGAAAAAATGCCAAATATGATTGTTCATTATTATTTCTAAATTACTACCAACCATTACATGACAGTGGAAATCCTGCAGTATAAAAACATGTCCATATACTATCAAACCGTACCCACTTAGCCACTATAAATTCAACATCTTCACTTCATAATTTTACACTTCCACAATTCTAACATAGTCGACAATCACCAATGTAGGGTCACAAAAAACAGCTTACTATTCAAGTACAAAGCACACACACAGCCACAACATTTGTCAAGGGTAGAGTTATACTGCTTGGTTCACACTAGGGTTTCTTAGGCACCCTCATTTGTATCACATCATCCAATGACACTTCACACTTCACAAGCATCTACTTAACAGCTGAACACCAACTCCAGGCACACACCATTGAGTATACTATTAGTCACATAACTAGGCCCTAACACAACCTGGCTTCTCCCAGCACCTCCTTGGCCAACCTCAACAAGAAACATGCACAATTAACTACTTCACCTGTTTCCACCTGTTTGAGTATAGGCATGGTATGGTATTGTTTATTTAAATAGCGCCTATACACAGGCAAGTGTTTCAAAACACTATAATAAGACAATAGACTGATCGACTATCCTGCCTTTCACCTACAAACAAATAACTACTACTGCTACTAAACAAAAGATAGCAGCATGTATATCCTCCCTTTACTGTCCATCACCACACCACTAAGGTTTCAATGGCCATATTCCCTAAGCAGCCTCAAACAACGTTCTTAGCAAACCACATCAATAATTCTGTTTCCCCAACCCACTATGCATCCACATTCATTTTACATCCCCCTATGTCAGTGCATTGCACAACAGCATATTGCATTACATGGTGTAAGGGATAAAGGGTTGTTTGGCCCCCCTCGTACATTCGGCACAAAAGAAACCTAATGTTCGTGGAATAGTGGGGAGACGTCCTCCATTGCCCTTCCCTGACAACAGCGGAAGAGGGGCTATTTCAAGACACATTCGGACTCCATTTTGTGCACCTATAGGCTCCATTTTTGGACTAGACCACATCCTGCTAAACTATGAAGCCTTCTCTCCCTGTTGAAGCGTCGCACACAGCGAACACTGACAGCTCCCACCTCCTCCTCCTGTGTCTGTGCCACCCAAGCTCATTTCTCATGGATACTCTGGCGCAAATTGTTACAAGTAAAATGTGTATTCTTTTCCTTCCTCTGAGATCACTTCCCTGTGTGTGACTGTGGTGAATCTCGACTTGTGGCCCATCCATCTCCACAAACCGGCTCCTGCTCCTCTCACCCTCACCTTTGAAAGTTAGTGCCTGCACAACATTTGCCCCTCCATTCGTCCTTTGATGTAGCAGAAGTGTGACCCTTCACCACTGACCACCCTAGAGTGCCCCCAATATAACTGGTTTCATGTCATCATATATCCAGCCCAAATTCAACACGTTCCAATCCATTCCCTCAAGCTCTGGGGTGCCATGACAAATAAATCCTAGATCAAGCCCCCTGATAAAACACCTGGAGGGCAAGACCCTCGTACCCTTTACTTCTACAAAGGCCTGAGGCAGGAATGTTTAAATAAGTGTCTGCAATGTATAGCTGTGCCCACATTCTAGTATATGGTTTATGTTTTGCATTATTTAGTGCATGTCAGGAGATATCATGTAGCTTAGTTTAGACAGAACATTCTCCTCTTGTGAACCTGGCATGACCTTCACCTCGCAAGGATGAGCCAAGCTGGCCCGCGTGAAGTCTACCGGACCTCCAAGCTGCCAGCCAATTGTGTGGAGCCGGTCCCTACCCTACTATAATGTATTCATGTCTTTCACCAATCCCAATGTAACTTGATGTACCTATAGGGAAACGTCACTAGTGATGTTTCAAAGGCTTATAATGTACTGTTTTTGTATTGCCTGGCAGAGCGCTCTTGAGACAACACTATTTTCTATGCATCTTTGTTTTACTTACAACCTTTCTCCTGGTCTCATACACTACTGTGGTGTGTCTTTTTACTATGAGTTTTTAATTGCCTTTTTGGAGAATGACCACCTTCCCTTGGTGACCCCGGCTACGCGAATGTGTGTGCTCTGAGAAAGACCCCGTGCCATGCGGTGAGATCCGGGACGCCCCCAACAAGACAACTGCCACCTACGGCTGACCAGTAGTAAAGAGCGTACGCCCCAGAGAGGTTCCAATGGTTCCAGTTTGGCAAATACCCAACTGCTCTCCGGAACCGGGCACAGCTTTATTGGGGGGGGTGACACCCTGATTGTGGATAGACCGTGAATGGAGGCTCTCAGATCACCTCGGACACGTGAGTATTGGTTGCGAGAAAATTAAAGGAAGGGAAATTAAAGGGGGTAAAAAGGAAAAGTGTAACGGTGAGGGAACGGCCTGGGAGTCAGATTAAGCATGCATGGGATTGTATGCGTGTTGAGTACTGCACTTTTCTTCTTCTTTTCTTCATATGGCCAATAGGATTTTTATAGAGGTAACAGACTAAGAGAAGAATTTGGGAACGTAGCTCCAAAAGGAGGTGGAAGGCGGCGCTGCATAGTACTGTCTCGACCAGTGCAGGGATATGAGTGGGAATAAAAAAGGAAATACGTAGGAGTCTTGTATATTGAGTAGACTCGGGAGACATGAGCCAACTCCTTTACTTGAGAGAGCAACTTTCTTAGAGGTCGGCCAAGAAGGGGCCAAGGAAGAGGTGAATGTGAAGAGTGAATGTGGGGGAAGAATCCAAAAGTCTCATAAAGGGGAAGGGCTAAAACCAAAGTGCTACAGATATCTGTTTTATGTTCATTGTTGTTAGTGAAGTACGTCAGTTCGTTCAGGTATGTTCGTTAAATGGTTTTATGTTTCATTTGTTTTGATTATGCTCATGAAATGTTCAGGATATGACAAGGTATAAGTGAAATGTTTTAAACTGTGAAATTTTATGCTAAGCAACCTAAGGTTAACTGACATACTTTTGATGACATTACTGCACACACACACACACACAAGCAAGTAACAAAGTAGAATCATGGGAGCAGATTCACCTCTGATGCATATTTGTCAATACCTCCCTCTGTAAAGTGAAAAGATAAAACAGTATCATGACCAGTGGCTCACTGAGATTAAAGGGGAGGCGTCATCCCAGGTATGGCCGGAAAGGGGACCATTGGATAAAAGGGTATTAGATCTTGTGACAACATATTTACTGGCCAAATGCAAGGGGAAACAACTCCAAAATTGAGGGGAGGTCATGGATCTCTGGAGGATGCTCTAAAAAACGCCTCCAGCTAATAGCACAGAAGGACAACCTGAGGCAGTAACTGCCCAGGCAGTATGGGGGGGGAGTGAGGGCGGGGAGCCCAAAAACTGTACCAACTAGTAACCAGACCGGCCGAGGTATACAGTGACCCTTCGTATTTGCCCCAGCCTGGCGCGCCCACCACACCCATGGCAGTAGCCCCGCCCCCTTACAATCCAAGAGGTGTGTACGGTCCCACATGCGCACCAACAGTAAACATTGCATGTCTAATTAGGGATTTAGAAGCACAACTGACCACGACACAAACAGAATTAACCCAGCTGAGTACACTTTGTGATAGTAGCAAAATGTTGCCAGGGGGCGGGCAGGCACAATCGCCGACTCCATCAAAGAACATCTCCAGTTTAACAGAGGATGAGTGGAAGTCCGGAGAGTTTTTCTTCCAGCTTAACAACACCCCAATAAAAGTACTGTGAGTAGAGCAAGGGAGAGACCAAGTAAGTGATGAACAAGCACTGACAGGGAAAGCATCTGACAGGGAAATAGAAGAAACTTGGAGTGGTTTGGATCAATATGAGGAAGGAACAGCCGCAGCAGTCATACCACTGCCGCAGCGAACACAGCGGAAGAAGGGGAGCTGAGGGAAAGATGGCATGGAAGGCTCAGGAGCAGGCTAGGGAAAATGATACTGACAAAAAAGAAAGGAGTAAATGTAAGTAAGACAAGGGGGAAAACAAAGTTACAGATCCCCCTCATTCACAAAGGAGCAGGAAGGCCTGACTATGTACTTTGGGCGCTGATGGACACAACTAATTTGTTAAAAGCATTGTCTCCGCTTTCAGGAGTGGTGGTGTGTTAGGCCGAATTACATGCAGTACCCTTTGGGAACACTACACACAATTAAGACTACAGGTACAAGCACAATCTCACTTTTGGTACAAGACTGTACTACACAGTTATGTGGTAGCAGTGGCTGAGCAGACAGACTTATCTCAAGAGGGATGTGAGCAGTACAAGATGTTACACAAAGGACTTTCAATCACAGTAGTTCAAACAAACGCTTACTCAAGGTTTCTTGGTTAAAGAATATACATTTATTTACACATTTAGTTAGAAAAAACTCCACTAGTAACAGCTCAATATCACACTATCATACACTACAGTACTCAACCAATACGTTTCTGAATAAGTTAGGCTCCCCTGAAGTGGGAGCAATGTGGCACTTCAGTAACTTTCAAAAAGGGTAGAAAGACAAAGGTTCTAAGAATCAAAACACAGTTACTTTCATAGGCAGGGCATATAGTTTCAGTTCACTACAAGAGGCAATTCAATTCAATAGGCCTGGGCCAAAGTCAATGGTTCAGTGTCATTGATAGGATAGCACAGTTCTGGTAGTAAACGGTTAAGTCTTTGCCAATGTTCTTGGAAGTAGTTTGCAAGGAAATTAGCTATATGTCGGATTAGGAGCGAACAAGACTCCAAAGTTGGGAAAGTTTCACAAAGTTTCACCGCAGCAAAGAGGATTTCTCTACCACACTTGCACAGTACCTTATGGATGAAGAAAAGCTGTAGCTGAGGCAGTTGTTCTTGGCAGTTCCTGCAGATCTAGCTGTTCCTGAGCCTCAGTCATGGGGACAAGAGGGAGGATGTCGGGAGGTTCCTTTACCACCCAGGGAAGAAGCCACCAGTCTGGCAAAACGTTGGGTAAGATGTGAGTGCCTTAAAGTTCACAATCTGGCATCCTTCTCACTGGCTATCCAGTTTTCAACAGCACTCTGATGAAAATTCGACCAGTATGGAGATGGTTTCCAGGTGGCTTGCGAGTTGGTTGTTCCCACCAATGGAAGAAGTTGTCCTTGAAGGGATTTTCTGTTGAGGGAGTTTCAGGCAATTCAGACCTGCAGCAGGGCTTCACCGGGCAAACCAATGGTCCAGGAGTTGCAGCAGTCGTCTTCCTTCAGCTCGTCTTCGGTTCTTTCGTCCCAGTCGTCGACTCTGCCTTCCATGTCCCAGAGACATGCTTTTAAACAGTTTTCTCCCATTCATTCCAGCCTAGTTGTCACTCACCCAGCAGGGTGACTGTGCTTGCCAAAGGCCAACAAACAAAGGGACCAAACCTGGATTGGTGCGCAGAGACAAACACTAAAAGGACCTTTCCAAAAAGAAATTGTGAAAAAAGATGACTTGGTCTGTTTTTACAGAGGAGTCTTGGGTGCCATAATGAAAAACATGGCTGACCCGATATTTAGCTACCGGTGTTCTCCGTCGTGAAAAATCAGGGTAGTTTGTACAAAAACCACTGCCACCAGCCATTTAAAGAGGAAAGGGTAGCATTTGGCTGCTACATGAGTGTTTAGACCCAGGGGATGCCAAGCAACCCCTCCAGCACTGTATAGGAAAATAGTGTGGGCTGGGTCTATGAATTTAAAGAGACAAGTTAAGTCAATTTAAGTTTTCATTCACTGGGAGACAATAGTCAGTCCCAGAGAAAGCATTTAAAATTTGGGAAGTCTGAAAGACATCCCTGTGCCACTGCAATGACGGTGCTGTGTGACACACAAGAAAAAGATGATGCATATGGAGTTGTGTAAAACTCCATATCCAAAGAACACAAAAGTAAAACACACATCAAAATACATGAAAGAATGGGAAAAAAGGCTCACAAACTTTCCAGGTGAAAAATGTAAATCATAGAAATCCAGCAAAGTTGCTGGGGGTTTCAAAAGGTAAGGGAAATTAGCACATTTATGAGAATTCTCCCTAACATGGGGAAGTGGATATATGCTTTTGAGAAAAACACTGCAGGGGTCCCATTGGCTATAGGGGATGTTTAAAACGTGATAGTGTCCACCGAGGATGACCAAGCAGACGGGGTTTGGGTGAAGGTGGGGTTCCCAGGAGTAACTATTGATTGTGACCGCCATGAAGGGCCATACTTTAATAAAGTGAGGGCCCAGGTATGGGATGCACTGCCGAGAACCTTCCCTGAAATCCCTGACTTACCCTCTGTGATGCAATGCACAATGGGGGTTGAGGAAGACGCTGCGCAGTAGATTCTTCGGGTGCAGGACATGTGGAGGGCAGAGACCGGCAACACTTGGCACCAGTCAACCTCCCTTTTTTACTTCATTATCAAAAGAGACCTCCTGAAGGAGGTACAGAGGGCCCTAGATAAGATAGGATAGATGCCAGGAGCTGGCCTGAAATACAGAGTATCATAGTACACCACTGTAGGAGGATCAAAGAAAGGGAAAAAGAAATTGCACAGAGAAGGTTGGTGGATGAAGCAAAGCTTGTGCAGAATAAGCTGGTGAAGGTTGCAGCGGTAACAGCCGCCCTACCCTCTGACAAGCAGGGGGTTGGCGAGAGGGGTCAGTAGCTCTACAGGCAAGGATGGCAGCAACATGGGCAGCAAACGGGCCGGATCAATGGGCTGGAGAGGAGCAGTATGAGGTGCCCCAATGGCAGAGAAGGCGTGGAAGAGGAAGAGGTGAGTACAGGGGACAGAGAGGAGGACATGGATGGCAAGGGCCTTGAGGATGGCAATAAGGCACATGTTGGACCTGTAGGAGGTGGGGACATTTTTCAAGGGAATGTCGCAGTGGACACATGGGATACTACCAAAATGCACAATCATTTGGCAATGAGCAGCAGTTCAGTCACCTCCACCCAGGTAGCCCATATGGATTGTGCATGCAAACAACACCAACAAAGAAAAAAGTCTCAACTTCTCTAGCAGTGTCAGATGCACTTTTCCAATGTTACCAGCTGCTCCATCTCCAATAATGCCACCATGTTCTGAATATAGGTTGACCTTTCACGAGAATTAATTGTACAACAGCTAGTGAGTGTCCACCGGGATGTTGAGATTGATACAGCTACAATAAAATACACAAAAGAAAATGACTAAAATAAACCTGCAAACCACAATCAATTCAACTACCTCACAAAGCACACTAAACACCTAAGAGTACTGCATACCTGAAAGTGCATTAACATTACAAAAATGCAGTCAAATAAACCGTTCAACATCACTAACATAAATACAAAAACAAAATGCCTGCAGATAAATGTCATTCATTGACAAATCAAATTGTTTTATAGTTCTAAAATTTGAAAAATACATTACATAAATGCCACACAATCAAAGCCGATGAAAAAATTCATAATGACCCTTCATGTATTTATTTATTTATTTATTTATTTATTTATTTATTTATGTATTTACAATTTTAAAGTGCACAGCGACCTGCGGGCATCGTGGCGCTGTTTCAGACAATGAGTTTAGTTGCATAGTACAATCTTAATGATGTACAAGAGGTACATTCTTAGTTACAACATACAAAGTAAAGAACAGACTTGGGACCTCATTATGAGATGGGCGGTAGCCATGGTGCCATTAGCACCATGGCTGCCTCACATACTGTGTCCGAGTCCGGTCTGGATCAATGGGGACTTGCCGGTGCATTCTGACCCTTTAGGGACCGGTTAGTCCCCATTGAACAAACCATTCCTGGGAATGGGGAGGGCGCTAATAACGGGCTCGCGAATAGCAAGCCCGTTATTAGCGCCCTGGTCCCTTAACTGGACCCGTAAGGGACGTGTGGTCAAACCACACGTTGCTTACGGTTCCCTCTGAGGGACCTCGGAATTGGGCGGTAAGGGATTACCGGCACCGGTCTCCTTAGCGGTGATCCCTTTTGGGTATATTTAGGGCTGCTCTAAGGGCATTGATTTGAATTACCTGGAGTCTGTTTAGATTTTTGCAGAGGACGTTACAATACTCTTACTTGGCTCCAATGGTTTTGCTTGGAGAGGAAGGGTTTTACCTTGTTGATGAGCTTAGTGGTATGGGCAGAAGCAGAGACAATAGCGCTAACCTGACGTATCATGGATAGAGTTGAGTCTAAGTAGACACCCAGTGTTTTAACTGATGAGGAGACCGGGATGATCAAATTGTCTATGGTGAAATTGCAGTATTTAACTAGTGCTTCTTGGGGACCGATAATGATGATCTCGGTTTTATCTCCATTTAGGCATAGTCCATTTGTCGCCATCCAGGCTTGGATGGTGCTTTAAATTAGATGGAGGGCTGCAGCATCTTGGTAATAGGAACCTGAGAGAGGCAAGAGTACATGCGTATAATCAGCATATGATATGATATATGATATGATATGATATGGCATTTATAACGCGCCTATACACAAGGGTTTCAAGGCGTGACGAGGCAAGGGAGGGGAAAACAGTGGAAGACAGCCAACGATCCTACTAGGCCAGGTGTCATTCAGATCATGCAAGTGTGAGGGTAGCGATAAAGGGAAGAGTGCAAGGGAAGGGACCGGGGAAAGTGCAGTGCAGTACATGTAAGAAGAGTAAATATGATAAATAAAACAGCCTGATGGTGGCTGGTAAAAGGTAAGAGCAGACATAAGTGCAGGTAAGGGGACTGATGGGATTTCATAACTAGTCCCCAAGTGCAGAGGGTTCGTTTAGGCTATGCCGAGGGAGTCCAAATTGTCAAAAGGAGGTTTGGTGAAAAGATTATAAAGAGTGGGGGCTGTGCAAGAGACCTGTGGGACTCCACAGTGTATGGTTGTGGGAGC
This sequence comes from Ambystoma mexicanum, assembly GCF_040938575.1. Lineage (NCBI taxonomy): Eukaryota > Metazoa > Chordata > Amphibia > Caudata > Ambystomatidae > Ambystoma > Ambystoma mexicanum. The sequence continues at coordinate 692,209,087 of NC_090923.1, forward strand.
CGCATTTGCCTGGCTGGAGAAAACTTTAATGGCTCTTCCATTTAAGAAAGACATGATCCATGAGGAGACATCATTGGAGAATTGTGCTGCGTGGATGAGGTGTGATGTGAGGATCTTTTGGTCAACAAGATCAAAGGCAGCCAAAAGGTCAAGAAGTAGGAGGAGGGCAGGCTTGCCTTTGTCCACAAGTGTCGTAATTTTATTTTTCAGATCAAGGAGGGTGGTTTCGGTGCCATGTCCTTTGCAGAACCTTGATTGCCTCTTGCCGAGGATGACATTGGTTTCAAGAAATAGTTGATTTTGATTGTGAGCCTCTTTGTCCAACATTTTTAAGAGCAATGGAACTGTGGTGATGGGTCAGTAGTTGTTAAGCGAAGATGGGCCTAATCAAGGTTTTTTTAATAGAGGGCGTACCCATGCTTCTTTAAGGCTGGCTGGGACGGACATAGCAGTGAACGAGAGGAGAGGAGCAAGGGAGTTGGCGCATTCTTTAACAATATTAAGGGGGCAGATGTCTCCTTTGCACATGGATGGTTTAAGTTGTTTAAGAAGGTCAAGGACATCTTGTTCCGTAACATCATGCAAGGAGAAGAGCTGGTTGTTAGAGTCGTGGGGTAGTTGGTGGGGCGGGAGGGATGGTTGAGTTTGGGCATTTCTCTGGATTGCGCTTGGATTTATGTTTTGGAACAATTCTATTTTTTTGAGCAGGGCTGCTTGAATACTGGAGCACCAGACTTCATCTTTAACAATCTCATCAGGGCTGTTAGCGGGGGTAATGAGTTCTCTAAAGATGGAAAACAATTCCTTTGGTTCATAGTTGGCCTTGGAGATGTGTAAATTGAAGGAGAGAGACTTAGCATGAGTGAACGCTTTTTTTGGATTGTGTGGATATCCGTTTGAAGCTATGTTTGGTGGTGTCACTTGGGTTGGTTTGTCAAATAGATAAAGCGTTGTGCTTGATGGTGCTTAGGGCCAATAGTTCATCCGTGAACCAAGCCTTGACGTGAAAGGATTTTTTCTCCTTTTTGATTTCCAAAGGTGCTATGGCGTCAATTGCATTGGTCATCATGCAAGCATAAATGTTTGCAAGTGTGGCTGGGTCACTAGAGAAAGGGGGCTTGAGTTCTGGGATATCCAAGAAGGGAAGGAGGTTGTCCTTCGTTAGTTTTTTAAAGCTTCTCAGTTGGGCTGGTGGGGCATAGGTGAGAGCTTTGGTCGGTTGGGCTGAGGGGATTTTGAATTGGATGTAGTTGTGATCCGTCCAATGGAGGGCAGAAATGGAGGTGATAGTAGAGTTGCAGTTGTGGTCAGTCACCCAGTCGAAGATGCAACCTCTGCAGTGAGTTGGGTTGGTGACATTTTGCTGGAAACCCATGTTAATGAGCTCTTTAGTTAAGGCTTCTGCAGTTTTATCTTTGGGATCATTGAGGCCTAAATTGAGGTCTCCTAGTAGAATTGATTTGCATCACTAATAGCAGTGATAAATACAACTAACCCACACACGACTGCAAATAAACCTTAACAAATTTAAAAATGTATTAACACTTACTTTCACACCAGTCACACTCCTGCCAACACCACAGTGAGAGTTCTGGAATGAAAAGGATAAAACTGGAGAATATTGTGGCTTTTATATTTTTCAAAATGAATATAAAAAAGAGGACTATATACTAATAAAACTACTAAAATGGATGACCCATGTTCCCCACAACCTATCACAGACAGCTAGACAAATAGAAAAGTACCAACAACCAGGTTCATAGAATGAAACTCACAGAAATCTATTTTTTCCACATATAGCTATTCGACACGGCTACTGATCTAGGCTTGTATCCGCGGCTACAAGCCCCAAAGCAAACTGAAGTGCCCTTCAAACCTTCCAATCAAACAAGCGAACAACTATGTACATAAAATAACACACACAAATAAAATTCTGTACTGCATCCATATGAAAATATGATTATTGTAATGAAAATTTATATTTATAGACGCGACTTTAAATATACCCACGGGTAAAGCCGCAACATAGACGTGGTTATACAAAAAAGACCGACCCTCCTGAAGTTTGCTGATAACCGCGGCTAATCACAAAAACTACGGGTTTAAAATTGCATTTCCAATCTACCAAACTCCAAAAACGGTTCCCAACATGCTTACCAGCACCCCTGCACTACTCACAGTCCTCCTCCACTCCCCAAGACACTTTCAATCTCCCACTCAATTCATAGAAGATGCCAACCCACCCAAGATTTTGGATAGCTGTGGCTACCACAAGTCCACAAACACACAACGTGCCATTTGCCCAAATATAGCCGCGGCTGAGGGGGTGTGGGGGCGTGGGTATCTACCAGTGGCTGCTGTATAATATCAACTGCACCATCAACCAATTAGAAACTACAACACACACACATACATTGTACATACCCTCCTCATACACACTACTAGAAATTCAAATTAGAAATAATTTTCCTGGAAACAGAGAAATACTTCTAATATCATTGCTGGTTTGAAAACTGTGTGACAAATTGGTTGCTGGCACTTTTGTGAGAAACTAATATTGAATGTTTGGAATGCGTTGGAATGCGTTAGTTCCAAGCCGTTCCAAAATTGTTAAGGCGGGGAAGTAGAGCTCACTCACACGTCATACTAATTCATTGTGGAGGCAATGTTTTGGGGAATGTACGAGGGGTGTCCCTTACTTTAATGATAAAACAAGACATGGAAAATCTAATAAAACTATTTCCTCACAACATCTTTATCTTTTCCAATGTCACTCAAAGGCAAAAATAGAGATGGACAACCAGATGTAATGGTAAAATTGAGAAATCTGGGAGAAATGTTAATAAAGCAGTTTCAGCATTCATAATAGACAACAACCAATTATGCATTTCGAAAAACAACATCCAGTTCTACATGGCCAATTCTATATACATGATGGAGTACACCTAACCAATGAAGGAAATGCAGTGTTCCTTCATAACATCAAAACAGTATGCCTGATGTGCTAAAGTTCTACACTCAGTGTACCCCAACACAGTTCTTTTAAGGACTGCTCATCAGAAACACAATAAATAATAACAGTTCATTGACTTTTACCATAACCACGGCTACAAAAAGTCAGTTAAAAGGGGGGACTGATTTCAAGTTTTATACTACAATCCAACTTTAAGGATCAATACAGTACAACACACTACTCGTACTTATGTAAAGTAACTGAAAAATAAGAAAGCATAGAAAAATACATACAAATAAACTAGGTAGGCACACATTTCACAGCCACACAATATAATGTCATAAGTGAGAATATAAAACGTAAAATACATTGTATGGCACAACTAAAACTAGACTACAATTGCTCTTTTTCATATTCATTTTTTTTAACTATTTTCTTCTATTTTTCTCCAGAGTCTCACCTGCGCAAAAGTATGAAAGCACACATCCAAAATAAAAAAAGACTCTCTAATACCGACCAGGTCAGAGATTTTTCACCACCGGCATCACAATAACTATACAAATAACTGTAACTGTAGAAAATAAATGAAACACAGACACACCCAAAAATATAGCCGCAACTAGAGAACTACTCTTACCCACAGATATCTGTAGTGCTTTGTAGCCTCGATATAGAGGCGAACATTGGCAAAATGACTGGAAAAAAAATGTTTCCCTGCCCACCAGGCCATCACCAAGTTCCCCCCTCATCTGTGCTGGTTCCCCCCATTCCCCAGATGGCCTCCTCACCTCCCTTGCCCTCTACCTTTCACCCCAGAACACACGCTGCTTCTGGGACGCAATTTGCTTTCAGATGTTGAATATTCGCGACTATAGAAAGTTTTGTGTTGCAAACTCGGTCCCTAGACTCCCAAATTTCACTAAGTGCCCTCTATCCATCCACCCACCTCTACCCTGATGGCACTGGTATGTTTTTGTCCTGCCGTTATCGTTTTACTGCGTTTCATTTTCCCCTAACCTCAGTAATAACTGTGAATATCTCGTACCAAGAGAAAAACAAGATGGCAGTCATTTCATTTCTGAAAACCATGATCCTGCAATGCACCATCGAGATATCTCTATTTTAGGGGGAAGGGGGAACCTGCTTCTGCATCAAATATTTAAATAACTACTGCACAGAATAACCCCAAGCCATGCATGGCGTGCAAGTCAACGCTTCATATGCAAGTTGTTTCAGACCTGTTCCAAATCCTTGCAGCGGTTTGGGCTGTGCGCTTTGGCCAAAATTGAATTTTGTCATTGGGAAAAAGAATAGGATGTAGGACGCACTGTTGAAAAAAAAAATTATTTGGGATGATTAATAACTTTTTTATTTATTAACTAATCTTTACGAAACTTTGACTTTTAATCACTTTCGAAATTTCGCCAAACCGTTACTCGAATCAAAAGTTATTAACATTAGAATTTGAGGGTTTCCTATGTGCCCCCGACTCACCTTAACTATAGGGCAGCTTTTGCTGCCCTATATTATATATAAATATTGGTACATGAACAAGCAGTAGGATTAATAAGAAACATGTTGTACCGCGTTTTTATACCTGCCCACTTGGAGTAAACATAATTGTGGACATCTTCGCAGCAGACATATGTTTCCTTGCAGACTTGGTATTTCTGTTAAATACTGTTGCTCTGGAGAGTGCAATCCCATTTTGTGCCAAGACACGATTTTTCCTAATATATATATATATATATATATATATATATATATATATATATATATATATATATATATATATATATATATATATACATATATATAAATTAAATGGCCCATGGTAGCGGCCATGTAGTTACGGTTAAATTGCTAAACTCATAGGAAAATAACTTTTTCGGCGGCTTATATCATCGGACCGATTCTCATCAAACTTTGCAAAAAAAAGTATATGGCCGGCTCTGAATTTTTTTGCTAAATTGGGTGAAGTGTTGTGCGGGGGAGGCGAAGTTATAGGGGGACCCCCCAATTATTTTTCCCCCATAGACTGAATAGGGAAAAACATGGCTACAGCCCGAACAGCTGTACAGACTTTTACCAAATTTGCGGCAGCAGCGGGGGCTTGGGCTAGAAAACGTGCTTTTGTGTTTTTGGTGGAAATCTGACCACTACTTTTGTTGCAAATCACAGAATGTATGTCCCAAAAAATGTATGATATCTGGGTCCACTCCGCTGACCCATTTCCCTGTTCTCTCCGTGGACCGCAGTCTGATTGGCGTACGGCACACCGTCATGTCGGTGAAAATTGGACGCGGCCGGTGGTTGGCTCGAGGGAAGCATGCTGTGCATTAAGGATTTCAGGACACGTTGCCAGGGTGTATCAGAGGATAGTGTTGTGGTGTGTGTGGCAAGGCTGTAAGGCATTGCGAGCATGGCTGGGAGTGTTGTAAGTATTGGTGTGCACGCTCAAAATGGTCTGATGAGGTTCTGCTTTGGCGTCCCATTCACCTGTTCCCTGAGCGGAGAAACGTTTGAGTGCACTGCAGTGTGCGGTCATGGGATGTCTGTTAAAAGTGTTCAATGACGGCGGTGAAAGGGCCTGAGAAATATAATGGACGTTGTTTGGTGATAGGACGAAGGGATGGAAAAGGTGCGGGAGTGAGAAATGGTTAATGTGATATACCTCATTTGAAGAAGACGGTGCCCTGCAAGCAGTAGTAGTTCATACTCCGCAAATATGCGGTTACGTCAACAGACAACACTGTTGCATGATGATCGCCGGCAACGTTCGTAATGACATAGCAGCTGCAGAGTAAATGTGTTTCTGTGATGGGTGGTGACAGGCACATTTGCAGAAGGGCAATGCACTTTGGCAGCAGTGCACATAATGTTCGCATGGGTGTAGTGACTGGTAGAGTAGTCTACACTTGTCGGTGAATGGGTGGATATGCAGCAGTGACAAGTCGTCTAGTGTGTTGCATGGCTGCAGCACTGGAATAGTGTACATATGTAAGAGGTCACGGTGCATCTAAACAGAAGAAGGTACCCTTGATAATATTTATTTTCATATTTTTTCCTTTAAAGTTAATTATTATTTTTATGAGATTGTGGAAATCCTGAGGTGAGGTCAACCGCTGTTCCCATGTGTCCACCCAAGTAGTGAAATTGCTCTATGTTTCATAGGACAAATATTACAATGATGCTTCCAGTGTTTGAGAAATAGGCAATAGATAACCAATATAATTTAGGAAGAACAAAAGACAATCACTTCCTACTTCCAAGAAGAAGGTGAAAATCATATATTTTTAGAAAAACACAACACATAACCGGAAATCAACAAGGTTATAATCTCAACCAAGGGTAGAACAAAATATAAGTACATCCACATGGTACATTGAGAAGACAAAGTTTTTTTTTTTGTGGGTAAAGATTACAGTATACATAGGTATTTTAACACAATTATATTCACAGAACAAAAACAAGAAACACAAAGAAAATTGTGTTTAGTTCATTTCATTTCACTAAAATGACTGAGTCATAGAGTAGAGTGCAAAAAGGACATATGTATGATACTGGTTCAGTAGATAGACAATATCATTGCCCAAACTGCAGATTCTGTTCGATGGTAGTCTCTTTTGCAATTGTTAATTTCAAGCAATTAATGCTGCAGGGTCTTTGATACAAGATATCTTTTTTATCCTTGCCAACGTGAGGTTTGATAGTTGGAACCGGAATATGAGTTCCAAAGGATCAGGGATATATGTGTTTGATTTAATTCCCTGTCTTCATCACGTTTCGGCAGTATTCTATTGCGATAGGTCCGCCTTCATCAGGGCTCCTAGTTGGGGACCCTGTGGAAAATCTATGGATATCGAGTAAGTGGACTTGATGTGGACAAGCGGGTGCCCCTTGTAATTAGGGCATTAAAGAAAAATATTGTAAACTCTCGCCACCGTTTGCCAGCTTACCTTCAGGTGCTTCAGATCCCAGAGGTTCGGATGTAGGCCACACGGGGGAGAATATCAGGCGACAAGATCATGCGTCTGTGTGAACACTGAGGGCTCTCAGGTAAAGTCACAGTTACATCTTGGTGATATCCTGCGCAGAGTATAAAATAAAAGGAAAGGAGAACAGAAGCTGTAGATGGGGTATCTTGGCCCCAAGTTATGTGGTATTGGTAGGTAATGGCTGAGTAGCTTCATGAGTAAAAGAGAATGTTAAAAAGTAGGGGGTAATGCTCTACCAATTTTAAATACCTGATTGTAATGAAACAGCACCGCTTGGATAAAATTTCAACTCTTGTCGGTGCTTGTAGAACGTGGTTATTCACAGTGTGCTGGCGACTGTTGCCTGTGTAAAAAAGGCAGAACAGAAGACCAGAGCTCATTTACTTGGAGAGTGTTGGGATGATGGTTAAAAAATCCCGTGTGCCAGAACTGTAGCTTAATGTTATAGCTACTAGTGCTTAGGTGTTGATCCAGAAACAAGATGACGTGAAAAGGTGCTCCCAGACTGAGCGCGGTGCGTTTGGATGACTGTGCGCATTCACAATGCCGTGTGCACGTGAGGGATGCAGAGGCAGTGCGGCGGCTGGTCTAAGTTGTTTAAACCCAGTCGTGTGAGTCGTGTGCCAAAAGAATGGGCTACGAGTGAAAATGGCGAGTGGGGAGCGGGCTGATGACATGGAGTAATGAAAACTGCATGCAAGGTGAAGACGTGCCTGGGGAAAAAGAAAAGAATCCCATCTTAAGCTTAGCTGCTTCACTGTTTTGCAGACCTGCTGCATGAGTCAGCAAACATCTGCTGGGAGAGGGAGAGGCTGGTGGCTCGTCTCGCCCATCCCGTCTGGTTCGAGGGTGTGTGCAGACTGTGTCTGCCTGCTCAAAATTGCCGGGGCCGTGATGATCATGCATGCGCAAAGCTGCGTAGTTGATCATTGTCATGGCGACCCGAGACGAAATCACTCGAGCATGCAGGGGGAGATGGTATCAGTCTCCAGCCTACCTCGGTGTAAAGAAAGTGTTGCTGTCAGTCTCATGTGGAGTCGTGGGCTGAGCAAAGGGACAAAGGAGAAATACACGTCTCCATGCAGAATTTTTAGATGACAAAAACGAAGAGAAGCACGAGATCGGTTAGTCTCAAATTGTTGACTGAGACTTGCGTGCAGGGAGTCATCAAGTTAGGTAGTGTCATACTTGCTGAGTTATGGGCTGGCACGGGTGGTGTCTTGTCACGTGATGGCAAATGATTTAAGTATGGGCTGGGCACGGGGGGAAGAGGGGAAGGAGTGAAAAAAGAGGGGGGAGAAGTTAGGAGTGGGGTGGATTGTTGGTAAGTGTGGGTGTGGAGGGTCTAATCAATAGTGGTGGCCAGAGACATTAAGCAAGCATATGTCATAGTTGTTATATTACTGGCTGAAAGATTTCATTGAGGCCGTGGTGGTAGGTATTTAGTCGATAAATCCACCTGGACTCTTTCCTAAGGAGGCTTTGTTGGATGTCGGGGCTCCCCTTCATTTTCTCAACCACCCACCAGAGGAGAGTGTTTGGTGTGTGATTTGCCTCCATGTAGTGTTCAACTAGGGGTGATGTAAGGTTCTTACACCTAATTCTAGATCTGTGTTCCGAGATCCTGATATTGACTGCTCTTGTGGTTTGACCTATGTACCGAAGTCCACAGGGGCATTCGATACAATAAATCACATTCTGGCTTTTACAGTTAGTGAGATCCCTAAAAATCCATTTGCGTTGTCCAATTTGGAAACTGCTCATTTTCTTTGTGAATTGTCAAGCCACGCAATTGCCATCCAGATCTCCAGTCAATCATGCAATATACCATGGGGGATGATGAGGATGATGTGAAGTTTACCTTCAGGGTCCAAGAAGTGTGGAGGGCGGAAAAGGGCAACTCCTAGGACCAGTCGACCCCCTTTTTTATTTTATAGTGAAACATGGACTACCCAATGAAGTGCATAAATTGCTTGATAAAATAGCAGGGATCAAAGCGAAAGCGTAGCCCGAGATTCAAAGCAATATAGCTCACCATCATAGTAGAATAAAGGAGAGCGAAAAACAAACAGTTCAGAGGCGACAGGCAGAGGAAGTGAAATTAGTTCAAAACAAATTAGGTAAAGTAGCTGTGGTGGTATCAGGGCCAACACCAACACAAACGGAAGAGGGAGGGTATGCCCCCAGTGCTACGAATGCCAGAATAGCTGCGGTTTGGGCTGAAGGAGGGCAAGGACAGTGGTGCAGAAACCCACAATCCTATGGTCCATCGTGGCAAGGGAACAACAACGAGGCTGAGGTGGGTTTTGAGGACCAAGAGGAGGTGGGTTTGGGTAGTGTGCCAAGAGGAGAAGGAACAGGGAATTGTTGGACATGCGGGAAGTGGGGACATTTTTCAAGAGAATGTTCGAGTAAGGGGGTGACGACTGGTATGGCTGCTGATCTAGTAACTCCACCACAGGCAAAATCCTGAGCTAAGAAACATCCTGAAAGGGGCTGGTTCAGTAAGAACAGATCGCAGACCAATTACGAATAAGATATTGTGCAGCGGCTGCAGTGATTTGGAGGCTGTAAATGCCAAATTCTGTTACTATCTTAAGAAAAACATCCGCTGATGAGAGGGACTGCTGGCGCCCGTTGCTGGCTTCCAGACTGCATGAGGAAGAGCACATGTGAGCATGGGGTTCGGCTGGCCTAAAGGAAGAAGGGGCGATCGAGTCCACCGTGAAGACCACGCATTATATGCCGACCATCGCATGGAAGTAATGATCTCCTAATAAACCACCACCCGTTAGTACTGAGCAGCAAGGTTGACCCACTGCTGTGTCGCAGCAAGCCCTGTGTGCCACATTGGTGGGAAAAGGGCCGGCATAACTCTACAGTCCCAGTTGCTGCCGGGAGACACCGTGATGAGTGACGAGACACGGCTTCATTACTTCACCCATATAGCAGGTGTAAAGGAGAGGGCCGGACCAGATACCCTCTGTGTGCAGCAACAGTCTACCAAACTGCACCTCCCTGCGAGGTTGAGAAAGAAGGCACGCACAGCAATATGTAACACGCAGGCAATATCGCGCACTGTACCCCAGTGAGGGATATGAACACTGTCCTGCTTCTCGCCCATAAAAGTCCCTCGCAGGTGCTTATCTCCGGAATGAGGGGCAGAGGAGTGTAGCCTCAACAAGAGTTGATATCCGGAAGCAGCAGCAATAAGGCAGAGTGAACACCCAGCCACAGGTACACAACACCGTGGGAGATATAAGGCAACAAAGCCACACTGCATATAAAGCCACATTGGGGCTAATAACACCAAGATGGCCTAATAAACCCTAATGCTTTAGAGTATCCAAGATTGAACAGTCCTTATTAGTGAAAGCCTAGTGAACCAAAGCACAACCCATTTCGCTACAATAAGGGACTGTCATAGTTATCAGAGGCTGATAATAGACCAGAAGGCATCAAGGAGATGCATATACACCGTGTATGTTCCCTGGCTGCGGCTGGCAACTACCACTCCTTGTAACCTGACATATTAACTCAAACACGGGTCAGTAATCAGCACTTAACACCACTTACAGGTGCGTCTTATGCTAAGTGACAATCATTAAAGGATCATTCCACAGTTCCGGTGGAAGAGGTGAGAGGAGCCTATACTGTGCATAATAAATACTGACACTAACATCAGAAAATAGGTGCAGAACATTGTGACAGTATTGTGATGTCCTGCCACTGGCTGTGGTGCAGGGGTGCAGCTGCTGGTGCAACACTGCTGCATTTATGCCCCTGACATGCTGAATGTTCTGTCTAAGCTAAGAGAAGGACGGGAATAGTCCCGGAGTGCAGAAGACAAGTTATTCTGACAATGCTGAGGGCTCTGTCAGTGCCGCTTTATATAGCTTGGTTCCTGCTCAAATGGTCAAATTTACTTTGTAAGGGCTAGTTGTGCAAAAACGACTATGGCAGAAGACACCCACTCCTGGCCCATATCCTAATGTCCTTTGAATACTGTGAAGTGATACAGTGAAATCTAGTTAGCAGCGGGTGTGAGGTTCCATTGTAAAGACCTGGACAAGATGACGAAGGGCGCGGGGGGTAAGAAGAAAGGACTGATGGACCCCTTCACCAGTTCACAGTCCCCACCGGTTGATACAAAGATACAGTCCTATAGCGATGGGCCAACGACATCAGTGAGCACTGCTAGGGAAGACCACTTGCTGTCAATAGTACGGTTGCTTTTGACAGCAAGTGCTTTTTGTCAATCAATGTCAAACTAGATGATATTGTTGCAACAATATGTTCGCATAAATCAAAGCTGGAGAAGGAAAGTGGCAGGATAAATGAGGCGGAAGCAAGCATTGGTGTAACAGAGGATAAAGTGAACAAACATGACTAAGATATTACCTTCTTGAAAACAGAATTGACAAAAGTAAAAGGCAAATGTGAGGATTTGGAATCCTGTTCAAGAAGAAAGAATGTACGAATAGTTGGGGTCCTGGAATCAGCCACCAAGGGACAAATGGAAATATTTGTGGAATCTCTCCTTAGACCCTTATTTCCCAAAGCCACATTCTCTGAACAGTTCCGGGTCGAGCGTGCACATTGTACTGTTGCTCCAGTCTTGAGACCGGGTACTCCCCCTCGCACCATTATCGCAAGGCTGTTGAATTACAGGGATAGAGACCTGGTTCTGAAGCTTTCGAGAGAACAGGGAACATTATGATTTGAGGTGATCAACATACGCATCTATCCAGACTTTGCAGCAGGATTGCAAGCCCAAAGACGTTCATACGATCTGGTGAAAATACAATTGAGAATATGATGGGTCCTATATGTGCTGATACTCCCAGCAAAACTCTGAATTCAACATGGAGGCAGGGCACACTTTTTTAAGAACCCGTAGGATGACATGAACTACGTAGAGTCTTTCATTCCTGTTCCTTCTCCAACTCAAGAGGCACACCAATGCTGGAATCCTAGGCTCGAAAATGAGGGGGCGGAGCAAGGAGATATAAAGTCTGGTTCTAATATATTCGTAGCATGCTGGTTTGATGCACTAAAATGCTGTAAGGAACCAAATATTCTGGGTTGATACCGTGGCCTGGGTGGTAGACTGCTGAGGGCAGCTCGAGTTTGAGTGGTTGCCACCAACATGCCTCAGGAAAGTTTCACAAGTTGTTGTGGGGTACATCATCTAGTAGGGGCAGATGGTGAGGGTGGGGTGAGGAGTAGGGGGGGTCACATACGTCTGAGCTTAAGTTGGGGATGGAGCTCTGACGGTTATTAAATTGGGTGGAGGGGTGATGGGGAAGAAGCGGCTTATAACTTTGCCCCCCCTTGACAAATCTTCTTGAAACTCTGCATATATCACCCTGTCATTTAAATCATGTGAAGTCTGGTGAGGTTTTGTCAAGGGGGACAAAGTTATTGGGGGTATCCCAACATTTGTGGTTTTCCACAGATGCACTGTAAGAAAATGTTGCTCACGCCTTCAGCCCCAACCGCTGGACGGATTTTTACCAAATTTGCAGCAGGAGCAACAGCTTGGTCCCAAAGGCATTCCTTTGTACATTTGGAATGACCAAAAAGTAGGTAAAAAACATTAGTGTTATCTGGGTTTGGTCCGCGGACTCACTTCCCTGTCCACTCCATGGACGGGCCCCTGATTAACCCAGGGGACGATGTGAGGTCCGCGGACATTGGACGTGCCCACTAATTGGATGGTGAAAAGGTGAGTCCGATTTTTGGAAATGCCATCCATGTTGGATCCATGGACTGTCACAGGTGTACGCGAACAGCGCAGTGGGGAAAAAGTTGGCAAAACACATTTTGGGTTATGTTAAATATATTTTATGGAGGCCGCCCAAAAAGTGCTCTTCCTATGAGTTGAGTAACTTAACCATAACTACAGGGACACTACCGTAGGCCCTGTAATATATATATATTTACAGCAGAGAGCAAAGGCATACAGTGCAAAATCCACTACTGCCTCCTCCCTCAACTCTGTGGTTCTATAATGCCTGACTGGAATGTTCACCCAGACATTTCCCCTTTTGTTTCTAACTTTAAAAACAGGCAGTATCCAGAGGAATTCACATTAGTGCCACCCTCCATATATATACATGGCCTGTAACTGTAATTATTGTTTTTGGTTAAAGGTGAATAATTGCACAAAAGCCCAGGTCTGGCCAGATTCACATGCCTTAAGTTAATGACAGAAGAAAGTCCAAATTGGACAAGAGGAATGTAAGCACATAAGTGTTAGTGTTCGTGGTCCCATCCAGGAAATTATAGCCACTTTTACAATTATCCTCATTTGTTTTTTTCTTCTAGGTTACATGCGGTCTCTCGTCGGATTTTTCTCCATCAATGTGACATTTGAGTCCATTGCAAGACCTCATCTGGCTTGTTTAATGCTGGCAGCAGAACTATAAATAACAAATCGACATGAAGTCAAAAATACTCTTTGCTGAGTACAGTTAACGCGTCTTTTCACGCTATCATTTAAATCCTAGAACCTGCTTAAATCTGATTTACACTTTTCATATAGTCCTTTGCTGAATGATTTGAAATAGTCTAGATTCCCATGTTTTTTAGCATTACTTTCCTGCTCTAAATGTGGGTAGTGAAGAGTGGCTTGTTTCCGCCGGAGTAATTGTGTGAAGTTCCCGACTAATGCACTACATAAAGTTCTGAAGTTTGCTGGGTTTCTTTCAACTAAACCAGTGTCAATGTTTTTTTTTTGTTTTTTTTCCAGGACCATTCATTTCAAGAATGACATTTCTTGCATCATCTGATTCAGTGGAACATAACACATCTGCAAAACCACATTTGCGAACATAATTACTGTTTAAACATACTTTTTGCAGAAAACAATGAATTTATAGCTACATTTGGAGTAGGTTAATCACTCATAGTATGTTCATTTCTATCATACCAGAGAACCAGGTGGCAGAAGTGTATACTGTCTAGCTTGCATGCTAACCGCAGTGCCTGTGATGGATGTTCAGCTCTATCATGCCAGAGAATGCGGTAGAGAAGTGTATACTGTCTAGACTGCATGCTACCTGCAGTGCTACCTGCAGTGCCTGGGATGGATGTTCAGCCATATTATACCAGAGAACCAGGTGAAGAAGTGTATACTGTCTAACCTGCATGCTACCTGCAGTGCCTGGGATGGATGTTCAGCACTATCATACCGGTGAACCAAGTGCAGAAGTGTCTAATCGCTAGCCTGCATGCAATCTGCAGAGCCTCAGAAGTTCAGCTCTATCATACCAGAGAAGCAGGTGGCAGAAGTTTATACTGTCTAGCCTGCATGCTACGTGCAGTGCCTGAGGTATTCAGCTCTATCATACCAGAGAACCAGCTGCAGAAGTGTATACTGTCTAGCCTGCATGCTACCTGCAGAGCCTGGGATGTACAGTTCTATCATACAAGAGAAACCGGTGGCAGAAGTGTATACTGTCTAGCCTGCATGCTACCTGCAGTGCCTGGGATGGATGTTCAGCCATATTATACCAGAGAACCAGGAGAAGAAGTGTATACTGTCTAGCCTGCATGCTACTTGCAGTGCCTGGGATGGATGTTCAGCACTATCATACCAGTGAACCAAGTGCAGAAGTGTCTAATTGCTAGCCTGCATGCAATCTGCAGAGCCTCAGAAGATCAGCTCTATCATACCAGAGAAGCAGGTGGCAGAAGCTTATACTGTCTAGCCTGCATGCTACGTGCAGTGCCCGAGATATTCAGCCCTATCATACCAGAGAACCAGCTGCAGAAGTGTATACTGTCTAGCCTGCATGCTACCTGCAGGGCCTGGGATGTACAGTTCTATCATACAAGAGAAACCAGTGGCAGAAGTGTATACTGTCTAGCCTGCATGCTACCTGCAGTGCCTGGGATGTGCAGCTCTATCATACAAGAGAAACCGGTGGCAGAAGTGTACACTGTCTAGCCTGCATGCTACCTACAGTGCCTGGGATGTTCAGCTCTATCATACCAGAGAACCAGGTGCAGAAGTGTATACTGCCTAGCATGCATGCAATCTGCAGTGCCTCGGATGTTCAGCTCTATCATACAAGTGAAACAGGTGGAAGAAGTGTATACTGTCTAGCCTGCATGCTACCTGCAGTGCCTTGTATGTCCATCTCTATCATACCACAGAACCGGGTGCATACGTGAATACTGTCTAGCCTGCATGCTACCTGCAGTGCCTGGGATGTTCAACTCTATTATACTAGAGAAACAGGTGGCAGAAGTGTATGCTGTCTAGCCTGCATGTTACCTGCAGTGCCTGGAAGGAATGTTCAGCTCGATCATACCAGAGAACCAGGTGCAGAAGTGTATACTGTCTAGCCTGCATGCAATCTGCAGTGCCTCAGCTGTTCAGCTCTATCATACAAGAGCAGCAGGTGGCAGAAGTGTATACTGTCTAGCCTGCATGGTACCTGCAGTGCCTGAGATATTCAGCTCTATCATACCAGATAACCAGCTGCAGAAGTGTATACTGTCTAGCCTGCATGCTACCTGTAGTGCCTGAGATGTGCAGCCCTATCATACAAGAGAAACTGGTGGCAGAAGTGTGTACTGTCTAGCCTGCATGCTACCGGCAGTGCCTGGGATGTTCAGCTCTATCATACCAGAGAACCAGGTGCAGAAGTGTATACTGTCTAGCAGGCATGCAATCTGCAGTGCCTCGGATGTTCAGCTCTATCATACAAGAGAAACAGGTGGAAGAAGTGTATACTGTCTTGCCTGCATGCTACCTGCAGTGCCTTGTATGTTCAGCTCTGTCATACCACAGAAACAGGTGCATAAGTGAATACTGTCTAGCCTGCATGCTACCTGCAGTGCCTGGGATGTTCAGCTCTATCACACCATAGTACCAGGTAACAGAAGTGTATACTGTCTAGCATGCATGCTACCTGCAGTACCTGGGATGGGTGTTCATCTCTATCATACCTTTGACTTGAATGTCATTGGTCTGCGAAATACTTTTAAAAATAAATAGTGTTTTGCAGTAACATGTATTCACACTGATTTCCCTCAGTCAGCAGATAACATTAGCATTGTTCTTCCGTTATTGCTGTTTGTGGATGAGAAAAAAACGCAGGACCTCCAGAGGTTACTACTTCATGCTAACTACACATGCACATTTATAAACCTAATTTGCAGTCCTTTTTAGTGCCAGGTAAAAACTTTGCAACTTCACAAAGTGTATAAAACCGAAGTCCTGCAAGTAAGGATAGCCCTCGTTTTAACCCCTTCACTGTCTCTGACAACTGGCAACATGTTTACATATCCCTGTCACAGTGGTCAAAAGAAGATGGCATACAAGGCTTCCACCCATAATAGAACGAATGGATCATAACATAATGGCTTTCCCTTGGATATCTGTCAGGGTTGTGAATTGGAGGCAACGCATACAATGAAACATGTGATGATTGATTGTCTGGGAACTCGGGCTTTGAGGGTTTTGAGATTAAGAAGATTTGTCCATAATATCAGCACGTTAGAATCCCTCACATTCTGGGAAAAACTTGTTTCAGGTAACAAAGTGTTCCTAACAACAGAAGTGGTACATATTGTGAAGGTTCTCAATCTCACGACAAAAAAGTGACAGCTGAGTAGATAATTGGAAGTTGATGGTGAATGATTTAGGTTTTACCTTTCGTGGAAGATTAGTGAACGCACTTGATGATAGCTGGTTTGTAGGGAACATAGTACAGTTCATTGATGAATGATGCAAATATCGTATGTCTCTTTTCTTCCCTTTGTATTATTGTTTCTCCTTTACTTTTTCATGTACAATTGATCATTTTATTGTAATTATGATGTATGTTTTTTTTTCTCAATTTCTTACGATTATTTTTACATGCTGTTGAATGTGTTAATAGTCAAATGGGTTTGGCTAAATGCACAATAAAAAATAAAAAAAATTAAAAAATAACATAATGGCAGGCATTTTTGAGAACATGAAGAACTAATGCAATCAGCCATCTTACAGTATGTAATGTATTGCAAGCTTTCTACTGAACCAGCATCTGCTTATCCTCCTTTTGGCCTAATACTAATTTTGGGAAAACATGACAATCCAAACCTCTAAGAATAGCAAGAATCCGGTGGGGACATAACTTCCTGCTGGCATACTGAAGGCCGTGCTAAGGTTCACCAAGTATCTATGGTGACGCCAGGCCACTGCTTATTCACCTCCACGCACGCTTCCATGTTGCACAGGCAGCCCACACTGCTATGCACATTCTGACACCATCCTTGGCTACATTGTTTCTGCTGCCCAGCCATAACATGATACAGCTCATCCATCCACTGACCAAGGCGTGTCATGCAATTCAAATAAACTTTATTGAATCAAATATTGAAAATGGACAAAACAAGAAGCTACTCAAGACTTATCAAAAATCTGGGCAGCCACTGCAAGCAGGCTTGGACTGGCCTATGTAACAATAGAGCTATGCCCGACACGGAAAGGCAAAATGCTGGTTTGGGCCAGTTTTTTGGGGACAAAGTGGGCTTGTTTTTTGACCAATGTGGGCCAGATTGATAAGTTACTTCACTATGTGGCTAATAGTTTTGACCACTGTTGCTGAATAAACATGCTTTAAATTGCACAACTTGTCACATTTTATCCAAAGAAAAACCCTTGGGTACTATTCAAACAGTCGATCATGAACGGAATGAATCGCTATTTGCAACTGCGGGGCACTTTTTCATTGGTGCCCGAGACAATTTTGGTCCCCAGACCGACCCTAACGGCAAGGAGCTACATACTGCAAATGACCAGATGAAACGAGTCCAATACAACATTCCAAACTCCCCATGAGTAACCACAGGCATCAAAGTAGCAAGAGCAGCGACACAGCAGTAGGATCTCACCTGAGACACGGGATGAATCGTGTAATAATAGGCACCAGGCCCCGGCACAAACAAGAATGACAAAATGCTCAACCACAAACGCACATCAAACCATGCAAACAAATGTACTGGCATAAAGCGAGCAGGAAGAAGCTGTGAACGCAACAGCACTCGTCTGAAAACACGAGCTCTTTGTTTCTTGGCCTCTTGTGATTCTGAGAGCTTTCAGCAACAAACGTATGAGCCTGCTGTGATTCTCATATAAACAAATTAGCAAAAGGAACCATCTGTTATGACTTAGAAACCTTTGGGAAAACATGTACCTAGTTACCATACAAACAATACAATCTGAAACCTGTTCAACAGAATGCACAGCATTAATATACTCGGATTATATTGCAGGATGCAGGGTTCTCCATATGGCTATTGGTTTGACAATAATAAACACGGGGGAGAACCTGTAGCAAATGTAAAGCCTTTCAGCAGCACCCCAAAAAAGCTATGCATGGGAGACCTCCCTGGTCTGATTTTTTTTGCAAGGACGTAGCTTGATCCTGTGTCTACCTGCAGGTGGGCGGTGTCCTTTGCTATGTCCCATGGCATTGAGTAGGCTGTGCCTTGCTCTCTGAAGTTTGCTTAACCAGGGTGTGGTGGCGCCGGAGATGGCATTGACTGCTTGAGGGGAGCTAGGAAAAGGCCTAGGAGGGGGCACTGGGTTCTTGGGATTAGTGGTTTTGATTAAGAGATGCCCTGTATTACTTTATGAACAGCTTTGCCTGCCTGCTGACCTCTAGTATTTGGCTGTCAATGTTGGCAGCTCCTAATTTTTCGAAATTGTCAGCCCCTTAGAGTGAATTACTTCTCAGTATGCACTCCTCTAACAATCCACACTCATACTTCTAAGTAGCTGTAGTATTGCTTCCTGTATAATAATAGTCACCATTGGTATAGTGCCAATTCCGACGCATGGCAACACCCCTTAAACAAACATGGCTTCTTCTAGTTTCAGGCTATATTTGGCTATATGCACCTTGCTGATTATTTCTATTCTGTAGCCTCTATCTATGCTATGGTTCATGAATGTTACTTGTTCCCAATCTGTATTCTTAATTCATGCTTGAACAGTTGTACATTCTGTGAGACTGCACATATGATTTCTGTACTTATGCTGTGGTGTCATATGCCTCCAGATCTGTGTCCTTCATCTATACTACCACCCGTGTGCCTGCTATTGTTAAAATGTGGCCTGGATTTACGCTAGAGCACAACTACCCACAACATTGACAGCTAATGTTGACCTTGATATACCACTTATTTTTATTGTCATTGCAGCCAGCTGAAGGGTGTGACTGGACTGTGAGGGAGTTCCCATTATCTTAATGGCTACATGGGCAACATATCACGCTGTGGGTTGTGATTGTGATGGAAGGATGGCTGCTACCACAGAGACTTACGTTGTTTTGTTTCCAAGATTCCAAAAGTTGTCTGTGCTGCCTACTCCAAAATAAGATAAGATTGTCCTGACTGAAAAGGGTCAGGCTCAATTGCTCATGAGTGACATACACCCCTGGAAACCCATCTCTGCCAGGGCTATGTCTATGGGCGGGTTTAATTTGTTAGATAAAAAGAAATAATTTCACAAATTGATATGCTTTCCATGGACACAAATGTAGCTTGGTCAAAAAAATTAAAAACATAACTTGTTCGGAATTTTCCCCTTCTCTGACTACAAGATGCTGGCTGTACATTTTGCAAAGTACATGTCTACTATGGAGCTGGAAATCCAAATGTATAGTTTTTTTCCAATCGCTACATGGGCAACAAATCACGCTGTGGGTTGTGATTGTGATGGAAGGATGGCTGCTACCACGGAGACTTACATTGTTTTGTTTCCAAGATTCCAAAAGTCTGTGCGCTAGACTCCAAAATAAGATAAGATGGCCCTGACTGAAAAGGGTAAGGCTCAATTGCTCATGAGTGAAATACACCCCTGGAAACCCATCTCTACCATGGCTATGTCTTCAGTTTGGTTTAATCTGTTACATACAATGAAATAATTTCACACATTGATATGCTTTCCATGGACACAATGTAGCTTGGTCAAAAAAAATTAAAAACACAGCTTGTTCGGAATTTTCCCCTTCTCTGACTACAAGATGCTGGCTGTACATTTTGCAAAGTCTTCTATGGATCTGCATGTGCAAATGTAGGGCTTTTTTCCACTTCGAGACCTTTACCATGAAGGAAAGCAATGGGCAGCTCTGCAGAAAAAAAATCAGTTGCTAAAGCAAGCACAAATAAAACCCTGCAATATCTGTGACATGTCCAGCTCATACCAAAGCAGGAGGCGTTGGCAGGCCATCTGTTGCAAGACATTTAATACACGTTATTGCAGATTAACAAATGATATGCATATTATGCATAGTGCCAGGTTACATGGATGTGTCAGGAAATGGCTAAAAGCAGGCCAGTCATCCACAAACTTGCCTGGGTTGTGTGTAAATCTGAAAGAGGTACAGACATACGTAGAGTAGTTGGCAGTGTTGGAGAAACCAGGCTCACAAAAACATTCTCATATAGCAGCTGGGGAAGTGCGGGCACGTCATTTAGGGATTGACAGGGATAGCAGCTGCTAACCCCAGACCTGTCCTTATGACCCCTGGGCCACTGGATAAAGAGGCAGTGCCAAAAGCACAAATCTGTGTTGCCACTTAAAAAGGCGGTTATAAATGGAACTAAATGTGCCACAGCTTTTTCACCTGAAATCTTGTTAGCTGGAGAAATAACATGGATGCAGGAAAAGCCATGAAGCCGCCATAACTAACAGATTGGCGGTCCAATAGTGAAGAATGCCTGAATGGTTGGGTTCAGAGACGGGGCTGTCTGTGCAGCTCATACCCAGTACTGTATCAACAGGAAAGGTATGGGGGTGAGGTCTAGCTAGCTGGTAATGGGTCAGAGCAGCCGGCAGTACTCAGTGACAGCACAGTATGAACACAAATCTCATCAGTGTTTCTCATTGTCTGCGCTGCACATCCAGTGGTTCCCTGGGCCAGTGATGAGAGGAGTGTGACCCAGTGGCTTCTGCCACCAATACCGCCTGGGCACTGTGTGGCATGACCCAGATCTTCCAGTCCTGCATCCCAGGCACACTGTTTATAGACGCAAGGTGAGATAATTAATTTACATGAAGTTGCCCTCCGCCTTTGAAGTAAACCATATTTTTTTTTTTTACTTTTTTTGATATAGTTGAATTTAATCAACTTTTCAATACAAAACAGTTTAAAACAATCATACTAAAGAAAATATAAAACAAATCTAACACAGTTGAAATTCAAAAAAAGGAATATTTCTAGTTACACAGTTAATAGAATAAGAATATTGATTGCAACAAAATTGAATTATTTTACAAATTTAAAAATAATAAAGGAGTGACAAAGAAAAATACATAAACAGCTCAACAGGTGAGATTCACTGCATAGAGAAAATTAACTGTTGCAATTTGTAAAGAAACATTTGCAGTGCACAGCAATGTAGACCACCTCTCGACTGGATCCTGAATTCTCAAATGATTACAGTGACCAGAAACATATTTCAATCGCTCATGAATTAGGGCTGGGCATAAAGAAACAATGTGTTCCAATGTTTCAAAAGCCTTGGTATCTAGGCAGAATCAACAGAAGGACGATTTCAACTCAATGCACTTACGTTTAACCAAGAGTTTGTGAGTGTGCCACAAGTTGAAGCGCAGCCTGAGGATTCCTGAGTGTGTTTTTACAGGGAAACCTGAGGATGTACGGTTCCATAGACCCCAGGCTTTTGTGTTTGAATTTTACGGGCATAGCAGTTTTATATTGAAGGCATCGAGGTCTGGTCTTAATAAAATCACAACGATAAATAAGACGTTTCATTTTATCGGGATTGGTAAGAAGCATGTCAAGAGTTACGTCCGCTTGAACTAGGATATTATAGACGGCACATAACCAATATTTGACAAAGTGATGTTTCGTTTTTAAAATATAGTCTGACAGGAATTGCATGAGGTTAGTCTCCTTAGTTGACACTAAACATTTACGGAGGAGAGCACAGGCTTTCCACTGGTACTGTGCATAAAGGGAGGTTAAGCCTAGTTCAAAGTGCACCCAAAACACTGGAATACATTGCGGAAGTTGAAGGATCGCTTTCCAGAATTTGCCTTCCAGTTTATCTAGCACTGCAGGAGAGCAGGGTGGTTGGGATTTCAGGCCATACAGTAACACGGAGTGGCTTTTTGTTTCCTATAGATCATCGCTGGTTTCATGGTGAAAGTGCCAAAACGATGCATTATGATTTTGGTTTGTGAAATAGCTGTGTATAGCTTGTGCTGTACCGCATCTAAGTGGCCGGCGACTGAAGCGCTAACATCAGAACGCATTCCCAAATAAACATAGTTTGGAGCTATTACCAAATTGATGTGGTTAATGGTCCATCAGAGTTTGTGCTTAGCCAAATTAGTAGGTCTATACATTACAATTTGCGTTTTTGAAGTACTGACCCGCAGTTCGTTTTTTTACTATGTAGCCGTTGAATGCATCAAGTAGACTTTGAAGGCCACTCAGAGTTTTGGAAATTAATACCAAATCGTTGCCATACATAAGAGTCTGGATCAAATGATTGTTTATTTTGGGTGAGTCAGATGGTATCGCCTCAAAGACCTGCCAGCGTCATGCATAAAATAATTAAAGATTGCAGACACCAAAAGACAATCTTGCTTTAGGCCGCGAGCAGTTGGAATTGCCATGGATATTAATCTTTCTAAGGTTAACCTAATGCAGATCGATGTTTCGCAATGTAGTGAGTAGATAATTTGCTGTAATGTGGAAGGACATTTGTCTCTGGCGAGTTTGGCAAAAGGAAGGGGACGGGAAATGGCATCAAAGGCTGTATGAAGATCTATGAAGGCAAAATGAATTGCCTGTTTTGCCGCTTGCGCTTGAAATTTGACCGCATTGAGGCAGAGCATGTTGATATTCGTGCCCATGCCTGCTAGAAAACCCGTCTGAAAGGGGTCTCTAGTGCGGGTAGCTTTGGTCCAGAGGTTAAAATCCCAGAGTATGAGTTTAGAGAAAAGTTTTTCAGGTGCATCCAATAGTGCAATGGGCCTATAATCATCTATAATCTATAACCTAATGCGGATCGATGTTTCGCAATGTAGTGAGTAGATAATTTGCTGTAATGTGGAAGGACATTTGTCTCTGGCGAGTTTGGCAAAAGGAAGGGGACGGGAAATGGCATCAAAGGCTGTATGAAGATCTATGAAGGCAAAATGAATTGCCTGTTTTGCCGCTTGCGCTTGAAATTTGACCGCATTGAGGCAGAGCATGTTGATATTCGTGCCCATGCCTGCTAGAAAACCCGTCTGAAAGGGGTCTCTAGTGCGGGTAGCTTTGGTCCAGAGGTTATAATCCCAGAGTATGAGTTTAGAGAAAAGTTTTTCAGGTGCATCCAATAGTGCAATGGGCCTATAATTGCAAGGGAGGGTGCGGTCACCCTTCTTATGATTTGGCACTATGATGGAGGTTTTCCATGAGTAGGGAATGCTGCGAGAAACAATGATCTGTTGGAAAAGATTGTTCAAGATTTTTGCCCACATAGGGGGATTAGATTTAAACATAACATTACTGAGGCCATCAGGTCCCATAGCTCTGGAGGGGCTAATGTGTTTGATATAACCTTCAAGAATAGACGGAGAACATTCAAGAAACCAGGTTTGAGGACCTTCGGGTCGATAGACAAAGTTAGAGAAGGTCGGAACTGCATACAGATTTGTATAATGCTGGATCCACTGCGCCTCTGTCACATTGAGAACTTGCATGACAGGTTGGGTCTGGTGGGCACACTGGTTAAATATTGCCCAAGTTTCAACGTTGTTTTTATTTGCTATTAGCTTGAGCATGTGCTCGCCATCACACTACAGAATGTGAACTCTATGTTGCCGCATCCAGTTGCACTAACTGCATTTAGCAGATTTCAGCTGTTGGCTGCGGCTTGGCTTGTTTAATTTACAAATACGTCTTCTTTCTCGTTGGTACTCAGTCTTTGTAGCTTTAACTAAAGGGTTTAAGGAATTTTTATGAGAAGACTCTTGATGAATCACATTTTTCACTGGGTTCTTGAATGTAGTTAGGAGATTAGTATACTGGGTGGGCTGATAGGACTTATTATTGAAGATAACTAGCCATGACAGGGCTAGGAGGTTGGTATCAGACCAACGAAAATGAGATTTAGCATTGTTAACAACCAAATTCTGCAAAAAAAAGTAGTTGTTAATTGGTGCACAATTCCAGTTTATTGTTAGTAAAAGCAAATGATGGTTGCTATGCAGCTGTGGAATAACTTGAAACATTTGTATCTGTCCATTTGAATTAGAATGGCATACATACAATCAATAGTGGTGCATATATTTTCGCTCTGCCATGTTGGGTGAGCTGGAATATCTCAGCGTTTTGAGCCATTAGTCATGTGAAAGTTGCGTTGCAACATGCATGCAGACCACTGCTTAACCTTGGCAGTTGTTGTTTTCCCTTTGGGGTGCAGGCAGTCTAAATTAAGATCTCCTACGATGATTGTGTCTGTAATTCCTGGAGTAAGAATTACCAGATCAAGGATGCTGGTTAGGCCTGCATAGAAGGCGGAATCAGTTAGCCCAAGAGTATTGCTGTAAATGTTAATCAAAGCAATAGTATGGGAAGGACATGACATTTTCACAAGCTGTATAAAAGCAGAGACTGCAGTCCATGACTGTACAGCAAATACCCTTGCCATGTTAACCCCCACCAGAAGGTCCGAAGACAGACGACCCTTGAGGCCTGCAATAGCTGGAAGTAATACAATCTCATAGTTATTCCAGGCAGGCGGTTGCAGAAGCCAAGTTTCTTGTAAGGCTATGATGTCATACTCTGCCTGAAAACTAGCAATGGACATCTGTAAGTGCAAATGGCCTCGTGTGTTCCAACTAGCAATGGAGAAATGGCAATCAATAGGTCTGAGTAATGGTTATGACATGTAAGGCTGTTCGCGATAAGCATGTTTCCCCGTTGTGTCATTTGAGTAGATTTGGGTAGCAGTTGTTTTGCATCATTTCCCACCTGCATGCGCACAGGATCTTGCGCTAATAAAAAGCCCATATAGAACAGTTGCATTTTGGATTTCCAAACTGTATTTAACACAATGCCCAGTGCTTAATTTGTGGGGGTGGTTGCACTCTTTTTTGGGCACCAGAAGACATGCGGGGCCAGCGCACATGCAATTGCTTTATTTGTTCTTCCACTTCGCTTTGCTTCGATTATAAATCATTGGAATTTGTCATTCTGATCTCGATCCCTCTCTTGCTTGCAGGCCATGGGTGGCTGGGCCTGGGAGGGGCTAGCAATAGCAATGAAAAACAAACTGTTACAAACAACAGCCAATGAAAACTACCATTCTGTTGTTACCATGCAGTATTTGATACTTTCTGTATAGTAACACAGAATGTGCAGTTGTCATTGGCTGTTCTTCTGAGCTAGTGAAATTACATGGTGACATGTTGTTGTTGCCACAGGAGGCGGTCTTGACTTGTGAGAGAGAGACCCTGCCCTGCTGCCCCCTCTGCCTGCTTTTTCATTTGTGCGGGTGTCCATATGTGCACCCGCCCCCCCCAACCCTGAGGCCCCGACAGGAGACCAAGGACCAGCCGGCAAAGCAGGTAAGTCACTTGTTGTTGCGTGCGGTGGAGCCTGAGCCTGTCACAGTCAAGTGATCAAGCAAGGAAGGCCCAGGTCGGGGCCCGGGCGGTGGCATGGTCCCCTAAGGTGTACTGACTGCCCAGTAGTCAGAACCCCACTAGGGGCCCGTCCGCCCCCAGGCTTCTGTCTGTGTGACCTGTGTGCAGTGTGCTGCTGACTGCAGTCAGTGCCAGGCCTAGGCCAATTTCTGTGACCAGGGGCTGCCGGCTGCCACAGACTGAATCGATAACTCTGCCTCAGGCGGCCGGGCCTGTGAATTGTGCCCAAAAGTATATTTTTTACTTTTTTCTTTGAAAACCTGACCTTCCGTGGGACCGGTGGCTGGGGCCCCGCCCCATGGAAGGTAGGTTTTAAAAGAAATAACTTATTTTGAGTGGTGGCTGTGGCCCAGCCGCCCAAATATGTTTTTTCTTTAAAAATCTTACCTTCCGTGGGGCCACTGCGCAGCACACCTATTTTTGTCATCATCAGGCTCATGGCGGTGGTGGCCCCACGGAAGATAGCCTAAGTGATTGAGACAAGGCAGGGCAAAGCCCAGGACCGGGGGGTACGGGCAGCAGCGTGGTCCCACAAGTGTCTGTAACAAAAGGAATGAATTGTCGTTTGCAACTTTGGCCACTTTTTCATTGGTGCTGAGCTCTACTCGAGACAATTGTATGCCCCAGTCCGACCCTGGATAGCATTCATCTAAGCGAAACATGAACTGTGAATTTTTGCCTGGGTGTTTCCGTTCCTCCTTTTAATGTTATCGGCCTCATTAGTTCACAAACGAGCTTCAGCGAGGGGACCCGGAACGGTGCAGGTATTGGGCCGAAACTGAACCGGCTGCACTTCGCGAGAAAAGCCCATGCAAAGACGAACTTCTTAAATGCTATTTCAGGATTAAAAATACACACATGGAAACTAGACGGGTATAAACATGGTGCACATGCCCACTAATCTTTTGTCATAAATAAAAGCACTAGTTGAGTATTCGTGTATAATTCTCAACCGTCTTTTGCTGTCATTGTTTTACATAATTCCAGCACATGTTTTCTATCCTGATGTGTGGTTTATACACCAGATGTGGCCCCTTAACCTGGGTACAATACACTCCGAGCATGTGCTCCGAATGAGAGCACATGCAATCATCAGATAGGAATCCTCAGATAGGGAGGTGGGTATCTGTTACACCCCGCAGTTAGGGAAGTATGTCAAGAACATGTCAGTGGGAAGGAGATATCCGAATATGCACTCTCCTTTGGCTCCAGAATTTGGGTGACAAAACATATTTAGTTTTTTAATATGTGTTAAAGTGGAAAGAGGCCCTGAAGCAGAAGTAGCACAGGCCGTTGATTTCACAACAAAATGTCTTGCAGAAATGACTTTTTCCAAGTAATACAACACCATGCTCATGCTTGAAGGAAGGATGAAGGGGGATGCATTTCTGAGATGTGATGACTGATAAGGGCTTGAGAGTAAATTGATTACACAAAACACCAGGATGAGGTGACTGAAGAACGGGCTGAGGGGAGGGTGCTCTTCCTGGAGGGAACCGATTAACAATACTTGGTGTATTTAACTGACTGCCAGATGGGGCAGAAGGGGTAGAGACAAATACAGTGCAACAGTGACTGAAACAGATGCTTTTTTATTTATTTGCATTTTTAAAGCGCTCACACAGCCCGGTGGCATCGGGCACAGTCACAGGAGGAGCATGCCTTAGTTGCGGATTTACTACCAGCCTGTGCCAGCAGTTGTTGCAGCACCAAACATGTGACATGGAGAAGCAGCTGTGTGATGGGCTGGTGGTGGGCCGATCTAGGTAGGTCTAGCACTGAACTGGTGTGGCAGGTGCACCCGTGCTGAGGGCGGCGCTGCACCCGCGCTGAAGGTGGCACCGCACCCACACTGGGCGCCGCGCCTGGCATTATGGGGCCAATATTTTTTGGGCACTGGCACTTATTTTTTTACATATTAAGCACTGACAATGCCCGAGGGGATCCACAAGCGCACTACCAAGCAAGTGGACTCAGAAATAAATTCAATTTGTTTGATGTCGCTAGAACAAATATCTTCGAGTTCCACAAGCTCTGAGAAGATGTTTAACACACTACGTCTGTTAAGATCATAGGTGTCAAAACTGCCTCCTCGACATTTTAGAATTAGGGAATGACATTTCCGAGTGTCTAAAGAGAGAGGTCTGATGGACGTAGAATGAGCCCCTTGCTGCTTGATATTTGTGGATATGGCAACATCATTCAATTGATGGGAAAAAGTTACCGTGGGTCGTGGTGCTTGGGAATGAGTTATGCTAAGAGGTCAGGAGGAGGGACGAAAATCATCTGCGTCTGTGGGAGCGGTATTAGGGAGAAGCCATTGAAGCAAGTTAGAGTTCGATTCTCACGGCTTTTGAGTCGGAGTGGATACTGGAGGCTGGATGCAGGAAGCTAGATGAGAGTCCACTGCCTCGCGTGTTTGAATCGTTGCAAGTACATCGGCCTCTTTTTCACTCACAGAGTTGGTGGGAGGTATAGTTTTTGATTGGACAAACCTGGCCCGAGAGACTTTGTACAGCAACAGAAGGTCATTGGATGTTCACATGATCTAACTCTCGAATAAGGGCATCCAGTGGGGGGTAGGCGGTGGCTGCAGATAGACTAGGCAAAGCAGGCATCACAGGATGTTGAGGTCTAGAAATTGACTCTAGGGAAAGATGCTTAAATGGCAAGGCTGTTGGATTCAAGGGTACTGGTACCACCTGCACAGAAGAGACGGGCACTTGTGAACTGTGTATAGCTGGAAGAACAGATGGGGGTTCTACAATGGGCAGCATTGGTGGGCACGTTATTACTTCAACAGAGTCATGTGTTCAAGAATTTGGTTTCAAAGTTTGGAAAAAAGATTTCATTGTTTGTTTAGGGAGTCTTAGTGTAATATGATTTGGATTCTTCTTGGAAGGAGGACGAGACACTCTTGAAATTGTTTTGTTCTTTCTAATAGCAATTGGAATGGGCGTATAGCCCCCCTCTTTGGTAGGGCTCGTGGCTGGTGGAATAGTTGGAATAAGAACTGGATCAGGGACAACTGGCGATGCTGGTAAGCTAGCCCACGACACCTTGGGCGGAACAATGTCAGCAGGAAGGCTAATTCCAACCTCAGGTGTATTGATGTTAGCAATTGCAGGTAGGGCTGAAGTAGGTGGGGGAAGGAGACATGGGGAACCAGCAGAGCCAACTGTGATAATAGAAATATTATCCATTGTAACATCATTTGCATTCAAGGCTTCATGGGGGGTCAACTTGGAAAACTGTACAAGCATTTCTAATGAAGAGAGCACTTGATGAAATTGAGTAGATTGTTCTGAATTATTTGCGTCTAGGCCTTCATATAATTTGAAGAGGCTTTGTAAGTTTAACTGCATAGCAGCTAAGGTGACACCAAGCATGGGGGGCGATCAAGGTATGGCGGGATGGTAATATCAAGGCTGAGTGGATGCGGTTGAATGTTCGAGGAGATAGAATCTTGGTCCTGGGTTGGGGGAGAAAGAGGAAGGGCAGCCAATACACACGCTCTTCGTGGGGTGGGGTACACAAAGGAGATGGTTGGGGAGCTCATAGAAGATGTCGAGTCTGATGTAAATTCCATGACACCATTGGGGCCATGGAGCATGGAAGTTGGTGACTCACACTGGCTAGCATAGATGGAGAGGTCAGGGTCGGTGCAAGGCGAAGAGGTTTGAGGAATCGCTGCGTTCACAGCTCCTTTCTGCGGAAGAGAGAAGCGGGGGAGTGGTGTAAAGAGCATGGTATTGTCTGAAAGGGGGAGTGCTGAGAAGTTCGAACTAGGCTCTTGTTGGATGGGAGCTATTGGAGCACATGGGAAAAATACTCATGGGGTGTGCATAGTCTCAGTGCTTATAAATGGCGGGACAGATAAAATCACTCCTTTGTGATGGCCGAGGCATTCACCAGGGACAAAGAAATGGTTTTATGGGACAAGCATGAGGCACCTGTAAGCAGATAGATGGGCCTTTCTGGTGCAATGAGACTGGCATGCCAGTTTTTAAGGAGTAAGCCATGAGGCGACAAACGAAGACAACAGAAAAAGCACCTAAAAAGGCACATCAAGGAAATTCAAATCAAATTAGACAAAATAGTTCAACTTATTAAATTTATAACTTTGTTCATTGTCCAAGGCGCAACTTTCAAAAAAGTAAACAAAAATAAGAAAAGTGAAAAAAAACCAAAAAAAAAAACAAACAAACAAGTCGGGAATACCTCGACCGCTGGCTGCACAGCTAAGCAGCAAAGCAGTACTTAGTCAAGTACTTGTGTCAGGACTGAGCGCGCGGGTGCGTGTGCGCGTTAAGTACAGGTGGCAACCTGAATGAGGAAGAGGAGGGACTCTGACAACAAAGTGAAAAAAACAAAGGTCAGCAAATGGCAAAGTCCTCAAAGTCCACGAACAGGCAAAGTCCACAAAACCGCTTGCTCGCGGTATGTTTCATCTTCTTAAAGGGTCCGCAGTCCACAAGGAGCACCGAAGCAAGCAGAGCAAAGTCACCAACACAGAAAGGCAACAGAGCAGAGCGCCGTAGCAGCAAAGCAGTACTTAGTCAAGTACTTGCGTCGGGTGTGCGCGCGCGGGTGCGCGTGCGCGTTATTTAAGTACAGGTGGCAATCTGAATGAGGAAGAGGAGGGACTCTTCTTGAAGGGTCTGCAGTCCGTAGTCCACAGGGAGCACCGAAGCAAGCAAGGCGAAGTTGCCAACACAGAAAGTCAGCAGAGCAGAGCGCTGTAGCAGCAAAGTAGTACTTAGTTAGTACTTCCTCAAGCAAAGACATATATATTTGGAAGGATAGCTTGGAGGCAACACACTTGCTTTGGGAACAAGAAGATGCAGTGCAACATGGGTAGTGTTCCTGTTCCAGTGTTTCGAAGCTGGAGGAGGCTGGCATTAGGCAACAAATAAAGGCCCAAATAAAATAATAAAATTGGCCTTTGGTAGGGGTGATATCATGGAGCTGCTGTTGCTGTTTACAGTTTACAATATAACGATAACAAACCTGCATTACTATGACCTGCAATACATCCTTCCCCTCTATCACCAATCTAACAAAAAACACTGTGGGTTACTTAACAAATCTCTAAAACAGAAAAGTAATGGCTGTAAGGTTTCAAATCATTCATAACCACTGGAACCGCTCTGGGTTCGAGGTGTGTGCTTGAAGCTCAATGTTGTAGATGCTGGCACTGGAGACTTAAAATGTTGTACTATTGACTTACAGATTTGCAGAGAGAATGTTTGAGACGTAAGAGAGTTCAAATGCATTGAATGCAGATGTAAGCTGTTGAAGGAGTTGAAGGAGGGTACTGGAGACTCAAGTTGCTAGTTTGCTTGAGGTTGATGGTATTGGAGAATGCTGGAGACTTACTTTACTGGAGGGTGGCACTGTGGAAACATCAAGGTGTTGGAGCAAAGCATGGAGGGTGGGAGTGGGTCCCAGAGATTTAAGGCTTTTGACGGAGGGCGCTTAGTGACATGGAGTGGATGGTGGGGTGCCCTTGATGAAAATTGTTTTGGATATTCAGGCTCTGGGTGACTGGGGGAGTGGTTTGCTGTGCAATGGTTCAAGGTGTGCTATTGACAAGAACATTCCTGCACGTATTGTCCAAGTGTAAAATCATGCAGTGGTGCAGCGTCTGATTGTCTTCTGATTGGGCTTGTGCTGGTCAGTTGCTTTTTCCAGTCTCTGGCCAGGTATTTGGCAAACACCAAATGTCTGTACTTTTGGGTGTAGGCCTCTTTGAGATGCTCTGTTTACAGTTTAGCCAGAGTGATGTACAGATTGCAGTGTTAAACGTCTGCTTACTTTTACAGTAATTTGGTAATATGGTCCTATGCACACTGATATTAATGCTACACATAGTGATCCATTCTTGTGTGAAGTGTATCATATTACAGTGATATCATAGCCATATTTTCCTTAGTGTACTGAGGATCAGTGCTATGTGATGCCCCTTCCTGTTTTGTCCAGGGGTGAAAGGTTGAGTGCCATCACTTCCCATAATGCAACTTGGGGGTGAGGCCAAATTACATCACTTCATGTAATGTCATCAGAGGTCAAGGGTTGTGTGATGTCACTTCCTCTACCCCTGGTGTTTTATTCAAATGATGTAAATGGGAAGTGACAGATTTATTGTATTGCAGGAAAATCTACTGAGCAGCATGTTCACTCGAATAGACTCATAATAAACCAATCCACCCTCCAGACATCCACCTTTATAATTTAGGCCTTTGGGACTTGATCCAAACCATACCAGAGCATTCCAGGAATGGAAAGTAAACCCAGATATTAACATTAGAGGAGGAGGCCTTCCCACACTCTCCAGTTCATAAAGATGGATAGATGACTATGTCTTTGAAATGGATGCCTCTTAGATTAAATCACCTTCATGGTTCCTATTAGAAAGCTCATGCTAAAGGATAGACAAAATCACCACCGTTCCTCTCGACACATGCGTATGTCTTTCTAGGATTTTATCTGCAAGTTTAGAGTCCTTCCAACTCCTTCATCATCTGACCCCAGAATAGTCATTCACACAATGCTCCTTTAAGTAACATCCTAGTCTCATTCACTTAACGTGAATGAACCACAACAAGGGAGAACACACCAGACATATGGTTGTATATATTTTATCTATTTATTTATTTAGCATTTGTAAAGCATGCCCAACCCTTAGGAATCTGGGCACTGGAGATACAAGGTAAGACAACTTACAAATGGCACCATGAGGCAACCATATATATATATACATATGAAATCCGGGTAATAAATGTGAAGAATTTACAATATGTACAGTTGCAGTGAGATGCAGGTAGGATAATTAACAGATGTTACCTGGGGACATCCGGATAAAAACATGTAGTTATAAATAGCAAGTTTACATGTTTACAATATTTACAGTTACAGTATACAATTTGCAGTATGGAAGTTCTAAGCTATATGTAACAGACACTTTTCAGTTAGAGTATTTACAGACATAATTAGACTTGTTAGTGTTGCATATCAATGGATAAATCAAATACTTTGTAAGCAGGAACATTACAGAAAAGTTACAAGGAACACAAATGTTCTCCAAAATTCCTCCCTTTTGAACAAAAGGCAACACTATTTAAAGAGACTATCCCATGCCCTCTTAGGTAGGAAATGTGATTGATGAGAGCTGGGTGTACCCAGACAGACCTTTATGTATTCCTTCAGTACTGTATTACTGTCAATACTCATCAGGGTGTCCATTACTTTTTTAAGATCATCATTTCCCACATATATATATATCTATTTCCTTTCTATGATAAAAATAAGACACCCTCTATGCAGCAGTACCTAGTGGGCATTTGCTTGCATAGCTACTTACAATCCCCCTCTTACTTAGACACCAAAAACAACATTTAATAAATGCTGCTAACAGAACACAAAGAAGTAATAGCCCTACAATGGCAGTAGTGGCAGGTGTATCCATCACACATTCAATTATTATACAGACAACATCAGAATTAATACATAGGGTGCGACCTGGAAAGCTTCATTTTAATTTTCAAGCATCATTACAGATATATGCATCAGTTTCCTTACAGCTGTTTCCTGGACCTGTGCTAAGAGTTATTATATGTTTTCAAATATACATGATATCACACTTACACAAATAGTCATAGGTGCCCCTCCGTGAGAACGAACATGGGTAAATGACCTGTTCTTTGGGAAGGTACCCACTTGAGAGTCCACAGCCTCACTTTAGCTCACTGTACCTTTCACAGAAGGGAAATAACCATTTGAATATCAGTCTTTATCCCACCCACATGGGCCGTCCAGCACTGAAATGCTATGGCAATTCTCTTCTGAACAAGAGTACCAGCAGCAACCCCAGACACGTATTTCAACCTTGTTGGGCCTC
Source organism: Ambystoma mexicanum (assembly GCF_040938575.1). Lineage (NCBI taxonomy): Eukaryota > Metazoa > Chordata > Amphibia > Caudata > Ambystomatidae > Ambystoma > Ambystoma mexicanum. Next base: position 692,242,611 of record NC_090923.1, read on the forward strand.
ATCAGTGAGGTGGAGCTGTGCCTCTCTGAGCACAGTGAGGAAGGGATCCATGTCTGGATGACCCTAGGACACTTAGCGTGACTAAACCTAAGTCCCTTAACTATCAAAAATATTCATAGGCGCCCCTCTGCAAGAACAAACATGGACAACAAAAATGACCTTTTCAGGGCTAACTCGATCTGAAGAAATGGCTTCAGAGCCACTAATGGCTGATCAAACATTGTGTATGAAACAGAAATTGCTGATAAGCAGATGTTCGTGTCAGGTCACAAGAACAGAAATGAATCTTTAAAAAAAAGGTTGGGACTAGTGCAAAGATGAAGGACACATGTAATGACGTGCCATGTGATTAATATGGGGCCACCTTTTCTTTAACAAAAAGAGAATCATATGTCACAATGAGCTCATCCCAGACTCATATTAAAGGGGATAAGAAGCCTGTTGGTGGCATGTAAACATGAATCCTGTGTGAAGTATAAATGTTGAGTTATACAGACAATTATGATTCCGGCCTACTCATAATCATAAGGGAATGAAAGTTGGTGTGGTGATAGGTTATGGAAATAAGGTTGTAATCTTGAAGGGTCAGAGTTGTGACTATTTTGTCTCAGGAGCAAATTGATAACAACGGTAGCTCCTCCCAGGAAGGCCATACTGAAATATGATTAGTATTTCCTGACTCACTATAAAATATAGAACTCAAATATATATATGTGCCTGCAGTTATCCGAAAAATTGATCTAGCTGCCATGTTGTTAGATTTGTGTGGGCAATGAAAAAGTTAAACTCACTTGTCATTTTGGGATGATGAATCTTTCTCCTCCCTCTCCCGCTCAACTCCTTGTCCTATCACCAGGCAGTGGGCGCATTGGGGAGGGGGAAGGTGAGAGCTGGCCAATCCGCAACATGGGAATTATGATAATAATGGAGAGTCACCAGCCCTATAAGAGATCAGTTTTCAATCTGAGAGGGACTTCTCTTTGACTTTTGACTCTTGGGAACTTTCTTTGGACTTTTGATTTTTCCCTTAACTTTCCCACTCTATTGCTGGAGGTAGTCTACTTCTGGCCTATTGCAAGGTACAACTAGCAGAGAGGCAGGGAGAGCTGCCAAGGCCTTAAACATTGCATGGGAGACAGAGACTGGGAAATCTAGAAGCTAGCCTGGCCTGCCTTTTGAGGAGCCAGAGGAAGTATGGGTGCTGGGGACTTCCATTGACCGAAGCCTTTGACCAGATAATGATAATGTATTGATGTGTTATTTATATAGCGCCTTAATCCAAAGCGCTTTACAGAGCACATATTTACATACAATATCACCCAACCGCAAATGGTACTCATTTATCAACTTCGGAAGGATGAAAGGCTGAGTTGGCCTTGCCGGGATTAGAACCAGCAACCTGCAGATCATGCTCAGATAGCAGCAGCGAGCACTCAACCCCCTGAGCTATTTTACCGGCTTAGATCTGTGCTGTCCTCGGAAGAGCCATGCTGGTTCCCTGGATGACCCATAACCAAGCCCTCCCATGTAAGTAGATTAACCCAAATGTCAACAAAAGTGTGGTGGGGGAATCTGCCAGCCTTCATCTCCATCTCCCATAGTGGCTAGGGTGGTGGAACTGGGAAGACCCATGGCATATTTTATTTAATCTAGCTCAAATTAATTTCACTATAGAAAATGACCCTACCCATTTAAATTGAATGTTGTGGGTAACTGCCTGCCTTAATCCTTTCCATTCAATTGTGTGGAAGTTTTGAAGCTGTGTAGATCCTTAGCACATTGAATGGAAGTTAAATAAATGAATTCCCATACATAAGATCACCAGACGAGTGTTGTTAGAATTCCAAACGAACATAGTTCATGCCCAGTAGAGAGCCGGTATAGACAATAAACTAGGTATTTGACTACTTTTCTGAAACCCCTGTCTTCTGTATAAAAGGGTCGTGTTCATAATCCAAAATTGAGTAACCCTAAAACTCTGCCATTCAAGAGAATGTAGAGTGTGCAAAGCGAATGTTCCCATTTATATACTTGCATTCTGAATATGAATACCAAGGCTGTACATTTCACAAAAATACACAGCCAAAAACTATTTCCCCATTGTGTTCCTTTCCTGACTTTGCCTTTCAAATAAAAAGCCCAAAACAATGTGTGTGTCTATTTCCCAAACCTTGCCTTTTAATAAAAAGTCAGAATGAATGTACCAGAGGTGTCATATCTAATTGATGCCTGGGGGTGGTGGTTGCTGGGAGAAAAGAGCTTGATAACAGACTAAGCAATCACTGTGTGAGTCATATTGTTTGTGGGTGAAATTGCACGAAAATGAAGTAATGTGATGACTGTCCATCTTCACATTTTATCCGTGTGTTGTAGTATCTGTAAATCCATTAGAAATAAAAGTCAGTAAATTGGTGCAAGTAATTTGAGATTGTTTTGTTGTGTTGTGCTACAGCATTGGTGGCTGAAGGTTTGGTTCTTTTATTATTCTTTGTCAAACATTAAATATATATATTCTTACTATACATTGAGCCTGGTTCCTAGCTCATTGGTGGTACAGAGGGCATTTGCTGGGTTGTGCGAGATTTAGCCTTTGTCATTCTCACAGAGGGGCGCCTATGACAATTTTTTGATCATTTTGTAAGCATACTGACTTAGTCCTCTCCAGCAGCCAAAACGTGTTATACAGCCTAGTTTAAGTTCTAAATAGAAATTGTACTGAGGGTCTTCCACTAACCTAGATGCAGATACTGTTAGCTGTGAATAACCCAGTACCATGTATGGATGCCCCTTTTCCCTATTGCTTACAACACATTGGGGGTCATTATGACCTGGGCGGTAAGGGATACCGGGCACCGATAAGGAGACCGGTGCCGGTAATCCCTTACCGCCCTATCCCAATGTCCCTTGGCGGGGACTGTAAGAAACGTGTGGTCTGACTACACGTCCCTTACGGGTCCCGCTAAGGGACCAGGGTGCTAATAATGGGCTTGCAAGTCGCGAGCCCATTATTAGCACCCTCCCCATTCCCATTGAGCCCTATGGGGGCTCAAATGGGAATGGGGAATGGTTTGTTCAATGGGGACTTACCAGTCCCGCCAGGGTTGGACTGCACCGGTAAATCCCCATTGAACAACACTGGTGACGGACCAGTTATCGGAGGCAGTCGTGGCTCAAATAGCACCATGACTACCACCAATCTCGGAATGAGGCCCATTGTGTTACTTTCCAACATCACCTGACCCTGTCATTTGCTTATTTAGAGATTGTACATGGGGAGATACAGGGGGCCAAAACAACCAATGTGTTCCTATACCTATCCACAAGTCTTAAATTATCCATGCAACACTACTCAAAAACTGAAATGGTTGTCAGGAGATCTGCACCTGACAAATATGTTTGTGTGTCACCCAGTCCCAGGACCATCCAGCCCATGCACATGGTAGGAGGTGGCTTGTCAGGGCCAAATCCGACATCCACATAATATGCTTCAATAGATTAACATTATTCCAAGTTTCATACGATATATAACAGGTGTTATGTTCCATGCCATTTCTGTACCACACCATTATTCTCACCTTATATAAGCACTTTATAAACACAATATGAGAGCAAATCTGATATATGCAAGGATTTGGGCCAGGTTAAGTCATCAGGGTCAGTCATTGTCGTAGTAGAAACCCACACAGTGCAGGAGGCCGCAGGGATAGTGAGAACCTTACAATCATTTCTCTACCATTAATTGTCACAAGACGTTTTTCACAAACAATCAAACAAACACAACAAGGAAACGAGAAGTAACCTTCTGCATCCAATGCCTCAGACCCCGAAAAGAAGCCTGTTCAGTTTATATGTATGACTCATGGTGTATACACATTTTACTATTAGGATGTGTTTTGTCACAAATCAAATGAAAACCAAGCCCAGTGTGCAATGTGTGCTCAAAATTGTTGCATGATTGCTTCACTATCACAGACATATGTGTTAAACAGAACCATGCCTGGCCATTTCTATGCTTTCAAAATGCTAGTTTACATTATGCATAGCACCCACGTGTTATTGTGCTATTTATCCCCAGACCTTTCCCATAGGAGATGTATTTACAGAAGGAGGGATATTTTCTGACTGATTGAATTCTTAATATACTGAGTGGGAGAATATTTTATTTATAAACAATAATTTATTTACAAACGGAGCTGGGGAAATGTATTTGCAATATGCAAGCTGAATGCAAATAAGACAAAACCAAGACCATTCTGAGTGACCCAAAATGCATGTTTACAGTCTGTCTCTGAGTCCGTCTGTGTTGTGTGTGTGCCGGGCGTGAGTGATGTGTGTGTGCATGCAATCTGTTCATGGGTTTGGCAGCATGGGGCTGAATTATGTGAATTATTGAAATTGACAACAGTGGCTTATTGAGTGTGTATAGAGGGCGAAACAGGAAACAGAGGAGAGAGATGGGTCTGACGTAATTGGACCACTGACAGAGAGCCTTAGAGAAAAATGGGGAGCAAGAGACATCCTGATCTCAGAACTGATGGGTCACAGGGCCTAGGAATGTGAGCACCCACCCCCCAGAGGAGCCTGTGGGGGTGGTGGTTGTTGAACACTATGGTCTGCTACTATGGTCTGCTAAGGTGGAAGGGATACAGGCAGCACAAGGTTTGAATGCTGGGTGTGGAAAGGTACTGCCACTCAATAGCCCATTGAGGACCCACTCTTATTCACCCAACATAGGAGTGGCTAGTGTAACACCCCAGAATATACGACAGGGGAGGGGACACAGTTCACAGTCAATCAAAGCAGTGGGGTTAGGATAGGGTACCGCCAATAACAAACCATACTAAACAAACTCACACTCTGCATGCACCTCTCAAACTCTGAACTAATCACAACCATACCACTACAGTACAACAAACTGAACACACTTCACTACACCACAACATAAAAAAAACTCACATAGCCTCACAAAACGGCACATGATGACTACCAACAGAAAGTCACACCTACGCTCAGTGAACAGTGTACATTGAACAGAAACTGCCAACAGCACATCACAGCCCTCTTGCTCTTTTCTCCCGCTAAGTTCTGCTAACTTACCCCCTTACCCTCTTGATTTACAGATTCCACAGAGCGGCAAGGGGCAATGCAGATGGAAATAGTGTGTGGTATAAGGACCTTTAACATGACATAATATATTACGAATGCTGGCATGGATTGTGGCTGAAGCTTCTTGAACATGATTGATAGCATACTGGCACAGATTGCAGATGCAGCTTCCCAAAAGTAATGTACAGTGACCATAACAGGATAGATAGATTGAACACCTTAATTCAAGGGATCTACAGAAACCATAACTATGGCTGCAAAGACAAAGTGATTTACACTGGGAGTGCTGGCATACATTATAGACTCAACTTCATTAAATTAATTACAGTGGCAATGCTGGCATATGATATGAGTGAAGCTGCTTCAAATGGACTTGGAATAGCAATGGAATAGCAATGCAGGCATCAGCTGGATTTCTTTCATACGTTACGCAAGATAACACATTGAACATTGTAAGACTTTTTAACCAATATTTCTCAAAAAACTTGTTTGTAAAAGCTCCATTTCAATAGGATAGTTTAAAAATATTCTCTGGGGAGGATCACCCAATTACCCTGACATTTCCTAGGATTCTCCAGCTATGCTGTGTCATTCGTGGGAGGTGTTATAGCCCCTGGACTAAACAAATTCACCTGCTACAACTGACTTTGAATTATTTGCAAGGACATTGCCCCTTCAGGAGCTGTATGACCCCTTAGCACCAAAGGGGACTTCCACTAGTGGCATGCACATTGTGTTATTGGCTGCACAGAGTGGCAAATTGAACATTTGGGTGCCATGGTCCAGTTGCAGCCACTCTTGTTTCTATAATAGGAGTGAGATATAATATTTGATTGAAAAATGTACACCTTTAACATATTTCTCCACACAGAACATCCCTGCTGTAGCGTGATCATCATAAATATTATCCCAGGAGTCTGTGGTACAGCATATCCTTGTCTGAAGTGCTTGAAAGGTCCCCTCAGCATGGCTTGCAGATGGTCCCCATATTTTGTATTTTACAACTGGGGACAGTTGGCCTGTTATACCAACAACACAGACTTGCCATTAGCGGGGCACTATGCTTTGACATAGTGGTCAAATGACGGTCAAGTAGGGAGGGCATGGAATTGCTATTCAACCTGTTCCTCTTGGCATTTATCAAGTGTAGGAATGGATCAAAAGAGCATATACACCACACATGTCTTAGTTCCCCTTAAATTACAAATTCAACATTACAACTGAATAATATACATCCTTCGATACCAGAGCTATGTGTGTATGTCAGATACTGTTACCATATTGGTTAGGTTAACTATGTAATTGCTTCTTACACACCATTCTGATTCCTTTTGTGTTCGTGTTCCATAATTAATATTCATAAGGTTATAGAGCAAAGTATGACATTCTTGACGTTGCTAGCACCCTGTGTTTGATTTTCTGGCTGCACACTCCTCATACAATGGCTTATGTGGACCCGCTTGACTATCTGTCTTACATATTTGGTTGTTTTGCATATCAGTAGCACTTGCAAGGGGCCATGGCAACAGCGGACAATTGATGCATTTTTCTTTTTTCTTCCTGTTTTCTGGTTGTCCCTTATCATTCTGTACTGTCTGGGCTGGATGATTGCAGGGTTCTTGGGTGCCGCCTCCAGGCCCTGCATATGCAGACACCTGACATTAGATATGAGTTCCTTCCATATATCAGTAAGATATTATCATTTTAATGTATTCTACTCTAGGAGCTCTTGACAGGTGATCAAGAGGGGAGGCAAAGTGGACTGCCAAACAATATTTAATGGGGCCTAGCTCTGTCCTTATTGTTGCTGTGCCCTGCATAGTGAACATTACCAAAGTTAGTGTTATAGATCACTAGAGTCCTGCATCTGTGCAAAGTGTTGCTAATCTATTTTTGAGCACACAATTCTGCTTTGTGCTGCACATTCAGGCTGTGGGTGTTTACGCTCTACATGTGGTGCTGTACATAGTTCCTTCACTAGTTGACGGGTACACAGGTGCCTTGATCATTGATAGGTACTCGGAATCATGATATACAGTATCTGATAAGCAATTTAGCCACATTAACAGTGTCTGCTCTGCAGCATGAATAGGTTTCAATCCAACCTGAGAATGTATCCACAGAGAATACAACATATTGAGAACGGTTACAGTTCAGAAGTTCAATAGTCTACTTGTATTTTTGAAAACAGCCCATGAGGTCTTGTTTGCCAAATTGCTAGATATATGTTTTGTTTGCCAAATTGTTATGTTAACAAATGACGCACTGTGTTCAATAGGCTGGCACAATGGCAGAAAATACGAGGGAATACCAGTTGTGGCATGAGGTGGTATTCCCCCTTTTTCTACATGAGCAAATAATACACCCTTTTCTATATTCCAGCCAAGTAGGACAAGTGACCAAATTCATCTTGCCAAAGGGCATCCACAGAAGGACAACAACCCCTGCTTGACCATGACTCTTTTTGTGATCCTGGAGCAGCATTCTGTATGTAAGATAATTCGACTAGTGTGTTGAAGGGAGGGGTTGTTGTCACACTTTTATTCAGAAAAGTATTCACCCTGAGAGTTGGAAATGGCTGCCTGTTTGACAACCATGGTAGTCATGAAAGGTTTCCCGGTATCCCATAGGTAATTGGACCTATCATTGCTGATGCCTGATATCCTGGAAACTCCGGGATATTCCAGGTGCCGGCAACGATGGTCATTACCCATTCCATGGAGTACCAAAGGTCTCCATGGGGGGAATTGTCAGTATTTCCGGTGCTGGAAATACCCTCTGTTTTTTGCCAGTGGTCAGATTTACCTCCAGCTCTGGGCTGGAGGTAAAACACGTTCACCCCCACCAGCAAACTTGTACTCTGCCAGTCTGGAAAAGTGCTGGTTTATGGAAATACTGGCCCTTTTTCCAGACCGGCAGAGATGTAATGACTGCCAATATCTACTAAGCATATTCCAACTGTAAATCTCGACATTATGGGGTTGATTTGCAGTGAACATTATGATAGTTCATTGATGGTGTACCTTAAGTGCCTCCAAGAGGCCAGCAACAAACCTGTGGTTTTTGTTTGTGGAACCTGCGGATGTTAGAAAAGAATGTTGCTTCCAGAGCACACCCATGCCACATGCTGTTCAGAAGGTGTCACTTGAGTGAATGTAAATATTGACTGACTATTGTTCTAAGAGATTACATGCAGGTGTCAGTGCAATTCATTCTGCTACTTGTACTGAAAAGACATTGGTCATCTTACTGATTTGTACTACTTCCTGGTGTGAACAAAATGCATATCCATTTGTCAGTCTAACATGGTCATCTCTCATAGAATACACCAGTTCAGCGTTCTGTAGTGGCATGTTGAGTAAGTCTTGCCTGGGCTCTCAGACTGTGGGGATCATTACGAGGTAGGAGGTAACCATGCCGCTATTAGCGGCATGGCTACCCCCTTACCGGGTACCGGTTTCCTTCAATCAGAAATTACCGGGCCATTCCGACCTTGAAGGGACCGGTAATTCTTCATTCAAGGAACCCGGACCCGGTACATCCTGATTCCCATCCGAGCCTCCACAGGGCTCAGTGGGAATGGGGAACATTCTAACAACGAGTCTGTTAATAACGGCCCGTTGTTAGCATGCTGGTCTCCTCTCGGGACCTGCTAAGGACACCTGGTTTTACCAGGTGGCCTTAGCGGGTCCCACGAGGAGACCTCGTAATAGGACGGTAAGGGGTTGACGGCTCCGGCACATTTACTGGCGCCGTTAACCCCTTACCGCCCACTCGTAATGACCCCCAATGTGGTTGAAAGGACCCATGTGTCATGATTGCATGTTTCAAAGCAAGGACATGCTGAAAGGATGCCATTTTCATAATGTATCAAACAACTGTGCTGTAAACGTGATGTCATCTACGTGTTTTTTTTAAGACGCAAACAAATATGTATTGTACAGAGAAATAACTTTCTCTGATCCAACTTCTTACAGATTGATTCTGCATTGTGTACACATTCTTCTTTGTTATTGTGTTGAACACAGGATGTGTGCAGCAGATGATAACATTTTAGGCATATTAGGGGATAGGTGTGTGTTGTGAACCTCCTTGATGTGTATTTGTGTACTGTGTAGCATAGCTAGTACTGATTCAGTGTTTCTGCCTGGGATCTCTAGGCGTTCACCACCTTTGAAGGTTTTCTGAGGAGGGATACAGGGAGGTGGAATACCCATTACAGGTAGTAAAGGGGGTGCAGAGAGAGAGAGGAAGGAGGAGCAGCAGGAGAAGTTGATGAGTGCCAGCAGGTGCATGTCAAAGAGTAAGAGATTGGCCCTCATTCCGAGTTTGGAGGCAGCCATGGCGCTATTAGCGCCATGGCTGCCTCCAAAATCGGTCCGACTCCGGTCTGGTGAAGGGAGTAATTACTGGTCCAGTCCGAGGTCGGCGGGACCGGTAATTCCCCATTCACCAGAGCCATTCCACATTCCCATTTGATCCCCCACAGGGCTCAATGGGAAGGGGGAAGGCGGCAATAACGGCACCGCAAATTGAGGTACCGTTATTGACCCCGGTATCCCTTTGCGGGTCCTGTCCATAATGCCTGGTAAAACCAGGCGTTAAGGGAGGACCCGCAAAGGGACCTCGGAATAGGGCGCAAAGGGATTACCGGCACCAGTGTCATTACCGGTGCCCGGTATCCCTATGCGCCCAGGTCGTAATGACCCCCATTGTGTTGAGGACCCTTGGTCATGACAGTGCCATTGTGATAGACATTAATGATGCACCTAGAGGATGAGAAGTGATCAAAGAGTACTTCCCATCTAGTGCCGCCATTCATGGGTGAAGAGAAAAAAGGGGAGAGGTTAGAGATCAAGTGGGAGGTCCAAAGGTCTGGAGACAGTATAGAGAAGAGGATATCAGTAATAGTGTGTTTGAAAGTAGGACTAAAGTAGGTGTCATCAATAGGTAGGCCAGGATTAGAGGCCAAGGGATCTTTTTTAAACGTTTTTTCTCCCAGACTTTATGAGAGAGGAGGGATATGTGATATAGTCACAGTTAGAATAGATGGAGGAAATGGAGAATGACATTGACGTTGAGGAAAAAGAACAGTTGGAGAGCCTGCACAATGCACAGGGAAACAAATCAGGCGGCCTAGGGAGGCAAGAAGATGTACAGATTTAAAAGCACAACTACATTTGAATTTACCAAAGAGCACTGGATACAGCACAAAATTGGGGATGTACAGATTTGAAAGCACACCTAAATTTGAATTTACCAACAAACACTAAGTACAGCACAGAATGGGGTATGAAGAGATTTGAAAGAACACCTAAATTTGAATTTTCCAAAGATCACTATGTACAGCACACAATCGGGGATGCACAGATTTGAAAGCACACCTAAATGCGAATTTACCAAAGAGCACCAAGCACAGCACAATATGGGGGATGCACAGATTTGGAAGCACACATAAGTTCTAATTTACCAAAGAGCACTAAGTACAGTACAACATGGAAGATGTACAGATTTGTAAGCACCACTAGGTACGAAGAACAACTTAGTGGGGTGAACATTAGGAAATCAACAGTGGAAAGAAAGAAATGTCAGTGTTGCACACGTGGTCATGGTAGAGGTACAGTAGACTGATAGACCATGAAAGTCAATTAGATCCCAAAGTACAGTGAGGAGATGTGGTGGCCAAGAGTTTGTAGTGGCGTTAAGGGCAGAGACCAGACCACAATGCAGGATGTTGATTGCTTACTGGTGGGTGCGGGGAAATGCAGCGGAAAGATGGCATTCAGTGAATTGGTGGGTGGCAGTGGCCTTCACAGTCCAGGCAGGGAAGGACCTAGCCCTTAGATGAGGCCCTTTGAGGGGGCCGGTGATCTCTTTCTGGCTCCTTCCCCATGCTGCAGGAAGTGAAGTGAGCGGGCAATCAGTGCGGGGCTCGACCCTGCGAGGATCAGCTGCTGTGGGTGCCACACGGGGCAGACATGTTTAAAGTTGTCCATCGCTGGCTCTTCAACGGATGTGGTGAGGTGGCCACACGATGTTGTATGTTCCGAAGAGTAAAGAAAAAGGCACTTTCTATGGGGAATGGCCCTTATGTACCACACCCCTTCAGGGTGGCGGCAGTCACCTGCCGGCTCCTTCTCCCTTCTCTAGTAATTGGAATGATCGGCCAATAGGTGTGCGAGGATCCTTGTGAGGATCTGCTGCAGCAAGAGCCACGGAGGGCCACCATGTACAAAGTTGTCTTTACCCTAAAGATGGGTACATGTGTCCATCATTGATACAGATGTGGCTTACACTATTAACCTGACCATACCCTTCTATAAATGTCCTGCTGAATGATAGCCAGAAATTCTATCTTGCCCCTCTATGTGTCGTTGCATCATTCTATGATTTCAACCACAAGCCTACAGTCCATGCCATTCCTGCATCATGTAAAACCAGAAGAGTCACCTATAAAAGCCCCTTTTATAACATTCAAACACAGTACACATACTGCAAAGTCGCACCAGGGAAAGAAAGATTCACCTATCACGATCCCGGGCGTGATTCTATAATCACTGCCTGAACCTGCGGCATACAATAGAAGAGGGACTAGGCCCCTTTTCCAATGACAGTGGACATTTTTGAACATGTTTGGACCTAGTACCTTTTCCATTTTAATGGCGGTGGCCATTTCTGTCCTTCTTTTTTTTCAGTCGGGAGATACACTATGCGCTGAGCTCGTCTCCCAATGGAAAAAAAAGAAAAAATGTGCATCCCAGTGAAATCCTGAGGTGCAAATGGCTTTCACCACCTTGGCTGAGAGCTTTCATGGAGGGTAATGGCCCACAGCCTTTACCGAGACCCTTGCTTCACTTTGACCTACTTTGGCAAGTACTGGCAGGCCATTACCTGCCATTAAACTCCCCACAGTGGGGGCGAATGCCACCTTAACCACAATAAGGGAATACAACACTGTGATGCTTGAGCTAAAATATGGTGCTGGTGCGCAGTGCATTCTAGGGGCACTCAGAGCCATAATGGATACTTATTCCATGCCTAAGTGGAAGCTGCACTTGTACACAGATTTTCAGCTTGGTTAGCAGTATTTCACTGAAAAACATGTTTTCAATGTTATTTGTTTCTTGTGTTGATTTGCCTGGCTCATCCAAGGACACGGAGCTCAGAGAGGCTAGCATCCGCAGGTGCCGGCTAGTTCCAGATAAGAAGGTTTGGTATACCCCGTGCCAAGATTGAAGATGAGTTATGGAAGTGTTTTCCGTGGTGCTTTAGGAGAGGAAAGGGCTTTGCTCCTTGGGGTTACCGTCGGTCGACACGACCGGCAACCAATGATCATGCATCAACGCGCAAGCGCTAATGCCAAAAGGTTCGAGAAATTGCCACCCCTTTTGAGGAGGTCATATAATACAGAGCTTTGGAAAGGTCAAGCGGAAAAAAGCACAAAGGCCTCAGTCGGAGGGGGGATGCCTTGTTCCGACATACCTGTGGGCTGTTGTGCTCTCAGTCTGGCTGTTGCCGGGGTCTTCCAACCGCTTCTGGCAAGATGAGGAATTCAGTTACGCCCATGGATATGTATTCTTGTTAGCTTATTATCTTTTCTGTGGTTTATTCTCTGTTACAACTTATTGTTTTATGTATGCTTAACTATGAATAAATAGCCGTATAAGTGTTACTTGTCTTCTAACTGTGAGTGTGGGTGTGAATCATTGCTTCTGCCTACCTGCATTCAAAGTATTTGCTCTGCTATGCAATGTGCTGTTGATAAATAACTGTCTGTGCACTCTTGGCGAGCAAGAAAATTTGGCGACGAGGATGGGATATTTGTGATGACGAGCTCCAAATATTAAAGAATCTGTGCGTGAATGCAGCAGGCACCGCTTACATTGCAAGCTAAAATTTGTTTTCATTTGGCAGTGAGCATCAGACTGTATTAATCAGTTTTCTTTTTGTGTGTGCATGCCTGCGCAAGTGAAGGAGTGACTGCAAAAGAGGTTTGTAAATTATTGCAATTATGAATAGTTTGTTCCGAAAAAAAGGGTGTTCCCGCTGGCGGTGAATGTCCCGATGTTATGATCCCAGGGTGGGCTAAGGGCCCCTATGATAAGTTGGCCCAGGTGTTGGCATGTGGCGCAGGGTTGAGTGAACCATGGTACGATTGCTCAGGGAAGGCTGCTATGTCAGAAGTAATGTTTTGTTTACAACAGATTTCAGTAGAAAGAGGAAAGGAATGTGCCGTGCTAAGCAGGTGGGCTTGGGTTCTCCTCCATGCCTACAGAAAGATACATCAGAAAAATATGGCGTTGAAAGAGAATATTTTGCAATTAGAAAAAGAGTTAGCTGCTGAGCGGCAGATTGTGTTAATGCAGCAAATACAAATGAAGCTTTTTAAAGACAAGGCTGATAAATATCAGACTGGGGCAGAGAGGGCAGCAGTTAGAATGGCCCATTATAAATATAGGAAAAGACGAGGGGTGTCAACCATAGGAAGGGGACAGCTGTAATTGCCATAGCATGTGTAGATTGGGACCCTGATAGGTGGGATGGAGACCTTTTTGACTCAGCAAACCCCGAGAGCAGCTCGGAAGGTGACTCAGATTCTAAAGCAGAACTCAATCAAAAGACAGTGACAGCTAAGCCGGTTAGAAGACAGCGTTCCGGACCCCACCCGCAGAATCCTGCAGGCGGGGTTGTGGGTTTAACCACACTGGAAGATTACACTCAGCAGGAGGTTGGGGAAATCATTACTCGTTTGAGGCAAAAGTCAGGGGAACCTTTACTGACATGGATGGTGAGATTGCTGGATGGCGGGGCAGCAGGGTTATTGGTAGACACGACAGATTCTCTGTGCTTCTTGTCTTTGTCATCTGACACCAGTATATATGTGGTCTTAAGGGTAGGGCCGCCCCCTGAGGATGATGGGCAAGCTTCACTGGTGTCTTTGTTACACCTAGCAGCCCAGGCATGTAACCACAAGTATTCTATTACCACAGATTGGCCTAGTGAGGAGAAGAGATGGTACACTTTGAAAGAAGTGATTCAAAAGGTCAGATAGCATGCTATTAAGGAGACTGCCCCACCCGCATACAAAAGTGTCATCATGACACTGCTCATAGGTATGACGGGCAAACCCACTGATGAAGTAGTGGATGCCATCCGGCAACTGGCAGACTTAAGGGAATGGGACAAGAGTGAAGACAGGCCGTGGGATAGAGAAGGGTGTAGTGAGAGAAGAACTGAAGGCAGCGGGCCTTCTAGTAGAGACTACAGAGTGTCTAGAAAGGACATGATTTTGACCTTGCTAAAAGATGGTGTGCCACGAGAAGAAATTGATGGCATTGAAACAAGGGCAATGTATGAAATATACGAAAAGAGGGGGCTTGCAGCCAAAGAGCGCTATAAACAGGTCAAGAAACAGGTCGTGATTAAGACACAGAGGAACACCTCACCTTCCGCTCCTCCTGAGGAAGAACAGGAAGAAGGGTCTATGGGTATTCCCTCCCCATAGCTGCCAACATATGCTGATTTAAGGAAGGTGGTGAGTGCAATGTTAGAGGCAGAGTCAGGTTACACTAATTAAATTTGACTAGGGTTGCAGCTAATCTCCGGCAGCGTCCCCTCGCATAAAATTTGATAGGCGGCTCCATGTTAATGTTAAGAGTTTTTGAGGGCCGGGAAATACGCGAGGGGTGCGACCATTAATAGACACCGGGGCCGAGCCCTCTCTGATTCATGGAAATCCAACACGATTCAAAGGGAGACACTTTACCATTACAGGTCTAAGGGGAAGGAGACCCCCGCAGTACAAACTGAAGTGGAGATGAAAATAGGCAATTTGCCTAGGCAGAAATACCAAGTGTTGATTGTCCCGATACCGGAGTACATAATTGGATTTGACATTTTAGAAGGATTGACTTTGGGACTTGGAGGTAAAAAGTGTCAGTTTGGGATGAGTGCATTGACCTGCATAACTGTTACTGTAGGAAAATGGAAGATGCCCCCAGTGCAGGTGCCTGTGGCAACCAAGTGTGTAGCGATGAAACAATACCGCTTTCCCGGGGGCACAAGGAAATTTCAGAAACCATCAAAGGGTACGTAGAGGCGGGTGTGTTACGCCCTGTTACTTCCGCGTGGAACAACCCGCTCTGGCGTGTCAAAAAAGGGGACGGTCTTGGAGGATGACTGTGGATTACCGCCAGTTCAATAAGCACACTCCTCCTTTAGTGCCTGCAGTCCCACATGCCATTACTTTGATTGAGAATGTCCAAAAGTTTGAGGGGACCTGATATGCAGTGGTAGATGTAGCCAATGCATTTTTCTCTGTACCAATTGCTGAAGAGTGCCAAGAGCAGTTTGCATTTTCTTGGAACGGGTGTCAGTACACCTACACAAGGTTACCTATGGGGTTCATTCATAGCCCGACCATCTGTCACTGGCTGGTAGCAGAGCACTTAGACAACATACCATGTAAACCTGACATACAAATCTCTCACTACATTGATGATATTTTGATTCAGGGCAAGGATGAGCAAAGTGTGCGGACCCAGTTAGAAGTTATTATGGAAGGATTGAAGAAGGGTGGGAGATTAACCCGAAGAAAATTCAAGATCCAGCTGAGACAGTGATCTTCCTAGGGATTCAGTGGAATAATGGGCATTGAGAGATGGTGCCGAAGACCCGACAGAAAATACTTGAGTTCACCACTCCAATGAACAAAAAGCAAGCTCAGAAGTTAATGGGGGTGTTTGGGTTTTGGAGACTGCACATTCCCCATTTTGGGCAGATACTGCCCCCCTCTACAAAGTGACACGAAAGAAATATGAGTTTCAGTGGGGGGAGGAGCAGCAAAAAGCATTTGATTTGGCAAAAGACACCGTGCAGCAGGTGCTTGATTTGTGGCCATTGAAGGAAGGTGAAATGGAATTAAATGTTTCTGTGCAAGACAATTACGTGAACTGGAGTGTGTGGCAGAAACAAGACAGGAAATGTGTGCCATTGGGGTTCTGGAGTCGTAAGTTGCCCGATGCTGGCAACGCATACATTCCGTTCGAGAAGCAGTTGCTGGGATGTTACTAGGCCCTTGTCGATACTGAGCAAATGACTGTGGGGCATGATGTATTGATGAGGCCGGAAATCTCGATCATGCAATGGGTGTTGAGCCCTCCTAAATCACACTGAATAGGACATGCTCAAGAAGCCAGCATAATTATATGGAAATGGTACATTCAAGACAGAGCTAAATCAGGGAAGGGTGGGGTTGCAAAATTACATGAGCAAGTAGCCAACATACCACCCTCAGATTACATACCACCGGAAGTGTCTGAGAAATGTGAGTCTCCCGTGAAATGGGGAGTACCTTATGTCGATCTGACCGTAGAACAGACAGAGCATGCCTGGTTTACAGATGGCTCGGCTCGATATGTGGGAACCGAGCAATAATGGAAAGCGGTGTCATACAATCCCAAGACTAAAAAGATTTTGACAACATCAGGGAAAGGGAAGAGCAGTCAGTTTGCACAATTTTTACGCAGTTTACCAACCATTAAAAAGAGACCCCTGGCCGATGTCATTTGTACACAGATTCATGGTCTGTAGCGATTGGGTTGGCGGTGTGGCTGCCAATCTGGCAAAAGAATGGGTGGAAGATTCATTCAAAGGAGTTGTGGGGAAAAGAACTGTGGCAAGATATTGTGGAAATGTTATCACAACATTTGGATGTGCATTGTGCTACAGATTTATTAGAACGTTGGTTTAATTCTGTTGCAGATGAACACACCAAGATTTCATCTGTGGATGTGGAGGCTCAGGAAGACGATTTGGAGGGTTTGGCCAAGTGGGCTCACCAGAAATGTGGGCTCCTTGGAGAAAAGGCTACTATCATGTGCGCACAAGCTCAAGGAATCTGTATGCCTTTAGAGGTAGTGAAAACAATCATTTTGCAATGTCCGGCGTGCCAACACCAACAGCATAGGCCTATCCATCAGATTGTCCAGGGCACGTTGCAGAGAGGAAAGTTACCAGGTCAAATTTGGCAGATCGATTATATCGGTCCTCTGCCAATCAACAAAGGCTGTCAGTATGCATGCACCATTGTGGATACATACTCTGGATATATGATGGTTTTGCTGTGCAAACGTGCTACACAACTGAACACAATTAACGTGTTAGATCAGATCACTTTGCATTATGGTGTATCTTTGCAAATTCAAAGTGACAATGGGTCACACTTTAAAGGCGAATTGATTCAGGAATATTGTCAGGAAAAGAGCATTGAGTGGGTGTACCACGTCCCTTATCACCCGGAAGCGTCAGGTTTGATTGAGAGAATCAATGGGTTGTTCAAAAAACAGCTGCGCAAATCTAGAAATGGCAGTTTAGCAGGCTGCCGCGATCATGTGTTGGATGCGGTGCAGTGCTAAACAATAGGCCAGTGAATAATCATTTGTATTTGTATTTGTATTTGTATTTGTATTTGTGTTTATTTGTTTATATAGCGCTTTCCTCCAAAGCGCTTATCATGAGACTTCATTGTTGCGATTAATGACCCCTGCTTTACAGATTCAACCCAACTCAGTTAGAGAGACCCTATTGTACTGGGAAATTACCTCGGGTTCTTTAGCTCCCTATCGAGCAACCCCAGAGTCAGCAGGGGTTGACTTGCACTCTCATGAATAAATCAGATTAGACCAAAGAGGGATTGTTGTGATTGAAGCAGGGATTGGAGGGCAGATTGCACCTGGACATATGGGATGGATTGCCCCTAGATCTGGGTTAGCATTGAAAGGTGTTCAAGTGCTAGGAGGGGTCATTGACGCTGATTACCAAGGCGAGATCAAAGTAATTTTAATGAATAGTGGAGACCAAGTGTTACCAATTCATAAGGGCAATAGAGTGGCCCAGTTGATTATTGTTACTGTTAAATTGTTCATGATCAAATAGGGGGAGCCTCCCACGGTGTTAACTACTCGTGGGGATCGTGGTTTTGGCTCTTCAGACAGTATGGTACTGTATGCAAATGTGTGGGTTGAAAGACCAAGTGGCCCACCGGTGCCCGCAGATGTTATTGCATCAGGCAAAGACCAGGTAGTCTTGGTAATAGAACCCGGCAAAGAAAAATGGCAGCATGTGCCGGCAGACAAATGTTACCTAAGAGAGTAATTTTCAACACTGATATCTCTTTTCTGGGTTTACCTTGTAGATCCTGTGTCTGGCTGGTGTAATTGTGGAACTAAATGGACTCCGTTTGGGAGAGTCAAACGGCATGCTGCTACCAGTGAGAAATGTCACATCTGTGCCAGTGATCCATGGGAAACTGATGATGATGAGCAATGATGTCTGAAAGCAGCCCAATGCCGATGCCGAAAATCCAGCCAAACCGAATAACTGAATTTGTGGAATGCGGAAAACACATCATGTGCAAGCGCAAACAATGTTGATGCCAGCTAGACAGGAGATGTCCTTAGGACGGCAAAGATATTCCCTGATGATTACCCAAACAGAGAATATGTGGACGTATTTGGCACAACGGTTACTGAACATTACACACTTTTGCCTTACTGACGTGCCCAATGCCGAAGCTTTGCTGACTACTTGTTTAGTAGCGTTGCCGACGCCAGTTCTGTTTCTAAAGCACATTTTTGGTGTCATGCACCATGAGTCTGCGGTACAAGATTCTGACATCGAGAGTCCTTTTCTGTCTACGAGTACTGCAGGTTTTGCCAGGAAACAGATCGCAAATGGAGAAACCTGACACGTATTATAACTTACAATGTGACTCAAGGAGATAACTGTCTGTTATTTTATGACCTGTCAACCGAGTGAAATTGGCAAATGCCAACAGCTGAATTTACCAAAACAGGAATATCAAGCTGCATTTGAGAAAAGGGTGTGTTCACGAATTCCAAGCACATGTACTGATGTGAACAACACTATGTCCTGCAATCATACAGTGATAGCTGCCAGTCATCTAAATCATGTGAAACTTCCAACAGGATGGCTTTTTTCATGTGACAACATCACATACATTTACATTCCAGCTAACATTTCCGGAGGTCCATGTGCCTAAACTCGATTAATGGACGAATGATGTTCCCTTTACACCCCGCAATGTCTCGAAGCAAAAGATCAACTTTCAAATCTGTGGGTCTATCTACAGATTGTGATTCACATGTGCATTTGCTATCAGAGGCTGACGTTTTATCATTAGCCCTTTCAATAGTGGGAATTTGGGGTTTAGCTGCTGGGGTTTACAAATCTTTAATGAAACTATCATGTTTAGTAGTAAAAGAACTTAATCACACTTTTCAAGCATTAGAAGAGTTGCCCCTTGATAGCAAAGTTATTAGAAAATCAGCTTTGCAAAACAGGGCTGCCATTGATTATTTGTTGCTGAAACATATCTTGGGTTGTAACGCAGTTGAAAGTATGTGTTGTTTTAATCAGGTGAACATTCACGATCCATTGAAAGTCATATTCGAGGTTTGAGGGACTTAATTTCCCAAGTGTCTCAAGATCATACTGGGAATTGGTGGGATTGGTTATTTTCATGGATTCCTGATATTGGGGGTACACTGCATTATGCCTTTTGCTTGCATTTGTATTATATTAGCTATTATAATAGCTGGTTGTTGTTGTATTCAATGCATTCCCAACTTAGTTTTGATGTTTCGTCAGTTTCACAGACCAGCTCCTGTACCACCGGGCTATGGAAGGTAAATATCCAAGGGTGGATTGTGATGCTTGAGCTAAAACATAGTGCTGGTGCGCAGTGCATTCTGGGGGCACTCAGAGCCATAATGGATATTTATTTCATGCCTCAGTGTAAGCTGCACTTGTACACAGATTTTCAGCTTGGTTAGCAGTATTTCACTGAAAAACATGTTTTCAACGTTATTTGGTGCTTGTGCTGGTTTGCCTGGCTCATCCAAGGACACAGAGCTCGGAGAGGCTAGCATCCACAGGTGCCGGCTGGTACCAAATAAGAAAGTTTGTTATCACCCGTGCCAAGGTTGAAGATGAGTTATGGAAGTGTTTTCTGTGGTGCTTTAGGAGAGGGAAGCGCTTTTCTCCTTAGGGTTACCATCGGTCGATCCGGCCGGCAACCAACGGTCACTCATCAACATGCAAGCGCTAATGCCAGAAGGTTTGAGAAATTGCCACTACTTTTGAGGAGGGCATATAATGCGGAGCTCTGGAAAGGTCAGGCGGAAAAAGCACGAAGACCTCAGTCGGAGGGGGGACGCCTTGTTCGACAGACCTCTGGGCTGTTGTGCTCTCGGCCTGGCTGTTACCGGGGTCTTCCAGCCGCTTCTGGCCAGATGAGGAATTCAGTTACGCCCATGGTGATGTATTCTTGGTAGCCTATTATCTTTTCTGTGGTTTATTCTCTGTTACAAGTTATTGCTTCATGTATGCTTAACTATGAATAAATAGCTGTATAAGTGCTACTTATCTTCTTACTGTGCGTATGGGTGTGAATCATTGCTTCGGCATACCTGCGTTCAAAATACTTGCTCTGCTATGCAATGTACTGTTGATAAATAACTGTCCGTGCACTCTTGGCGAGCAAGACAAACACAGAAATACAAGTATATGTAACAGATTCATATCTCTGTACTGATATAAACTGGAACAGAATGTTGGCATGCAGATGGACATGTTAGATACTTTGTGAGCAAGATAATCACATGATATGAAAGTACAAGGGAAACTAATATTCTCCCACAGCAGAGATCACTTTTTGTACTGTTTTAGGTGTGACAAGCGGTTAGATTCTGTTAGAATAATGCAGTGCACAAATTTCAACTGTGTACTAATTTAAACAGGGCCACTGATTTCAACAGAGGCAGTGTGTGCCCATTTTAAATGATGCTAACATTGCAGCATGTGTTATGTGTGTGTTTTAGGATACTAGTACTGATGTGTGGCATTGAGGGTAAACCAAAGCTGGGATTGATTTGGGTGCTTTATGCTTTAACATGTTAACATTGCAACACATGCATGGTCAGCTTTGCTTGCAAAATAGTCTGCTTGTGAGGATTAGATTCAGAAAAAGCAGAAAATAAAAACATAGGCATTAACGGGTGATTTGCTTGGACTAGCAAGATGTGAGGGCCTTGAAAAATAAATGTCCATTGTTCAAGCAGAGCAAATTCAGGAAGAAGGGATGGCATGTAGCATTTTTCTGCATGCAGGAAAGAAGGCGTGATGCTTGCCAACAGTCAGAGAGGGTGATATAGTGCTACAAGACTCTGGAACATTCATGAAGGGTCTGTCACATGTTTAGTGACACAAGAAGGCTGGTGCAAGGAAGTGACTTTGGGAAAGTAGGTGGGTGATATGTGCAGTCACAATAGGATCTATAGGTTCTGGGCTGATCTCTGAGAATAGCTTTATAGGAAACTGCAAGCTAGGAGGCTAGGCTTTTTTTTGGTCTGTTGTTGTGTATATGTGAGGACCTTTTAGTTGTTTCCTGTTTCCATGAGGCAAGAAAGAGCAGCATTTATTTCTTACAATTTTTAATTGAAAAAAAGAAAGCTGGGTCTGTTTTTTCTTGGCTGGGATTTCAGTGAATGCCACAGGCAGACGTGAGATTTGTGTGTTTGGCCTCACAACAGGTTTCTAAACTGCAATGTTTTGAAGCCAAGAGGTGGGGGCTGCCATGAGCTGATACTGAGATGGGTGCAGAATTGGCAGGTGGAGCTGAGTCAAGTACAGTTTCACGTTAAGTGATGTGAGTATAAATAGGGATCACAAATACATTTTTTGAAAATTCTTGCAAGGGAATTTGGATTTGGCCAGGTCAAATTGAGGTATTATGGGATGTCGTTGTCTTTCAAAGTACCTGAAAACATGGAAGCTCTCTCAATCTAAAATGTGTTATCAGAATAATTATGTTTTGCAAGATATTCTATTATTGCTAACATCAGACTAACCTGACATTGACTGAAAGGTCAAGGGGTAGATGGAAAGTGGGGCTGGTTCATAACACACAATTGCTTCCGTAACCATTGGACTACATACCAAGGTACATCCCAATCTTATTCCCAGTCTAATAATGGTGTACAAGAGAAAAATGGTAAATGAGAATTGAGGTTAACAGTATATTAAGTTTCTTCCAATGCAAAGTGTTTTTTTCTGTTTCTTGCATATGTTCAAACGAAATAGAACAATGATGTTTCTCTGTTGCAATGTTATCTTTCTGCTGAATGAGTATAACGTTGCCTGAGGGCATGATTGTAAAAGGCTCTGTGGAGGTTTATTATTTTGTGGCCTGTTTAATTCACATACATTGTGTTGAAGCCTCATGTTTCCAGTACAGTCAGTGTGAAATGATGGTGTGCCCAGTGCACTACAAAGTCCAATATGGCATAGACAAGGATCCCATAATAGATGATGCTATACAGGATTCCTTATATTTTTGGTAGAGAATGCGGGCAGGTTTGGCGAGGTGCTTCTGTTATGCCGGGCACTTTATAGAGTGGCCATACTGTGCTGTGCAGGGCATGCTTTGAATTGTATTGGAATCATCTCAGTGGTATTGTTTGTTAAGTAACATTAGTACACTGCAGACATGACCGAGGTTGAACTGAGTGACCCCTGTAAAAACATGGAAGAAAAATTGTTTACTTTAGCAACTTAGACATCAGAAACTATTTTGAGTTGGCAAGATCGAATAATAGCAGACCTGGGCAGTTGTTTGCTGAGGGGACTGTGCGTCATTCATGCTTACACAGGCTTTTTCAATCTGAGGACAAAGAATCACAACAAGATTGTTTACACGTCTTGGAGCAAAGCCATGGTTCATTTTTACACAGGCTCTTTAATTTGAGGATGAAGTATGATGAGGTCATTACAGGCCTGCAATGTGAGTTGGCGGCCATGCATGCAAAAGTTTCTCAATTACAAGAGAGGCCAGAAAAGTGAGAGCTTAAAGCACAATTGCAGGCCAAAGGTGATGCTTTAAATGTGCAGATTGTGCAAATGGTGGAATGTGAATGGGAGATTGATCACCTAAAGACAGTTTTATAAGGTGCTCAGACGGACAGATATTTTGCTTTGTCAGAAGTGCAGGCACTACATAAACGTAGTAACCAGTATTCTAGAGACATTTGATCTTTAGAAGATGAGGTATTTAGGTTAATGTCTGAGGATGATAAAAGAATGGAGTCAATCAGTCATTACAAAATGCAGGTCACAGAAATGCATTATTTGATAGTTACATTGAGAGGCAATGGCTATGCATTTAAAACATAAATGATTCAAACTTTGCAGTCCCAGTTTAGGGAGTTAAAGTGGCAACATTTAGATTTCAAATTTACTGAACTGTACTTAGGGCCCCATGGACAGAAGGACATGATTTTCACTGAGGCTGTGGCAAGCCACAGTCTAGAAACTTTTCCAGCTGATGTGCACTTGGTGAGGGCTGGCTACTCTCCAGTGCTAAAGACAGGGCCTGCCGCAATGGAGCAGAGAGAGGGGGGTCAAAACGAAATACAGTTTTAGCCTCTTAAAATCATGAAAAATATCAAGAGTTTAATGATACCATTTAGGAAAGATTCAGGTGTTTCTATTGAGGTACTTTTGGAGCCTATCATCAAATTATTGAGTGCTTAGGACATTCCTAAAACCAAATATGTTAGGTTTTTCCATCTCACAATGGAGGCAAGTTCTGCTAGCTTTATATAGGGCTTGAATGAACAAGAACATTTACCATGGGCTGAATTTGAGAGGGAGATTAGAAAATGGTTCTCTTCATTTCAGTTCATTCAGGATGTGAAAGAGGTGGCATATACTATGACAGCTCAACCAAATGAATCCCCACAACACTTCTTGCAAAATCTAAAACAAGCTTTCTCCAGATGTGATGTCAGCTGTCTTGTAAACTCTGTTGAATTCAAGACCATGTTCTTTTACAGCCTGCATCGAAATGTGGTCTCTGAGTTAGCCTGTGAAATCACAAGAGACAGAAGCTTGATCAGTCAACAAAAATATATTTGGTAATTTCACATAATTAGGGTAAAAGCAAGGAATCAAAGCAGAAGGCAAAAGGGACTGCCCCTGCAGTGTTAGAAATTAGAACAGGGGAAATGTGATTGGAAACTGCTCGGATAAATAATGACACACCACATAACCAGAAAGGTGCGGCCATGCAGAGAATGGCAACACCATAGGCAACCATATTTCAGTCTACAGACCCTAGCCAGAGGGATTCTTACATTAGTCCCTGGTTTCTTGGCAATTTGCCATGGGTGGGGTTTGGGTATAATATGGAAGGACCGAATAACACCCAAAGTCAAATGCATAACGGACCCTACTTGGCATTGGGGGCACATAGTAGGTTTTACCCTGATATATTGATATATGGAAATCAAACAGGGCCGAGATATGTGGATAATAATACTACTACTAATAATAATAATAATATTAATAATAATTTAGCATTTCTATATTGTTACAAACCCTCAGGTATGTGAGCGCTGCTTATTATATTATTACCCACAGTGTGTGGTAATAATAATGGAATCATGGAAAATGTGAAATGGATCATGGAAAATGGAAATCTGCAAAGGCGGCAGTATCAATCAAATGAGAGCCAACATATAACCTATAGTCCTCACTCATAAGTTCCCCACATTCCACACCTCTTTCATCAGTTCAGGAGAAACACTAACAGGAATCAGTCTCTGGAAAGAAACACAAATAGGCTTGACCAATATGAATCCAACCAGTACCAGCCAAAAGCACAGAGGGATGAGTTTAGGTATTTGGATAGCTTTCAATGCACAGAGGCACGTGTGAAAATGTTTGCTAAGCAGATAGGAAAACTGTGGGTAGGGCAGAAAGAGCAGCGGAGTGTGAATTCAGAGCATAATGGTGACATTGCACAAGGCGGTAGCAAATGCCTAATCAGCCAGGCTTCCCACATTGAAAGCAAATGATCCACCATTGACTGAAGAAACTGAAATGCTTATTGATATAAAATTAAGAAAACAAACAAATAATGATAACATAGGAAATACAAACACACAAAAGAAAGGAGTGTGGTTTAAGTTAGAATTAAAACAAATCATTCATGTGTGTGAAGATGAGAAAGAAGAAAAGAGAAATGCACAGGAGGATCCCAAAGAGCAAATGGTAAAAAGACAATATAAAAAGAAAATGTTACATGAAAATGTTGAGGGATATACTTTTGGGCAAATGATAGTCAGTGACAAAGTGGACCATTGCAGGGTTAACAATACACTCAATGGGCCTCATTACAAGTCCGGCGGTAACCGTGCTGATAAAACCAGCAGGTTGCCATCGGACTTGCCCATTTTTCCGGCACCAGACTTGCCGGAAACACTGGGCATTACAGCCCGTGAAGTCAGGTGCCGGAAAATGGAATTCTGCATTCCCATTTGACTCAATGGGAATGGGGACTACAGAAGCACCGGCACCGTTAATAAAGGTGCCCGTGCTTCCGTGAAACACTGCGATCGGGTGCCATGCCCCCCCCAGGTCTGACCCTGGCGGGTGGGATGGCACCCGCCTGCAGACTCGTAGTGTCCCTTTCCAGTAACAACGGTGCCATTAGGCTTACTGACACCATTGTTACTGGACTAGCACACTCGTAATGAGGTCCAAAGTCTCAGCAATAAACAAAGCAAAAATGTATGATATAATAGGTAAAAGCAGAAAAACAAATGCTAGGGTTTCATTGGGACTCCTTCCGAGATTGGAGGTAGCCATGGCGCTAATAGCGCCATGGCTGCTTCCAATAATGGTACCAAGTCCGCCCTCATTCAATGGGGACTTACCGGTCTAGTCAGACCCTTGTGGGACCGGTAAGTCCCCATTGAAATTACCATTCCCCATTCCCATTTGAGCCCCCATAGGGGGTACCGTTATTTGCTCCCAGGACTCTTTGCGGCTCCCGCTAAGGCCACCTGGTAAACCCAGTCGGCCTTAGCAGGACCCGCAAAGGGACCTCGTAGTAGGGCACCAAAGTCCTTAACGGTGCCAAGTATCCCTGTGCGCCCTACTCGGAATGAGGCCCATTGTCTGATAATTCTAATAGTGCTCATATCTCACATATACAGGTGAGTTCCCAAAGGAGTATTTCGAGGCACAGATGTTCCAAGAGGCAGAATTAACAGGTATGGTACAAGAGCCAGGTCTCAGTTTCAAACAGAGCCAGGTCAGTTTGTCCTTACCTCTCATTTCATCTAAAAAACCCAGGACATCCTGATCACCCTCCCCCCCTCCTTTCCCCTCTCTGTCTTCGCATGCTGGCCCTCCTTCAGCCACCCCATCACCCACTTTCTCATCCTTCCCTCTTTTCTCCCCTGATGAGTTTGCTAAATAGGTCTGTTCTATGAAAGCCTCCTCAAAACAGTTTCATCCCTGTTCCTCAAAAACCATCAAGGACTACATTGATACCCTCGCTCCGGCCGTTGCCGATTTTTGCAACCTATCCTTTGCCTCAGGCTCTTTCCCCTCCCATGTGAAGCACTCCCTTGTGCATCCTATCCTCAGGAAACCCACAGCTGATCCTTCTTGTTCTCCTAACTACCGCCCAATTCCCATTACTTTCTTTCTGGATAAACTCCTGCAAAAAAGCTGGCCATCTCTCAGCTTAACCTTCATTCCGATTCTGTTGGCTCTCTTCTTGACCACCAGTCTGGCATCAGATATGCCAGAAGCACAGAAACTGCTCTCTTGAACATCTGTGAAGATCTGCTCTCCAACCTTGACTCTAACATTCCCTCTGTTCTCATCCTACTCGAACGCTCTTCTGACTTCGGCACTGTCAACCATAACACACTGCTCAACCATCTCTGTGATAACCTGGGTTTGACCGTTCAGACTCTGGCCTGGCTGACCTCTTTTCTCTCTGATCGACCCTCCCAGGTCCAATTTGGGACCTTCCTGCAGACTCGTAGTGTCCCTTTCCAGTAACAACGGTGCCATTAGGCTTACTGACACCATTGTTACTGGACTAGCACACTCGTAATGAGGTCCAAAGTCTCAGCAATAAACAAAGCAAAAATGTATGATATAATAGGTAAAAGCAGAAAAACAAATGCTAGGGTTTCATTGGGACTCCTTCCGAGATTGGAGGTAGCCATGGCGCTAATAGAAGCACAGAAACTGCTCTCTTGAACATCTGTGAAGATCTGCTCTCCAACCTTGACTCTAACATTCCCTCTGTTCTCATCCTACTCGAACGCTCTTCTGACTTCGGCACTGTCAACCATAACACACTGCTCTGTGATAACCTGGGTTTGACCGTTCAGACTCTGGCCTGGCTGACCTCTTTTCTCTCTGATCGACCCTCCAAGGTCCAATTTGGGACCTTCCTATCTTCTATCTCTCTCTCTCTACCTGTGGTGCTCCCCAGAGTTCTAATCTCTCGCCCTGGCATTTCAACCAATACCTGGCAACTCTCACCCACTGCATTGCCTTTTCCTGCTCAAATTTCCAGTGCTACGCTGATGACACTCAGCTAATTTTCAGGCTACCCTCAGCCACCTCCTCTCCTTCTCTCATCCCTGATTGCCTAACTGCCATTCCAGATTGGTGTGCCAGCAATGATCTCTGTCTAAATGCCATCAAGACTGAGATCCCCCTCTTCAGTATACCTTCACCCTCCTTTCCCCTCACCCTCTGGCAGGCCTCCCTTGTTCCTCCTCCCACCCCTACCTGCGAGCTAAGAACCTCAGGGTCATCTTTGATTGCACACTATCCTTCTTCGCCTGCATCTCTGACGTCTCTAAAAAGTCAAACTTCCTACTGCACATCCTCAGACGTACTCTGCCTTTCCTTTCCTTCCCCCAGAAGCTCATTGTCTCCCAAGCTCTTGTTCTCTCTAGGCTGGACTACTGTAACAGCCTCTTTCTAAACCTACCTGCCTCTACACTCCGCCCTTTACAATTAATCCGGAACAGAACTGCAAGACTTGTCCTTGGCCTCAAGCCCTTGGATCGTATCTCTCCAGCTCTAAAATCCCTTCATTGGCTCCCAGTTGATGCAAGGATTACATTCAAAACCCTCTGCATTGTCCACAAGGCTTTCTGGGGCCTGGGTCCAAAAGACCTTTAACTATCCCTCTGTAAATACCTCCACTCTCAAGCCCTTCACTCCTCTACGGCTATCACCCTCAGGGTCAGTCGTTTTTCAAAGAAACAAGCTGGGGGTAGATCTTTGTCTTCGGCTGGGGCCTCCCTTCGGAACAGCCTCCCTGCCACCCTGAAATTTGAGGAGAACCATCCCCGTTTCCAGAAGCACCTCAAGACCTGCCTCTTTGCTTCTGCCTTCACCCCTCCCCCTCTCCCCTGCTGATCGGTTTCTCTCTCGGCAGCATGCACCTTGGCACTATATGTCCTCCGGGTCCAGGTACCGGCTCACCATGCCATGCTCCTGCGCTGCCTTTGTGCCTTCCCTAGCACTGGGGTCTCTATCTGTACCCATGCAGACCCCCACCTCTCTTTCTTTTCTCTCTGCACTCATCAAACATACCCTGCCTGCTGCCTTAAACCTAGTACTTGCCACTTGATGGCTGCACTACCACCGTTTATTTCCTTTATTATTTATTGATTTATTTTATTTATTTATTACTATTTATTCTGTTTCTCCTCTGCTCCGCATTTTCCACTTCTCCCCCTTCCATGCACTTTGTCCCTTTTCCTTTCCCATGCACTTACGCGTTCTCAATGTCAATGGGCCTACTAAGATTGTTGTTTTATCTCCCCTGTTCCCCTCCCATGCCTTGTCGCGCTCTGGAACACCTGTGTGCGAGCACGATATAAGTGCAAATGCAGATATTGTGCCGCAAGATGCTAATGAAAACACAAAACAGTGGTTTGCCAAACCCAAAGAATGTCACAAAGCAGAAAAGTAGTGGGGTGAGAGCACAGGCGTCCCCCCCATAAAAGGGGATCAATCAGTGGCAAAGCTCCAAATGAATTCTCAGGACAGAAAAATAAATAGAGAAATTGAAAAAGAGATGGGCAAAAAGGGGGGTTAAATGTCATTTCATATGCCCCTTTGTTTAGCACAAAGCCAGGCAGGCCTAAATAGAATAATTCATGAGATTAGCAACAACTCACATTTCCTTTGCACACTTGAAGAATGTGAAGATAGTTATTATGCACATGTTACAATTGAAGACTAATGTAGTGTAGTTGCAATGGTGGATACAGGTTTGCCGGCGACTGAGATGTCAAGGAAATAGTTGCATAGCATAAAGGAAGAGAGACTCCCACAAGACATGTTGAAATTGACACAGATTGAAGGTCCTTTGCATCATTTCAATGGAGAAGAAATACCGGTGGAAGGTACCACTGAAGCTGACCTCAAGGTAGGGAAACATAGACGGTGGCAAGAGGTGATAGTCACGCCTATTGAGGAGACACCATTCCTATTAGGAACACATTGTCTGAAGAGACTGTCACCACTCATTGATGGGATAAATGGGGTGCTGTGGTCTTCGGCTAAAATAACCTTTAAAACCTAAAAAAGTGGTGAGTCAGAATAGCAATGTGGTATCGGTAGACATTACCGAAAAAAAAGTTCGACCTATACAAAAAGCTTGTAACTGCATGACACCAAAGGTTCGAACACCAAAAGTTTGAACCTTTGGTTGCATGATTTTTTTTTTAAAAACACTGTTGGCTACGGGGGTGTCCCCTGCAGCACCCCGCTCACCATACTATACAGTATGGTTAGTGGGTGTTGCGGGGGACACCCCAGCAGCATGCCCAAAAAAAATGGGGGCTGCTGGGGTGTCCCTCACAACACCCCGCCCACTATACTATTGAGTATAGTGAGTGGGGATTGCAGGGCGGAAACCCCTGCAGCTGCCCACAAAAAAAAGAAAAGAAAAGGACCCTGCAGCGCCTGTTCCCATTCACAAAAGTGAAAGGGAACTGGCGCAAGGTAAGTAGGGTGTGCGTGGGGGTGTGTGTTTTGTAGTGTTTTTAATAATATATTTGCATGGGCAATGTACAAACATTTTGTGTTCGTGCATTTCCCATGCAAACATTTCCATCGCAGTAAAAAAAGCCACGGTCGGATCACACAGATCCAGCAATGTAAATGAATGTCACAACAATGCTAGGTCAGACCCAGCAGTGGAGGTGTGCACTAGCACCTTAAAGTGTCTCTTGTGCTACAGGGGATTACAAATAAAGATCTCAGACCAAACAACTGGACAGGCTCAAGGAATATGGCTAAATACTACTGTATTCTCAATTTAATAAAGCCTGGCAAACTGGGTGACATCAGACTGATGCTTGCACACTCATACACAAACTTGATTACCCAGAGGTTTTTTACCCCAATATGCATCATCTATGATGTTAACCTATTTGGCAAACTGTAAAGCCTATTGACGGGAGGGATTGGTTAGGGGAACATATCTACTTATAGAATGCATGTGGGTTAGTACTTCATTGGCTGTCTCTTATCTGCAAGACACACCTCGAACTACCTCTAAATACATATAATACTGATTATAGCAGACAAAAAAGGCAGCCAATTGGTCTATGCAACATTGTATAGCAGGTTGCCTCATAGCCCCACTGATTGGTTGCATTCCCATCCAACCTTTGTCTTTTAGCTCGACTATCAGCATGTAAGAAAAATGAAACCCAGGTGCTTAAGTCACATCAGATTACTCTCCACTTTCACAATTAGTCCATCATCTCTTATCAGTCTGACCATGATCCAAAATGTCCCGTCTGTAGTTGATCTTGTAGCTTTCTCCCTGTTCTGGGACATTCAAGGGAGTGTAAGCACATCACTATCTTCATCCACAGCTTAATGAATAGCCTTTGTTTTTTACTTCTGAATCACGTGAGAGCAGACCGCAAATTTGTCAATTTTAACCTCTTATTTACTGCTATTTTTTCAATTATGCTGGGTGTTATTACTCCTCTAGGCCTCTAGAGACTTGCTCACTCCATCTTGTAGGGGCCATATTCATTGTTAATTGCCCAAAACTTGGCTCTTGCACATGTTTTCTTCTTCTTTAATCTAAGTGAAATATGTCTCACGTCCATGACTTACCTCTCTGCCTCCCTTTGTGCTTTGCAGCTATTCCTCAAATAGCATCTTTGATCCCAGGCCAACACAGACTCCTATTTGTTTTGCATACAAAGCTAATTCCGCAATGTCTCCTCACTCTGCACCCCTGGTGTTTTTCTGAGGTAGTTGGATTGAATCCTTACATGCATTGTCATCAATTTACTCATCATGGCCTTCCATGCTACGTTAATTTTTCCTCTACAGCAAACTTCTATATTGTGTTGCTGCATATTTACACTTATTTGTCAGCAAGTTACTTTATCTTCATTTGCATATATGATTACTTTATCATTTCATACATGCTTCTATTATCACTTCAGTTACATCATTACTCTTAAGTATTTTTATATCTCTTTAGCATGTCCTTGTATATCTTGTTCATGACATCACCCTGTCCTCATCAGATTTCAGTCAGCACTACATGATGTCCAATGGTGCATGCTGACATCCTTCCACACAATATCTTTCCACTCTCTCAGTGCAAAGTTACATTTGATAGGGTTGTCTGAGTGTGTATCATCGCTCATACACTCAATGTGGTATAGGCATAACACATGGAGTCCCATTTAAGTCTCTTATCCTACTGTTCCAGTATGACGGCAGTGAGGGGGCAGGAGTTAGGGATGTGTTCACCTGCTCCTCTACAGAGGTGTATCTTCAGAATGGCTGGGTACCTAGTGTCACTGTCATTCTCATGTGCCAGGGTGAAATGCAAAGAGAAAGAGAAAAGCAGTCGTTAGAGATTCACAAGGATCCCAATAAGAACTGGCAGACCCAGATAGATGAAATACATTGCAGTTTTATCAAAGTGATGAAGACTGTGAACAAAGTGAGGTTTCAGAGTCAGATCAGGAACATTTATTTCAACAATTGCAGAAATACACAGGAAGGAATGTCAGGCTTAGATATCTATGCATGTGAATGGACATCCAGAAATGTTTGAGGCAGTTTTGGCCCTATAATACGAAAATAGTTTCATTAATGAGAAAGTGTACAAACAAATGCTTGACAGAGAAGAGATACCATGTTTTAAAATGAAAAATCAGCAAATATTTGGTTTTGCTCCTTATTTGGGACAGAAATTTATAGGGAGATGCATGTTGAAAATTCTATGAGGGTCCAAACGCATTTATTTATTTATGCATTTATTTATTTTGACATATATAAAGAGGGCTAAACCCAGAGGCATTAAGGAGCTGATGCAGGAATGTTACAGCAAGAAGGCAAAGCATTACTTAGACATTTAGCATGTCACAGGAGAGCTTATCAAAGACATTTGGCAAGCAAGACAGTCTA
Source organism: Ambystoma mexicanum (assembly GCF_040938575.1). Lineage (NCBI taxonomy): Eukaryota > Metazoa > Chordata > Amphibia > Caudata > Ambystomatidae > Ambystoma > Ambystoma mexicanum. The sequence goes on from NC_090923.1 coordinate 692,275,080, forward strand.
GAGGCAATCTCTGTTTTCTTGATCTTATGCACTTACGGATAGGCAGCCAGTGCGCATTTGTTTCTAGCTGCAGAGATCTGATCCTTTTTTGGAATGTTCAAGGCTGCTCTCAGCACATTGTTTTGTATAATTTGCAATGTATTGATGTTGTGAGTGCTGGTGGCAGAAAATAAGGAGTTGCAATAATCAAATCTAGACCCTATTAGTGCTCTAGCAATGGTGATGCAACTGTCAGAAGACAGGAAAGGCCTGCAGGTGTTGATTAACTTTGTGGTGATAGAGGCCGAGGAGGCAATTGAGTTAACTTGTTTGGTTAGTGACTGATTGAAATCCAAATACACGCAGAGAGTTTTGACTACCCATGAGACTGGAATGACATTGCCATCGAGTGGGAAGGATTTATAGTATCCATCAGGTTTATTTAGGTGAGCTTGCGATCCGACTAAAAGCAACTTGGTCTTGTCATCGTTGAGGCAGAGTGAACGTTGTGCCATCCAGGCTTGGATAGTTAGATAGACCTCATCTGGGGTATTAGCGTGAGTGGCATAGTCTCCTGTGATGGGTAAGAGGATCTGGGTATCGTCTGCATTGTTTGTGTAGGAGATCTCCTGAGTGTCGAAAGAGACAAGAGTGGTTTTGTGAAGACATTGTAGATTGCAGGTGAGACACAAGAGCCCTGAGGGACCCCACAGGTGACAGGTGCTGGTGGGGCTGAGGCAGATGTGGAAAACACTCTAATGATTCTATTGGACAGAAATGATGCAATCCAAGTGGTTGCCTCATACGATAAGTGGGCTGCTCAAGAAAGGTTTTCACAGATGATTTGGTGATCCACCAAATCAAAGCCAACGAAGGACAGAAATCTTGCCCGCATCTTTGAACTCATCCATTTGATTCTTTAGATCCAGTAGCAATGATTGAGTGACAAATACTGTTCTGAGTCCTGATTGTCACAGCTCTAGAAGATTGTCAGATTCCAAGTGTGCCTGAATCTGTAGATACGCTGCTCTGTCCACAAGGTAGAAGGTGATAGTTGTGACTTGCTGGTACTTAGTTTGAATATTGGGGTCTAGGGTAGGATTTTCTAAAAGGGGTAGGACACAGGCATCTTTTAAGTTAGATGATACTGTGTTGGTAGCGAAAAAAGAGTTGATGAGTGAGGACAAAATATTAGGGCAGTTGATACTGTGTTAAAACTCTATAATCATCGTTACCCAATATGGCTCGTGGGTGATCTTAACACGAAAATTGGTGACCTCGGCCATTGTAATGAATTTTCAGGTACCCAGTCTGAATCAGGACTCATTCCAGTGCTGAATAGACAAGGTAAAAAATGGGTTAATGCTATGAATACCCATAGTCTTGTGAAACTTAATGGTATGACCCCTAGCAATGTTCCTATGAAGTATACTAGGATTGAGAGCAGATCAGCAACTACACTTGATTATATTTTTACCAATCACATTGGCCTCCACACTGTTATTGACATGGGTATAGTTGAGCGGGATGAAAGCGATCATCTACCTTTGTGCCTACTATTTGTTATTCGAGGTCAAGGTGTTGAAAGTCATGATTATGATGAAAATGGGATGGTTTGTATAAATGAAGGCAAGAACAGAATAGTTTGGCATCATCACAATATCGAGAATGTAACCCAATTGGTATCCACTTTATTACCAGAGTTTATTAAGGAGGGGGTGTCAGGAATTGTGAACGGCAACCAAATACTGAATAACTTCACACAGCTCATGCAAAATATTCCAAAACAAGTTGGTCAACGCAGAGATTATAAATCAGCTGGGGAACGGTCCAATATGGTCATACCACGTAGGCCTGGCAATGACAGAATGATTAATGCAGCAAAAAAGAAATCCGAAACGAAATCCGTATTGCAGTTAGGAAAAATGCACTCTCGCTGACTGAACAAGTTAAAAAGAATTACAACTTAAAAAGAATTACAAACAGTGGCTCAAATTGCATAAACGTGAATGTGAGACTAAATTGTGGAGAAAAATTGCATTGATGGCGCTGTCTAACAATAATCAAAGTATTTGGCACTTGCTTAGTAAACAAAAAAAACGTGATCTAACAATTAACTGTATCACTGAAGAAACATGGGCCCGCCACATCAATGATACATTGGGTAAGGTGGAATCCTTCGAAAATAGCATTCCATTGCCAGAAGTCACGTAGGTCTGTAAAGCTTCAGAGCTCGATATTATTAGGATCATTGAAAATCTCAAGAATTCACGCACAGCAGGTCCAGATGGGGTCTGTAATCTTGTCAACAATAAACAGCCAGAATTATGGGGAGCTGCACTATTGCTGCTATTTAAACAAATAGGGATGTTGGGTGAAATTCCCCCATCATGGCGAACAAGCCATATACTAATGGTACATAAGAAAGGTGCATGGGACAACCCGGCAAATTTTAGAATGCTGGCAATGCTTGATGTATCTTCTAAGATCTTTAAAAAAGGTATTGCTCCAGGAACTAAACAAATGGATAAGTACATCTAACATTCTCCCAGTGAATCAAATCAGATTCTGTGATAAATCCAGCACCACACACAATCTGTTGCTATTAACATCTGTGATTGAGCACGCCTGGAGAAAATGCAACCTTGTAGTCTATTGTGCATATTAGACTTCTCTGCCGCATTTGATACCATTCTTAGAAATCGATTATGGCAAAAACTGAATTCATGGGGGATCCCACAAGGTCTCCTAAAGATGTTGATGCTGCTACACTCTGCAACCTCTGTCTGTATTAGACTCAATGCGGCTGGCAAACTCTCAAAATGTATGACTACCAGCTGTGGAGTGAAGCAAGGTTGTATGATTGCTGCTATCCTATTCAACTTTTACCTAACAGATATGTTGAAAGCATTTAATATACCGAAGGCCAATCCTGCGAGGGTTAATGGTGTAACTATAGGGTGGTTTGCCTATGCTGACGACCTGCTGTTACTAGACTACATTCCAGCAGGTCTTCAGCATATGCTTGACTCCCTGGTAGCCTACTCTTCTGAAAATGGATTGAGCATTAACATAGACAAAAGCAAAATTATGGTCTTCTCTAAGAAACGTAAATTGAAGAAATATTCTTGGAACCTCGCCCATAAAAAAGTGGAACAGGTGAAATCGTTTAAATACCTAGGTATAATTGTTGATGAAAGGTTGAAATGGGATGACCAGTGGTCTGCAATCAAAAGCCACTGTACTGTTGCCACAAATGTCTTGAGTACTTTCATAGGCAGAAATTGTAGTTTCTCTGCTATTGCCGTCCTTAATATCTATATGGCGAAATTAGATCAATGCTACTTTATGCTGTGGAAATATGGGGCCATAAATTTGTTAAACGCATTGTGGTTTTTGAATCTAAACTTCTAAGAAAACTACTACGTTTGCCTCCAAATGTTAGTGTTGAATACCTGTACCTAGAGTTTAACATCAAAGGCATTTGGTATGCATACATCTGTCAATGTGTTTTGCCCTATGAAAAAGCAGTGACTCTATCCACCGACACAAACTTTGCCCCATATGTAAAAGCGTATCTTAGTCTTGCAGGGAATGTGTTGATTGGTACAATTGGTACCATACAAAGACTTCATGACACATGGTCATTGGGGTGTGTCCCAGGTACCCTGTCACTGTTGGCCTTCAAAATGAGATGAAAGAGAAAAGTGTATGATCTCTGGCATGAGCAAAATATGTTAACTTGGCATCAAAATGTTAAAGTGGAGGCTACTTGGACGAGTATTTAAATCAAGATAGGCCACCTAAATATATCCTAGCCTATCCTAGTACAGGTACCTTTCGATCCTATTTAATAATGAAATTTAACATCACAGAAGCTCTAGAGACAAAGGGCCAGAGTATGGGAATTCCACACACCTTAAGAAATTGTCGTCTCTGTGGAGACAATGTTGTTGAGTCACTATACCACCTTATTATGTGTTGTGAAAGTCTTAATGAATTGAGAACCGTATGTTTTAAAGCCTACAACAATGAAATTGTGATGTCAGAGATTTCTGATCTGTGGATGACTTTTAAGATTGGAAATTATATTAATTTGATTTATTTTATTGTTGTATTTTACTTGCAGATTGTGGCAATTTTAAAATGTATTGAATGATATATATTGGAAATGTAAATGTTTTTAGGTTTTTGTATTAGTGTTATTTGTTTATGTGTTATTCAAAGCCTTTTGGCTAGACATATATCTAACAATAAATAAATTACCACAAGTTCTGAAACTGGTTTGAACTTGGAGTGGTTCGTACTGTGTTGGGATGGTAAGGGTTTAGCGTCCGGCATGAGAGCTAGAATTTTCATGTTGTTTTTCTTTAGTGAGACCCTTTTTTGAAGGGAAAATATTTTGTCGAGTAGGGCAGTTTGAAACACCAGGTTATGTCTTTCAAACAGTTATCAGGAAATGGAGCTGGACATTCTAGTTCCTGTGGTATTGTTATTGTTGTTGTTATTGTTATTGTGCATTTGTATAGCACTTTATATACTATTGGTATGATCTCAAACCGCTTGTGGGTTGAACATCCTTGGGACTGCAGTCTAGATCAGTGGAGAGAGTTGATGTAGTCTATAATGCTTGGGTGCACTCTGTATGTGTACAACCAGGGTGGTTGGTGCGCTGGTAGCCGCATTGTAACATTCTAACATATGCTGGTCAAGTGACACAGCGAGTAGAGCGCTCGCTTTGACATCCGTGCAGAGCCTGCTAATGCAGGTTTGAATCCTGGCAGGGCCAAACTCAGCCTTTCATCCTTCCGAGGTCAATAAATGAGCACCACACACCGTAGGTAATAATAAGCAGCGCTCAGATATCTCAGGGTTCGTAGCGCTATATAAATGCCAAATTATTATTATTATTATTATTATTATTATTATAAGGTGTGGTGTGGTGGTTGTGAGCGGTCAGTGGAATGTGAGCAGCAAGGGAGGTTTTCACAGAGTCTGCATTCTGGCAGCCAATGGCCTGTGTATGAGGTTTATGTGTGCAGCTATGCCAATTTTTTCGTGGGGTATAGCTGCATTTTATCAGGCTGTTGGGGTGTTCATGGAGTAGTGTAGGTATGTGTGCAGCTAGGCCGAAATCGTTTGAGGGGTATAGCTGCATTCAATTGTTTGTTGGTGTAAAGTGGAGGGTGAGCATATTGATATGTGTGATGGATGATAGTGCTTACTGGTACAAGGCCTCTGATTCTGTTTACTCTCGAAGCCTAACATGCATTCCATGATTGTCCTGGATATTCATTGTAGAGGATCTTCGAGTCAGACTCTCTGGTTGGAGCTGGCATATAATTTCCGCTCAGGTGGCGGATCCTTCGAATCTCTGACTCTGTTTTAGGTGACAGAGGGCCCATATTCTGGGTCCCTTGTCATGGTTTAGGGTGGGTGGCTGGTGACTCATTCACATGATGGAGATTATAGATGTGAAATCATATCGCGGGAATGTGGTCTCATCAAGGTGGGGGTGCCAGAGAGCAGATTGGGTGGAGGTAGTACTGCACAGATGGTATTTGGGTTTAGGAGGGTAGTTGGTAGCTTTATTGCTTGCATGACTTGAGCATGTATCGCTTTGTATATAAAGTGAGGTTGACATCATAAGGCTATGTTTGAGCCATAGTGCCTTAGTTTCTGCAGTAGTGGCACTGTGGATAGATTCACGGTGTGCAATGGTGGTTTGCGGAATGGTATCAGCAGGTTCAGTCCCAATTGCTGTAAGTGGTCATATTAGGTTTGTGAGTATGGCGGTGCGAGTCTGTGGGTTAGGCAGAAAGAAACATGATAGTATCACCTGGGAGTGGAGGCAGAGTGCTTCCTCATGGAAGATAGTGGTTAGGCTTAGTTATGGTGCAACCGAGCTATGGTCCCTATGATGAACAATGCTGAGGGTCAGCAGCTGCATCTCCTAGAGCCTGTCTATCACTACGGGTGGCTTTTGAGTCACGACTGTTCCTATTTCTGTGAAGGTGTCATTATTGGCCACTGGCTACTGAGGCCAGCTGTTGATATTCTGAGAAACTGCAGAAATAACCAAGTTATGGTCATTGTGGAATGTTTTGGATGAGTTGGCTTTGTTAATTCTTGCATAGTATGTGGAGCTTTTGGCTTCAAGTATAGCCCGTTTGTAGTTGTTCACTAAGGTATTGAATTGTATTTTATTAGCAGCTGTTGGGTCATTTCTCCAAGAGGGTTCTGTGGCCGGTTTATTTAAACAGGGTGCTTTGAGGGCTGATGTGGAACTCAAGCCAAATTCTATTTGGGAAATTACATCATGCACAGAATGAATATGGTATTAGATTTCTTGAATCAAACATTTGGTCTAGAGTGTATGGAGCAGTGCCTGAATTTGAGGATAGAAGGCAAGCCTACCATTGTGCGCAAATAAGGTCATATGCAGTTCAGCTGCAAGTGAAGAACGATGTTACCATTCCCACATTCACAAGGCATTTCACAATGGCATTGAAGTACAGGAAGAGACAAAAATTGAAGGAGCACGATGCATTTGTGTGTCTCAATGAATCCGTGAGATAGCAGGGGCTAGAATGTGCATACACACCTCTAGCACCTGCAAGCCATACTGAGGGCCCCCCGCAACTCTGCAACAAATCACGGGTCACGCCACACTCTGGGCCGGCCTAGATTACCACTCTTGCACAATATGCACAAATGTGCTGCTGAAGGGGTATGCCACACATTGCACTAGGAGAATGATATAAATATGTGTTTTAATGCATATGCAGCACACTTTCTGATACAAATTGGCTAAAAAGCCAGTGTGTTTGCATTTGTTTTGTAGGGTAACACCAATCCAATACATGCAAGTCACCAACAATGCATTGCTATGAAAAATGCCATGCAACAATGTTGACCAGTGTGGACACATAATAACTTTACAGTAAAGCATGCCGGGACACATTTAGACATACCTAGACTGGTTACACCAAAATGCCAGTCAAAACAATAAAACTCATCAAGAAGAGAGCACACGTTCAAGCTTGCGTCCCTGCGGCCTCTAACAACATGGGCAAACTCTTTAAAATCTGCAAAGAACTGGCCAATCCTGTTGTGGTCTCTACATCTCCTGTTCCCTCCTATGCCCTCTGTATGGCGCTGGGCTCTCACTTCTCTGCTAAAACTCAGGACATCTTCTCCTTTATCTCCTATCCCTCTCCCTCTACCTCTCTCAGCCCCCATTTGGCCATCTCTCCCTCTCCTTCTCCTTTCTCTTCTTTCTCTCTGACAGCACCTGATGAGGTTTCTAGACAAACATGATCTATGAAAGTGTCATCCAAACAGGTGCTTCCCTGCTCCTCCATATCCATCAAAGACCATATTGACACCCTCGCTCCAGCTTTGGCCAATTTCTGTAATCACTCTTTCGCCACTGGAACACTCCCCTCTACCCTTAAGCACTCCCTTGTGCACTCACTCCTCAACAAGACGTCTGCCGATCTTACCTGCCTGGCAAACTATCGCCCAATCTCCATCACCCGTTCCTTGGAAAACTCTTGGAAAAGCTAGCCATCTCTGAGCTCACTCTCCACATTGAATCTGTTGGTTGTCTCCATTATCATCAAACTGGCTTCAGGGCTGCCAGAGGCACGGAAACTGCTCTCTTGAACACCGGTGAAGATCTGCTCTCTAACCTTGATTCCAGCATTCCTTCTGTCCTCATCTTCCTTGATCTTTCCTCTGCTTTTGATATGGTCAACCACGCCATCCTGATCAATTGACTCACTGGCTGACCTCCTTCCGTGACCGCCCTGTAGAGGAGGAGTCAAGTACCCCTATCAAAAGCTCTGCCCCATGTTGCCTATATGTTGGGAACCAGAAATTGAGACACGTGCAGTGCCAATGAGGATGCCTGTACCAGAGAGAATCCTAGAAACAAGGTATCCATTGAGAAAACCCTATATGCATACACAAAGAAATAATGGTCTTTTTGACAAAGCTCCAGAGGAAGTGTGAAAATGAGTGAAAAAGAAGACTGGTGACGTCATGCAGAGCAGAATTTACACACCCAGAAAAGATGCATGAGGTAAAAGAACATAGACATTTTATAAGATCTAAAGATGAGCAACATTTCAGTCTCGGCATGAAGCTGCTCATGCTACAGAAATGGTGAAGAAAATGCTAAATCAGTTTCCACTTGTACAGATGCAGTAACGCAAGTAGACAAAGCGATTTCAAGGCTGGTTATGTAGTGAATAGTTATGGCGATGCGCCAATGTATAATACATAGGAATGTATAGAGCCTGTATATTCCACGATGCACTTTAAGAAAGGTTTGAAATCCTGTGATTGGAAGGGGTTGAGGAGGAGAGTATCCTGAGGGTCAGGAGCTGAAACGTGTATGGTGATTAGATTGATAGAGGTGGCAAAAATAATTGTGTATTAAATGGGGAAAGTGAGAATGCAGAGAAAGTAACGTAGGGTTGGTGGGGTATTTGAGTTAATGAGGAAGAGCGCCAAGTAAAGACATTTGGACGAGGAGCGATCCATAAGATAAGCCCAGAATCCTACATCCAGGGACTTCTAGAAGGAGTTGTTTTAAAATCCAAATGGATATACATAGGCTACAAACAGATAGATCTGTTAAAGAAAACAATGCACACTCTGATCAGAGTCATTTTAGGGGAGAGAGTAGCCACCAGGAGCGTTGGCAGAAGTATATGTGTGCCGGCCAGTCTGTCTGTCTGTATATTGTATGTATTATATGTGTTAAGGAAATGATGAAATATTGAAGAGGGACAACAAATAGATTGTGGTAAAAGATTGAGAGTAGATTATGTATTTATTTAGTTGTCAAAGGTATTGACTTAACAGGTAAACTGAATTAAAAGTGACACAGATGGTTTGGAGCTGCGATGATTGGTGGAAGCTCGTATTGTGTTATTTTGTGAAAAGTATTTTCCGTGTAAAACGATGGTAAGTATTCACAGTCATGATGGATTATTTTAACCCGATCATGCACCTGTGCAAACAGCTGCCAAAACACGCACCTAAGTTTAAGCAATATAGTGCAGATTGGGTTAAAAGCACAGCAGATAAAATGTTCATTCCATGGCCACAAGGGGGATCACTGTCAAAAGCAGTTTTGCAACACATGACCACATAACTGCCCACAGCGTACATGGGAAAGAAGTTCGAAAAAAGATGAACTATCTTACAGCTTTGAAAAATGTACCAGGAGGAACGGGAAGACCCGCCTCCTGAAGACTGGATGCTTAACCAGTGTAAAGAGGGGGATGTCGAGCCTTCTGCTCCCCCTACCGTGCCTGAAGTAAATGGTGATATCACGAAAGACGAGGGAGTGCATCCATTAAGGGAGCTTAAAGCAGCGGCAGGATACAGTAATCGGACACAATGAGCCACCTGCGTATAGTAGTGACGAAAGTCCAGAAAAAAATCCAGAAAGGGATGTGATCTCTAAAGTCCCAAGGGACAAAGAGAGAAGTGAACAACCGAGTTTGACTCTAGATATAAAACAAGAAATTAAGAGATTGAAAGGAGAAAAGGATAAAGCTGATGAGACATACAGAACAAATCGATGGGTGGTCAGATACTGCTCAAACTTGAAGGGAAGAGCATCGAGGTAATACGGCAAGGGGAAGATCAAGACAAGCAAGATACAAAAGGACAGGGAAAGAGAGAAATGATTGAAGGAAGACTAAGCTAAAAGAAAGAGTAGACAAAGACAGTAGCAACTGTATCACAAAGAGCAGTTAAGAAAAGAGGAAAGGGTGGAAAAGTAAACAACATATGACAACAGGAAGAGAGCAATCGAAGAACGAGACAGGCTACAAAAGAGGAACCAAGAAGAGAAAGAACAGAAATGAAGAGACAAAATAATGCAAAGAGGCAGAGATGACGAGGTGCGTAGGCCAAATGAAAGAAGGGAAGGGAAAAAGCAGGAAGAGGAAATGATTAGGGAGGAAGCAAAGAAAAAAGGGTAATTTGATGAGGAAATGGAACGAAAGAGAAGACAAGGGACACACAATATTGATCGCATTGAAAGAGAGCAAATAGAACCAAATCCAGTAGTGACATGAGAGGACATAGATGAGTTCCTCCCATTACAAGAACGTTTGCCATTACCATCTAGAATAAATCTAGAGGAGAATTTTGAGATAGAAGATATTGGAGAAAGAATCGAAAAAGCCTATCAAGAGATGAGGGAAAAAGGTGAATCAAGAAATATAGTGAAATATGATCGATTTGAAATTGCCCAATTGTGAGGCAAGGAGGGAGGCCTGTTCAGCCTCAAGCATAGAGACCTGTCTTTGGACAGGTTCACACTAAATAGAGATTAGAAGGAGGACAGTCATATGACTTAGGGACAAGATATGTCAGACGAAGAAAGAGAAACCTTCCATGGGGAGGAGGGTGGTGCATGTGGTTCTGAGGGTTATTTTCAGACAGACAAGGCATTGAGGTGGTCAGATTTGGACCTGGTTAAAGAAAGGATGCCAGAGCCTATGGCACAGCCAGAGTGACCTAAAAGACTACCTCTTATTGCGAGGGGGGACTTGCCACCTTACGTGAGTAGGCTGAGGCCATTACCAAAAGACGATCGGGAAACATTGTCCCTGCTATGAACAGGCAGACAACGGGAGACAATTGCAATTTTGTGATTTTGCAGTTTGCCTTGTTAGAAAAAGGAGAGGCCAGACTTCAGTATATTCTCTGGCCCCAGATAGGCAAGGATAACCTAAGGTGTAAGCTCCCGAGGTTGACTTCAGGTGCCGGGAAATGGATTCATGAATTAGAAAAAATTACAGGACGGAACACGTTAGCTATAGGGGACATTAAGGGCCTTCTAGCAGCTAATCTTGGGGAAAGGGCTGACAACATTTGGACGAGAGCAGGATAAGCAAGTGTCACAGCACAGAACACAGCGCATGACGGAACGCTGCTAATAATTATAGAGCGGCAGTCTGGAAAGCGCTTAGAGTACAATATCCTGATACAACGGATATGGGCGCTATAATGGCACATAAGATGCAGGAAGGGAAGGATCTGCTTGCTTACATTCAAAATTTTCAAGAGCAGTGGTCTTTGGAGACGCGAGAGCCGTGTGGGAAATCTATACCTGTATTCTATCATATACTATGTCAGGGATTGCCAGACCAGGTACAGAGACCGCTCAAGAAGCTGGTGGGTATGGAAGCAAAGCCATGGTCAGACATGCAGCTGACCATTGTGCAACACTGCTGATTGTTGCAAGAGAAAAATCGAAAGAGAGAAGATGATAGGAAAATCAAAGAAGCTAAGTTAGTGCAGAAGAAGCTGTTGAAATATGCCATAGAAGGGACAATGCTGACTAGTGGAGAAGGGCCAGGATCACAGCACGTAACAGGTATGCCACAGGTGAATGACCAATGCCAGTCAGATCAAGGGGGGAAGAGATGCATGCCAAGAGGCAGAGGAGGCTATAAGCGGAAGAGGAGGTTTCTGAATAATCAGGGAAACTTTCCGAATAACCAAGGCCGGGTTTCAGAATACGCACAATGATAGTAAAAGCATGCAAGGGGGGGACAGTTAGGAGATTCCCTCCGTGTATGTTGAATTTGTGGAATGACAGGACACATCACATGAACATGTGGGAGCTAAGAATATGTGCAGAATGGGCAATTCTCAAGAGGTGGCGGGGGAACAGCTTAGCCTCGAGCATGTAGCCCACAAAACAGGGACGGGTTTGCCAAGATCAGACAGTGTATCAAGCACAGGTTCTGCAAACAGAACATGCTTTGCAACCACAGCAAGCACCATAGAATTTGCTGCAAGGGCAGTTACAGAACCCACCCATGCAGATACAGCAGGGTGAAAACACAGGACCGTTATTGACTCCTAGAGTAGGGGGTGTCACTGTCATGGGATGGAATCCTTTTACAGGCACGGGAATACGTATGTAGCCACAATAGGACAGCTCACACAGATGTGTTCAGCATTATCGTTGACACCCAATCCTCAAGAGGAACCGAGGGTTGACGTTACCATAGGAGGCAAATTCTTTTCTCTTTTAGTAAACACAGGCCAACTCGCTCATGTATACGAGAGGGAACATTTTCGTTATCCGGTAATGCCATGAATGCTAAAGGGTTCTCTGGAGCTACAAGTAGAGTTCCTTTTACTGAGAAATTGCCAGTCTCTATAGGAGAGTGTGATATGTCTGTGCCATTGTTGTATTCAAGACAGCCACCAGTTAATATACTGGGCAGAGATTCAATGACAAAGTTAAATATGACAATTTCTTTCACTGATGAAGGCATAGTGTGCTCAACCCGAGGAATACATTATTTAAACCTGGGCAAAGTTATCATGGCATTAACAGGGCAAATTGCTCTACGAGGAACGCTGTTAGAGCCAGATGTTTTTCACTAAGGGGTACGCATTTTGTTAACGTGGCTACCCGGTATAGTGGGCAGGATTATGAGAATACCTGATGAATTTCTGTTCAGGCCACAGATACCTATGGACAAAGAGGGGGGACAGGTTTTTCCCTTTGAATTGCAGGCTTCCATAGTGCGAGGAGAATTAGCCATGCTCGAAGGTTGGGATTGAGGCAGGACATGGAGAACAGTGATTGCAATTGAGGAAGGATATAGATTGACTGACATCACTGACAATAATATGTTTAGAGATGACCCATCATATGATGAAGTAGTGTTTGAGGTGACCATTACGTATTGGATCAGGACAGAAAGGAGAAGATCCCACAGAAAATGATGATAGTGTGGCAGCGCCCTGCATGTTTTAATAAAGATATGGAGAAAGTGCCAGTTTCTTTATGGACCACGGGCCCCTATGACATAGGTCTGTAAAAGGGGGTGGGAGAAGTCAAGATTAAACTGATTACAGGAGCAATTTTACCTCAAGCAAGGCAGTATCCTATGTCTAGAGAGGCAGATGAAGGTATTTTCAAGACTATATCAGCCATGATGGAGCAAGGCACCTTAGTGAAGTCAGAGTCACCATGCAATACCACAGTGTATCCTATGAAAAAATCAAAAGGGGGGTCAAAGCATTTAATTCAGGACATGAGGCCTGTTAACCAGATTGCAGAAGCAGAGTTTCCTCTATTTCCGAAACCGGTGGCAATATTAAGTATTATTCGTGTTGAGGCGCGATATTTACCAGTGATCGACTTGAAAAATGCATTTTTCTCAATCCCGTTGCATAAAGATTCCCAAGATCTTACATTGTTTACATTCCATAAGACTACGCTGAAAAGCACATGTTTGTCCCAGGGGTACTGTGAGTCTCCATGGATTTTCAATATGGTCCTGCAGATGGGCCTAAGCAATATTGATTTGCCAAGTGTTGTGCTGCAATACGTAGATGATATTTTGGTCTTTAGCACATCAGAAGAATGCAGACAAGACTTGATTCAGCTAATGATTATTTTAGCAGAGAAAGGATATAAGGTGGACAAAGAGAAATTGCAGTACTGCCAAGAAGAGGTGTTGTACATAGGTCAGTTAATTTCACATGAAGGAAAGAAGATTATGCCTGAAAGAGCTGAGGCAATTTTGAAAACATCAAAACCACACACGATAAAACAAATGCAACAGTTTTTAGGACTGTGTAATTATGTTAGAGTATGGGTATTTGATTATAGTTCAAACAAAAGGCCCTTTTTGCAGGCCCTGAAAAAGGCACTGGTAATTCAGGAAAAAAATGAATTGACTGAGGTAATGGAGGAGGGGTTTGATGAATTAAAAAAGACAATATGCACAGCTCCAGTATTAGGGATTCTTTTTATTCTCGTACACAAATGGAATGCACACACAGAGAACAATGTTGGGGTACAAACCTTTAGCATATTACAGTGGGATTTTGGACCCAGTAACGAGTGGTCACTTCCCTTATGGACAATCATTGGCTGTAGCTGCGTTCACTACTGAGAAGTCTGCCACATAGTGACGGGGTGATCCATGACTATTTGTTCAGCATGCTTTGTTTGCTATTTTATAGAAACCAAAGGGTACACTGACATCTCAAAGAGCTACTTCATATGAGGTGGTCATTTCAAATCTGGCGATCAAAATAGTCAGGTGTAAAATGATGAACCCTGCAAGGTTTGTAGCTGAACCACTGGCAGAGGATGAACAGGTGCACGATTGCTGAAACTATGAGGCATTCTATGATGAGATCCCAAGGGTGAAAGAAAATGCTTTAGCGGCAGGGGAGATTTTTTTTATTGATGGCTCTTTGAGGATCAATCAGACTAATGGGGAAAGGCATTGAGGTGCAATTTTAGTAAAGCATAAGGCTAATGGGGAATTTGAAGTGATAACAAGTGCAAGACTACCGTCTCACTTTTCAGCACAGGCTGCAGAATTAGTGGCACTTATTGTCACGCATGAGAATCACACAGACAAGGAAGTAACAGTGTACAGTGATTCCGCCTATGTGACATCAACATTAGCACGTTGGAAAAATAGGTGCTACCTCAGAGTGGATGGCACTCCAGTGCAACATACCACATTATTGGACAGGCTTATTAAAGCACTACAACTCCCAGTAGCCATTGCAATAGTTAAGTGTGCAGACGAAGAGGCAAAAAGTTTTGCGTATTCACCTGATATAATGAGTTTTGACATGCCTGATGCGAAAGAGAAAACTGTTGTGATGATGGTTGTGAATGAAAGCTTAAACCACTTATCGAGAACGCAATTGATGGAAGTTGAAGGTGAAACTCCACAGGAAGAGAAAGACCTTTGGACATGGAGGAGGTGTTCTTTATCCCCTTCCAAGGCATTGTGCTGACAAGACAACACTGATAACCTGGTGTTGCCTGTAGCCTTATTAAGTGTGGCATTAGAAAAGCTACACTACCCTGCCCATGTCACTAGGAAGGGCCTTGCAGCAACTATTGCGGAGGACTGGTTTGTACCGTACCTGTTAGAACATGTTGCTTTTTATGAAGTAAATTAAACCGTATGTCAAATGTTTACTGCTGGGCACACAATGCGAACAGTCAGAGGAGTAATTCCTCAATTTGAATGGTCCTTTTCAGCATTTGTCCTTCAGCATATGGAAACTTCTGCTGATTTCCTGGGTATGGGAATGATCGGGGAGACCAATGGGGTGGGTCCCATTTCAGGCTCTAGGATATGGAGGTCTAGTATGCGCCTTAATTCTTCCTCCACTTTTTTTTTAATATTAATCGGGAGGATCTATGTGATCACTGCGCTGCCCGTAACAGGCAGACGAAAATGTCAACGCCAATTACGGTGCGGCACCGTGATTAGATAGATCACTGTGCCCACATCCCCCTGGCCCACATTATGCTTTTCAACTTCCCACCCCACTTACCTTGATTTTGGCACCGTCCGCACCCTTCTATCCCTGCGGCGCCACTTCCTCCCACTAACAGGGTGCTTTCCTTTTTTTTCTTTCTTGTCCCCTGCAAACCCTGACTCCTGTTATGGCACCCGAGCAGAGCGGGGGACACCCCCGCAACCCCACTCTGCTTGGGCACAGTAAATGTCACCCTCATTTTGTATGCGCCTTAATTCTAAATGTGGGTGGTGCGGTAGGCGGGGCATGGCAGGAGGCTTTTTCAACCCCCAATTTTTATTAAACACATGGAATAAGAATATGTTTTTGAGGTGTAACGATTTTTATTTCTATTTCAAACTTACATTTTGTACTACACATTTTCCATTGTTATACTTTATTTCTATCTTGTTATTGCATATCGTCTATTTAATTAAAATATATATATATATATATATATATATATATATATATATATATATATATATATTATTGACCCTTGATTGGACATTCCGTTATTTTGGACTGCTATAATACTATGCTGTTTGGGTTGCCCAAAAGGAGTATGGCCTTCGTTGAGTTAGGTTTCCACAAAAAGCAAAGGATGTACATCTCCTAACTGTGCCTGTATTAGCTTTATTATTGGGTTCACACTTGGGGTGTGACACTATGCCCCATGGCCCCCACCCTCCAACCAAACACTATGCCCCATGGCCCCTACACCCATCCAAACACTATGCCCCATGGCCCCCATACCCCAACCAAACACTATGCCCCATGGCCCCTACCCCCAACCAAACACTATGCCCCATGACACCCACCCCTCAACCAAGCACTATGCCCCATGACACCCACCCCTCAACTAAACACTATGCCCCATGGTCCCCACTCCCCAACCAAACACTATGTCCCATGGCGCCCACCCCTCAACCAAACACTATGCCCCATGGTCCCTACCCGCAACCAAACATTGTGCCCCATGGCCCGAGCCCCCCAACTCAGCATACAAACTCACAATCATACACCAATACACTATGCACCCATACAAACCTGAGCCCCCTAACCCCCAACTCAGCATACAAACTCACAAGTATGCACCCATACAGACCCGAAACCCCACCCCGCATTTCAACATACACAGCACTTCACAAAAATACACACTCAGGCAGACCTGACAACCCCCCAGAGCTGCATCTCAACATACACAGCACTTCTCAAAAGCACACGCTCAGCCAGACCCGACACACCCCACCACCCCCACATCTCAACATACTATGCACTTCACAAAAACAAACACTCAGGCAGACCCGATACACCCCACACCACCGCATCTCAATATACACAGCACTTCACAAAAACACACACTCAGGCAGACCCGACACTCCCCCCCACCCTCGCATCTCAACATACACTGCACTTTCACCCAAAAACACACACTCAGGCAGACCCAACACTCCCCTCACCGGCGCATCTCAACATACACAGCACTTCAAAAAAACACACACCCAGGCAGACCCGACACTGCCCCCACCCTTGCATCTCAACATACACTACACTTCACAAAAACAAACACTCAGGCAGACCCAACACACCCTCCACCCCTGCATCTCAACATACACTGCACTTCACAAAAACACACACCCAGGCAGACCCGACACTGCCCCCACCCTAGTATCTCAACATACACTGCACTTTCACCCAAAAACACACACTCAGGCAGACCCGACACTGCCCCCACCCTCGCATCTCAACATACACTGCACTTTCACCCTAAAACACACACTCAGGCAGACCCGACATCCCCCCAGCCCCGCATCTCAACATACACCGCACTTCACAAAAATACACACTCAGGCAGACCCGACACTGCCCCCACCCTCGCATCTCAACATACACTGCACTTTCACCCAAAAACACACACTCATTCAGACCCGACACACCTCCCAGCCCCGCATCTCATCATACACAACACTTCACAAAAACACACACTCAGGCAGACCCGACACTGCCCCCTCCCTCGCATCTCAACATACACTGCACTTCACAAAAACAAACACTCAGGCAGACCCGACACCCCCCCCCAGCCCCGCATCTCAACATACACAGCACTTCACAAAAACACACACTCAGGCAGACCCGCCACTGCGCCCACCATCGCATTTCAACATACACTGCACTTTCACCCAAAAACACACACTCAGGCAGACGCGACACCCCCCCCCCAGCACCGCATCTCAACAGACACAGACTTCACAAAAACACACACTAAGGCAGACCCGACACTGCCCCCACCCTCGCATCTCAACATACACTGCACTTTAACCCAAAAACACATACTCAGTCAGACCCGACACACCCCTCACCCCCGCATCTCAACATACGCTGCACTTCACAAAAACAAACACTCAGGCAGACCCGACACACCCTCCACCCCCGCATCTCAACATACACTGCACTTCACAAAAACAAACACTCAGGCAGACCCGACACACACCCCACCCCCGCATCTCAACATACACTGCACTTCACAAAAACACACACCCACGCAGACCCAACACTGCCCACACCCTTGCATCTCAACATACTGGGCCTCATTACGACTCAGGCGGTAAGGGGTTTACGGCGGCGTAAACAGCGCCGACCCTTACCGCCTGATTCCGAGGTCCCTTAGCGCCATGGAGGTTTTAACACCTGCTTTTAGCAGGTGTTAAAATCCATGGCGCTAAGGGACCTTGATGTTAATTACGCCACCGTAATTTACGGTGGCGTAATTAACGCCTTCCCCACTCCCATTATGCCCTATGGGGCAAAAATGGGAATGGGGAAGGGTAGATGGGGATTGGGGACTTACCGCCCCGCCAACCTCGGAATGGGGCGGTAAGTCCGCCAACCACCATGGCGTAAACGTAGTTTACGCCATGGTGGTAAAGGTACAACCCAGGCGGTAACTTACCGCCTGGGTCGTAATGAGGCCCACTCTGTACTTTCACCCAAAAACACACACTCAGGCAGACTCAACACTGCCCCCACCCTAGCATCTCAACATTCACAGCACTTTCACCCAAAAACACACACTCAGGCAGAACCTCCCCACCCCCCACCCCCGCATCTCAACATACACTGCACTTCACAAAAACAAACACTCAGGCAGACCCGACACACCCACCCACCCCCGCCTCTCAACATACACTGCACTTCACAAAAACAAACACGCAGGCAGACCTGACACACCCCCCAGCCCTGGATATCAACATACACAGCACTTCACAAAAACAAACACTCAGGCAGACCCGACACCCCCCCACTCCTGCATCACAACATACACATCACTTCACAAAAACACACACTCATGCAGACCTGACACACCCCCCAACCCTGCAACTCAACATACACAGCACTTCACAAAAACAAACACTCAGGCAGACCCGGCACACCGCCCAGCCCCGCATCACAACATACACATCGTTTCACAAAAACAAACACTCAGGCAACCCTGACCCCCCCCCGCATCACAGCATACACAGCACTTCACAAAAACACACACTCAGGCAGATCCAACACATCCCTCACCCCCGCATCTCAACATACACACACAAACATACAGGCAGCACAGACACGACACACAAACATAAACAAGCAAACACACCCCCAACCCCCCCACTTTCCAGACGTGCTTGAAGGCAGGCTAGCTGTGATGCTGGTAATGTCTCTGGCACTACGGCTAGCTTGGGCGTGGCAAGGCTGAAATGCCATCCGGCATCAAGCCTTACTGGCTACACCAGCCTTAGTGCTGGCCCTCCATTGGTGCAGCACACACGCACTACGTGACTCATAGGAAACATGTGGTGCGTGTGCCCTGAGTCAAAGAGGGCCAGTGTTTTGTCCGGCCCAAAACTACATGGCGGGCCACAACTGGCCCAGGGGACGTAAGTTGTGCACCCTTGCTGTAGGTGTATTGATGTCTTTGTAGAGTTGGAGCCTGATAGGGCAATATATCCCTCACTCACTGCCGCGGCCTCAAATGGAACCATAAGACGTATTCCTGAGACTGTTTGATGCAAAATTCACAGCCGGTCCTCGGGTTGATGTTAGGAGCGGAGGCGGCCCACGCCTCCAACCCCATCTCAGAGGAAAGCTGTGGTCTGGGGGACCACACCAGGTCTGTCAAATTCTACGCCAGTGTGAAGCTGGAAGGAGCGGGATGTTCACTCACAAAGCTTATAGCCGTGTTGCCATTCACACTCAGTGTATTATATCAGGAGACCCACAAAGAAGCTCTGGGCTCAACTCCTTGAAGCATCATCGCTTCCCTCTCTCTCGTCCCACCCCTGCCCTAACCCCACCTTCCACATAACGATGTGGATGGAACATAATCCAACAGCAAAACCCCAGGGATGTCCTACTCAACAGACTTTCCCACACACTCTCTTGAAACACTGTCATGGTTTGAAATAACATAGCACTTTCTTGATAAGAAGCTCTGACATCTGACTGTAATTTCTACGTATCCAAAGCCATCTCTTTTAACATATCCCCTGTGATTGGGAAGAGAAAAGGTAAAGGTCTCACTATCTATGAGAACAGACCATGTGTATGTGGGATGATTCCACCCACTTGTTGCTCTATCATGCGGCATCACTGTGTTTTGATGCCAGAAACATCAAAATGGCCGCAAAACCCTTGTGCGTGCCAAAAAGCTCTGGAAATCGTGCTTTGCAACGCACAAAATGATGGCTGCCCAATCTGCCATGCATGTTGTCAGTGGCGGAACAGAAATCTCAATCCTGAAACATGTCACTGGGCTCCACAACATGTGAAGATGGAGTACAGAAGGAAAGGCAGTGCTTTGCTAGATGAAACCTCCAAATCTTGCTTTAAATCCTTTTTTCTTTGTTGCTGAAACTGAAGAAGGTCGGTACAAAACACCCTCAAACATCCAAAATTCTTGCTGGGTGCTACAATTCACCATTGTGAACGTACAATGTCCTGAAAAGCTGAAAGCATCAAGGAATTTCCACAGCAAAAGTGGCTCTGTGGATCTGTCAAAATCTGGGTGCAGTACCCTCGGCCACCTGAATGACAGCTGTCATGGGCCTGCAGGATTAAAACTTTAAACATGTATAAACTAAAATCAAACGTTTGCAAGCTAATAGGCCTGTTATTGAGAGTAAGCCATCTTGTAATTGTTTTGATTCCATGGTTTAAAATCTTGAAGAAGTATTTAGCTGTGATTTGATTCCACAAGTTTGTTGTATGCTAAGGAAAAATGCAACAGAATTAAAATTTAAATTTAAGCCTGGCTAAAGCAACCAAACCGGAATAACGGCTTTCCTCACAGAGGCACGGCCTCCCCCTCCAGCTTCCTCCACCAGGAAATCACACCTAACTGATAATTATAGGGTGTGGGAAGAAGCTGGTCTGCAGTGGGGAAGGAAACAATGAACAGCTGCAAAGCAGGAACGGCTAGGTGTGAAGACCGTCGTAAAATGGCCTCTGCCAAGAAAACGGGGAGGAGACTGCTTCTGAACTGCTGGGAGACAGAAGGGGGTGGAGACAAAAAACCATCTGTGGCTAAACATTCACAAAGAACATTTTGTTTAAATACCTATAACTTGCCACTTAAAATTGTCAAAAACACAAAAATAACAGAATTGTAAATCAAATTTTTGGATGCACATTTCAAGAGGCTGCAAAATCGTGTGACATCATTTGGAGGGAAATGGCAGAAAATGTGATTCTTCACCAAATGTATTTCCGCTAGAAGTATGAAACTCTATAGACTTATGCCCACGTTATACGCACACACTTGTAGAAATTTGCTGATAAATGGGACATTGTGTTTCTGATGAAAAGGGCGAAATTCTGGGAAAAGCAGACACAAGATCCCACATCTACGGGGTTTGGAGGAGTAGCTGCTGTACAAAATATGTAATCTATATATGTGGTTGTTATAGAAGTTGCATATGTGTAAATATGTATTGTGTCAAAAGTAGATTTTGTGTTCAAGAGGCTAGGGGTGGACTCTAAGCCTCATAAACCCACATCATAAAGATGACACATTGTTTTTCTCCTCCTATCAAGGTAGAAAGGAGATTCTGACCAATCCCTGTCAAAGGGGCAAGCTTAGGCTAGACCAGCACACACACACCCTTCAGCATAGCATAAATAGAGAAAGCAGAGGGCAAAATAAAACAGACAGATTCACCCACTATCCGAATGCTGCCGGAGCACCCTGCTGCAGAACTTTCCCTCCTCCTTGCTCCACACTCCATAAACTTGGCAAAGCAGAACCAATTGCATAGCTGAACCACTTTCAGCTAGTCCTCAATTTCCAGAACCAGAACCAACCCCACAAACCTAAGGGGAACTAAATTACAGCCGGGCTGCACTGTACTGCTTGCCTGCTGAAATAATTATCATCAGAACCAAAAAGGGCAGATCCAATCCAGTCCTGTGCCGTGCTGGGACCAGAGTGCATTGCAGATCAGATCCAGTCATGTGCCGTGCGGTGTCCAGAGCAACTTGACGCTGCCAAATCTGATGTGTCCAGCAGTCTGTCCTGACCAGAATCCCTGACCAGAATCCCTGACCAGAATCCTGATGGTTCAGTTTGAAACATATCTAGTGAGTATCTATAGATAGAACTGTGTCACTAGCCTATGTACCTTGCTTAGTTAATCCCTTTCTTAAATCCATCCTATCGTGTCTTCAGAACCTGCATTGTTAGAAATATTTTTGAATTGCCTGAACTCTCTATCCAATCTCTCTTATGTTCCTCCTGTGCTAGCTTTGTTAAAACTTTCTCTGTGCTAATCTTTTCTCATCTGAAGAAGGCGGGACCACTGCAGGCAGTCACCCTGATCAAGTGGCTGTGTTCCTGTGTGGTATTCATTGTCTTCATAGTTATCCTCTAGTGTAAGAAATCCTTTTTGTCATTTTAAAAGTGCATTCCCGTTTCCCATTCTTGCGCTTAGCTCGAAAAAACAACCTCCACTAAAACGTCCATAACTTCCTCAGTTTTTGTGCTAGAAACAAAATGTCTAAATCTAAAACCACATCCCAAATCCTTCCAGTTATCCTGTTATCATGATTATCGCGGAGTGAAAAGTCTGCCGCAAATTCCGATTTTGGGAAATTCTGACACATTTAAAACAGCTTATGATTGCTCCAGACCTCAATTTTCAGATTTCAAATTGTTTCTTGGTATTAACTCACTGCTAGTATTTGTGTGCAACTATCCAATGCGTCTCCCATAAGGATTATAACAATTTCAGCAATTTAAACCATAATTAGTGTTTTTGCCCAATCCATTCTCAAGATAACTTTAAAACCCATTCAGACAGCTTGACAGTCAATTCTGTTTTCTCTTGTGTTTGCTGGGGGAAAGTGGGATTGTTATTTTGTTTGAATTCTGCCATTCCTGAATACCTGCTCTCTCCTCCTTTCTCTTTACCTTGCCTATTGGTGGTTGAGGGGTACAGGGGGAACCTTTAAGCACAGTGCTATTTGATCTACTCACACAAACAAAAGTATTATTTCTGTACTGAATTGTTTTGTTCATTATTACTCCTTGTGTATTAAAGAGATTATTTTGTGTTACATCACCCCATTGGTGATTATTGTATACCCATTAAAACATATTGTGATTAAATTGTAAATACATAAATAAATATTGTAACTTTGCAAACCAGCCTGATTCCTGGTTCAGTGTGACTGGGGAGGGGGGGGGGGGTTCCAGGAGAGGGGCGTGATATGAGTGGTACATCGTTCAGATTAAAAGAACTTTTAGACAAAAATAAATAAGGATTTCAGTTGTGCATTACACGCTAGGCATTGACTTGGGTGTGTGCTGGATTAAAATCACTTACATGTACCTATGGAGGCATTTCTTCGGATTCCGAGATATGTACAACTACAAAAAGAAGAGGGTTGCTTTACCCATATTTTAATACTCAGCAGTAGGAACGACACTCATCCCAAGACATGACCAACTTATGTAATGCCCTGCCTTAGATAAGCAGAAGGACAATGCTCAGGAGCTGTATGGGATGAAAAAGCAGGAGAGGTTAGGTAATAATAGAAACCGGAATCCCTTTCCCGACTGATTAAACATAAGGGCCAGAACTCATACCTTGAGTCTTAGGGCAGACACTATAATGATTTGTCCTCTGGCCCTGTTGCTTCACAGTGGTTGACAGACTTTAGAATGGTAGGGAGTTGGAGAAATCAATGGTTCCCCCTATGAAAGGAAACTGCAAAGTATCAACCAGCAAGTCATAAATGTTCTTGGAATAACAAAAGGAATAGTATCACAAAAGGGAATCTAATTGCCTACAGCGTAGAGAATATGTGCAGGTTGACCCACACGGTCCATACAGTGGTTGCAAGGAAATCTCCTGTGGCATGTGGCATGTGGCTTTCCTTTTGAAGGCTGAGAGAGTGTAGGAGAGTGTAGGAGCCGGCAGTATGTCCAACATTTTGCGTGGATACATACATGGCAGACATTTTGGAACTGGCTCTTCTTGAGGAATCCTAGCAGCCATCTTTATATGGGATGTTGCTCCATGCCCACCAACGCAGATTACCTGGAGTGATTTACCATATCCAGAAGTATGGTCTAGTCCAGCTGGGCTGCCAATGGCTGTCCAGCTAGAGTGAGGCTCTCCCCTGTGTGCCCGGATATGGCCAGAATTCTTAACACTTATTGTAACAAGAAAGATTCCCCAGTCAATTTACCATTGGATATATGTTTGTTGTCTCAAAAAATACTGCCACAAACATCTTCGAGTTTGATGCAAATCAACCTCATCATACGTCTTTTAATATTACGTATCCTGCGCTACATCTTATAATTGTAGTGGATTAAGGCCCTGATTCACAGGGCGTTTTCCAATGGGGTTTTGGCATTATAAAACGCTTCTGTGAATTATGCCTTAAATAACCTAGCCTAAACCTCTACTGAAAGCAATACACCGGTAGCTGAGGCACCATGCAAACATGCTAAATGCATAGTCATAGATCATTAGGCAGTTACTTGGACCTCCATGCCATCCACATGAATCTGTTGCCTTGAGCGACCATGATGATCTCAATGCCCCTGTTCATCGGCTGAGTCAGACGCCATGCCTTAACACTTATGAGGTTATCAAGCATATAGCTCATGAATTCCATTATAGACCTCCTTTGAGCTAATCACAATGTTCGGAATGCAATCCATAATCTCTGGTATAGAACTCGTTTAAACATTCTCAGTTGAGTAGCAGCATAGAAACAATTTTTGTCTGCTGTTAAAAGGCACAGAAGATCAAATGCAGTTAATTTCCCTAAAATTGCAAACAGCAATGAAATGTGTACCGTTGATTTTGCTTTGTTTATTAAAATAGCATTACAAGTTACATTCCCCACCAAAATAAAAACACGTTCCCTTTTAGTTGCACTCCTCCATGTGCTAATAGCCATATAGCTCTGGGAAGGGGTCATTATAACATGAGACATTTGAGACTGTTTGTTTATGCCACTTAGTTTGTAAGGCCCAATTGAACTATGGATGAATGAGAAGTGAAGATAACTTTGCAGAATTATTTGTTTACTGTCTCTTCTTTTCATAAGGGATCTTGGTGGATGCTGCTGGTTGTTTAGTGAGTCTCCTTTTACTGAAATGGAAATTAGTAAATGGCAGGGAAATCCACATGCGTTGACTGACACTTCAGCAAGAATTTAATTAAGGAGGGATTTATTCTACCATAGGGAAATCTAAAGAAGATTCTCTCTGAAACAAGTGTGAAATGGCTGAAAATGATTCAAATGCAAAATACTAACCCATACAGATCTCACTTTGTCATTTTGATAGCATGCTCCAGCTATTCACCACAGACTGTAATACTGCAGAGGGAGTTGTTTGCTGCTAAATTATTTTGTCATTATAAAATTCCAGGAGCAATATGAGGCAATACGCTGTCTGTGTTCTTTCTCACTTTGGTGAAGGGAGACGGCAATGCGATATAACACTAAGACAGACAGCCCTATGGCAAACCTTTTAACAGTGACTGGGAAAGTGTCAAGGACCTGTGGGATCAGCTTTAAAGGAGATAGACACGACTAGGTCTAAAGATTACTGAGAGGGAAGATGGAGATTGTGTCTGGTATGGCTGCTGTGTATATTAAATGAATAAACACTGGACCCGGGGGATGGACTGTGTGGCAACAGCCCTTGGCCCAAGGTAAAGGCTAGTGGTAAATGATGGCCTTAATGTCAAGCCCTAGTGCCGTTACCAGCCAATGTAGTCCACAGAGCTGGTGTTTGTTGCTATTAGCACCCCCCATGCCCCTTGGTATGCTGAGAGCAATGTATTTGCATATTTGTCATAAATACATACTCACATGACATGGCCCCAATGGTAACGGAGGGTGGGGTTTCATGTAAATTCTCTCTTCCCTTTTCATGGCATCCATAGGCCGGTGGTAAGATGTGGATAGTCTCTGAGGCGCCATAAATGCAGGACCCTTGGGTAAATGGGGGCTTGGGAATGTTGGGAGAGGTGGGGTGAGGCGATGGAAGCAGCAAGGGAATTGTAGGAGGATGCCCATCCGGTGCGTCAAGCATGCGGCCTGCTTGTATTGTATGAATCATCCGGGGATTTGAGCAACCTGATTGGCTGAGGCACCTACCGAGAGGACAAATAAAACATTTAAGTTACACAAGTGACAGCATCTGTGAGCGATTTGGTGGCACATTTTTAATATGGATTTCTTCGACCACAACATAGTGCAAATGTACTTGCATTCAAGTATTACCTCAGTGACCTGGTACTCATGGTAACATTGGTAAGCTGATCTGATCAAAAGAAGGTCCTTTACTGGTGGTGGGGACATGTGCTTGTTTCTGTCCTGTACCTATATCAGAGAACAACATAAAACCCATGGTTAGAGCAGCTAACATGTGTCTGGCCAACAGAGCAGAGCATGTCTAAGTTCACTAGCCCGAAGTGCAAATGTTACTGCAGGCTAGGACACATAAGTGGGGTTGCAGTATACATTGGATTAGGTGGGCGACCAGATTGTCTCTGGAGGGTATAACAATAGTCTCTGTCATTCAGCTGCAAGAGTACAGTCCCCTACAGATATGGTGTATGATATATTAATTTAAGATCACACAATAGAATGTACAATCCTTGCTTTGTGCATCCCTTTTGTCATCCACCCGTGCTGCAATAATGTAAACCCTCTGGGGCCTGGCACCTCTCTTGGCAAAATCTCTGTTACCATTCTCAGGCATGGCTGAACTTTTGTAACCCCAAACATTGTTACCTGGGCATCGCCAAAATCATTCAAAGGCTCATAGCACCATGGTAATTACTGACAGGCAAAGCCTTCAGGGCCACTGTCTGACAGGGCAAGTTCGGCCTGACAATGATGAGAACAAGAACGATATATGTCAGTGTATTATTTGTGGATCTTTCCTGCCAATATAGGCATTGTTACGTAGTGTTTCTTTTAACAGGGAAAGAAAACCTGCTAGAGGTTATTTTACATTCAGCTCCTGCAATATGCAAAAGGAACAGTAGAAAGAAGGCTTAAGATGAAAACGTGTGTTTGCAAGAATATATACATTTGAAACATTAGATGAAATAAAGAAAGCAAAACCTAACATTTCTTATTGATAATGTCAATTTGTCCTGTTTTTCTTTCCAGCTTAAAGTTAATAAATGTTATGTATGTTATGTTATTTCGCATTTATATAGCACTCTATATATTAATGGTTTTACCTTACTGCGCTGGTAGGTTGAACCCCCTCGGGGACCGTAGTCCAGGTCAGTAGAGAGAATAAGGTGTCATAGGGTGCTTGGGGTGCCAATTATGTGTGCAGGTGATGTAATTGCCCGATGGTAGGTGCATCCTAGCATTAGGTGACTTCTTATTAATATCAATTGAATGTGTGCAGTCAGGCAGGTGTACACCAAGCCTGGGTTCTGGCTGCGTTTGACCTGTAGGATGCTTATGTGTGCAGCTAGGTCGGTTTGTCATGGGATATAGCTGCATTTTATTAGAAAGATGAGGTGTTTATGGGGTAATGTTCGTATGTGAGCAGCTAGGCTGAAATTGATTGAGGGGTATAGCTGTACTCTAATTAAGTGATGGTATAGAGTAGAGAGTAAGCATAGTGATATGGGGGTGAGAGTTTGGGTTGAGTTATGATCTAAAACATAGGTACGTAAATTACAGAACTATCTCATTCGGCCCGTTCTAGTTGTGAGTCGAGAGAGTGAAAGCAATTCTAGTTGTGTAGCGCATGCAAGTGAGCCACAGTGTTATCCCAGGGGGTACTTCAAAATGTGAGTTAAAGTAGTTTTCTAGAAGCGAATCAATCTAACAAGAACAATTCCTAAGCATTTCAAAAAATCTCAGTAACATGACAGCGTGCACCCTCTAAATTTGAATCAATGTAATAAAACCAGCTCTAGGAGAACTGCACAGGCAGGCAATGCAGGCTAGTAATTTCACAATACTATTACAGTGGACACTTTCTAGGTTTGGTTCAACGCAATGGCAATAGTTTCTAACAATTTTCTGAATTTGAGTCAATGCAGTGCTAACAACTTATAAGTCAATACAGTGCTTACAATTTTGTAAGGTTGAGTCAATACACATAGCAACTTTTGTGTGCAACGCAGACTAGTAAATTCACAGTACTATCACCGTGGGCACTTTCTAGGTTTGGTTCAATGCAATGCTAACAAGTTGCAAAGTGTATGACGCAGACTAGTTAATGTGACACAGGCTAATCTTCACAATTCTAACTAAATATGGTACTTGCTAGCATTCACAATTCTGCCTAGCTGCGACTGAACTAAATGGTCCCTAGCCGGGCCATGTGACTGAGGGTTTCCGAACAGCCTTTTAAGATGAGTAGCAGCACCCTTGAGCTAGATGGGGATGCAGATTCGTACTTTTGTACCAAATAACTATGACAACTCAATAGTTTGGCAAAGGAAGTCCTTTTAATGACAAGTACAAAAAATGGGGAGTTCAATGAACATCAGAAACTGCTCGATCTTCCTTCTTGCCTAAACTCCACTTAATTTCAGAAAAAACACAGTATTTATATCAAAAACTCATCATCACTGACGTGCAATCTTCAAAACCTAAGATACAATGTAATTGGTTATAGGAAGGTAACTTTAACACAGGTACTATAACTGTATGTGGTAACGGGGAGAGGGGATTGGATAGTCAATGTCAGGTGGGGCAACTAAGCCCTTCCTTCAAAATGGCCACTATAAACATGACTAAAGGTACAACGTCTCACTGGTTCTACTCACTATAGGACCCTAGATTACACGGTCCACTATGATTGGGTTGGCATCAACCCCACTCACACATTTCCACTCACATCTAACAGCATGCAGAACAACCAGCCAGGTGAAGGGAGTTTGTCTGCACCCCAGATTCCCTCCAATAATGTTACAATCATTCATCACCTCAGTGTTCATGTGTCAATTACTTCTTTGTAGTTTGGGCTCGAGTCTGCTTCTTGGTCTGAGAAAGTTAAGGAGTATCGGTATGGCAGGAATCCATGCATAGGTGTGAAAGTCTCATCCCTTCCTGCCTGCCTTGTCACGTGATTTGGACACTGTTAAATCGGCTTCTTCTTCATGTATTTTTGTGTATTTGATTTAATTCTGCCAGTCTTCTACCATCTGTGGCTTATCTTGACCATTCTAAACAGGAAACTCTGTTTCTTTTCTCTTTAATTTTATCCACTGTTGGCCTTTTCCAGCCCGATACGACCTTGGCTTCTTAGGATGGTTACCTTCAGCTGGGTTTCTCTAAGTCTTAATTCTCGATTTGTTTGATGCAACACTCTCCTCTTGAGACCTTTAGTAACCTTTGTTCAATTCTGCTCATGTGGGTAGTGGATTTTCACTCATCTATAAAGTGCTTTTTGAGGTATATATATATGTATAGTTGGCACTTGCCACAATCTATTTTACTAGTAAGCATACGCAAGCTTCACAATGTCTTTGCTTCTTGTGGTTTCTTGCGTCTGTACACGTTTATACTAACTGAATATCTTCATCGTGCATATGGCATACGTTTCTGCATCTCGACATCAACTGTTTCACCTTAGGCTCAAGATGTCACTTAACCATGGTATTTCGTCTCTTTGTCAGTATTCTTAGGTCATTATATCTTCTATATGTGCATCAGTCCGATTTCTTATGACGTCACCATTCACCTTTCTTTAGTATCTTCTTGGCTTCTTCGGGTATTCCATTCTGACAAACGTCATGTTGTCTTGCCTGTAGATATGGTTTTCTCAATGGGTACCTTGCTGTCCAGGTTTTCTTAGGTGTTGGTACTTCAATAGGTGCTGTTACTCTGATAGGCACTGGGCAGAGCCCGACTGCGACTCTCTGCTGGTGTATCTGTCCTCCATACATCACATATTTTGGTGCAAACGTACCTGCTACTATGAAGGGGGTGGCTGGAGTGTTGATGGTGCTTGGCACTTCCTCTTCATGATGCAGGCTAATGTTCACAATTCTAACCAAAGGTGATACTTGCTAGCATTCACAATTCTGTCTGGATGCGACGCAGGCTAATGTTCACAATTCTAACTAAATGTGGTACTTGCTAGCATTCACAATTCTGTCTGGATGTGACTCATGCTAATATTCACAATTCCAACTAAATGTGGTACTCGCTGGCATTCACAATTCTCTCTAAGTGTGGCATTTGCTATCATTCACAATTCTGTCTAGATGCAACGCAGGCTAATGCTCACAATTCTAACTAAATGTGGTACTTGCTAGCATTCACAATTGTGTCTGGATGTGACGCATGCTTATGTTCGCAACTCTAACTAAATCTGGTACTTGCTAGAATTCTCAATTCTGTCTGGATGCGACACAGGCTAATGCTCACAGTTCTAACTAAATGTGGTACTTGCTAGCATTCTCAATTCTTTCTGGATGCTACTTGTTAATGGCATATTTACCATATTTAAAGATGGAGGCTACGCCTAGACTTGAGATTCAGTTATAGTGGGAGAAAGGCCTAGGTTTCACAATGCAGCAGGTTTCTGAATGTAATACTGTAAGTTTAGTTTTAAAGTGGACACAGAAGTTTTGATATAACTTGAGAGTACATTTATAATGGGCGATTGCTAGTGATGAGTATTCCCTAAGAGATTGATGCATGTGACATTCACCTGGCAAGGTATGTTGTGAGGTAAGGAAATGTAGAGTGCCAGGGCTTTTTGGAGTAGAGTGATTGCTCTACTCCCCACCCATTCCACACTTACTTTGGTCGCTGCCGCTTGTTGATGGATGGCCACTGGCTTCCCTTACTGACACCTGGAGCCACCTCTGTGGGAGCTGCCCTTTGCCTTGGGGGCCTTAGCTGCAGGGGCTGCACGGGCAGAGGGCTGCCCTTGGAAGGCCAGTTATGACCAGGTGGATGTATCAATCAGGGGAGGTGGGCGGGATGGGATGCGGGAAGGGGAGGGCGGTATTGGGAAAAGGCCAGACACAAAGAACTACACCCCAGGGATGTAGACTCTAGATGCAGGCCAGCAAAGAAAAACAGGGTCAGAAGCCGCTAAAACACTAGACAAGGCCACCAGATTAGCACACAGTGCTCACCAAAAACGATTGAAAAAACACTCACACCACTCAAACAGGCCAAAAACCGTTTACAATGAATGTTCAAATATGCACTGAGCATCAACCAGCCCCTAAAGCTGCTTCCAAAGTGGTTTCCTACCAGATCCTTTAAGATTGCAGTCCTCAAAGAAAATGGAAAATAGCTGCTGGAAGCAAGGCACATACACACCTGACTTTTCCAACCAATTGCAAGAGGGGAGGGCAGGAGTGGGAAAAGGCCAGACACAAACAAAGGACTACACCCCAGGGACTAAAAAGTCTAGATGCAACCCAAAGCCCTCACCTTTTAAGCAGGTTTCTCCCATTCATGCACATCCTAGTCATCACTCAAACAGCAGGGTGGCATTCCTGAAAGGACAGTCAGCTAGCCAATCAGGACTGGGTGCATTCAGGTATTCCTAAAGACAAAGGACAGGGGGGTTTCAGGAACCTCTATCATTTCCTGCCCTTCCAGACACACTAGTGCCAGAGGCGGTCTTCAGTCCTGAAGCCCGGCAAAGGCAAACGAACAAAGGGACAACACCTGGTTTGGTGCCCAGAGACAAACACTACAAGGACCTTTCCAAAAAGAAACAGTGAAAAAAGACCAAGACCTGTTTAAACAAAGGGGCTTAAGGCACCATCTTGAAAAACATGGCTCCCATGATTTTTAGCTACTGATGTTCGCAGTCGGGAAGAATCATGTTAGTTTGTTGTAAAACCAATGCCACCAGCCGTTTCAATAGGAAAGGGTAGCATTTGACTTCTACATGACTATTTAGACACAGGGGATTCTATGTAACCCCTCCAGCACTCCATTGCAAGATGGTGTGTGCTGCTTCTAGAAATTTGGAAAGACTTGTAAAGACAATTTCATTTTACATTCTCTGGGAAACAGTAGTTTATCCCAGAGAAGGTATTTAAACCTGTGGGAAGTCTAAAAGACATTCCTGTGTCACTGCACTGAGGGTGCTGTGTAACACACATGTAAAGATGATGCCTATTGAGTTGTCTAAAACTCCATAATCAAAGAACACAAGTGAAAAACCCACATCAAAATACATGAAAGAGTGGGAAAAAAGGCTCACACTCTTCCCAGGTATAAAAAAATCAAGTACTCAAAATCCAGCAAAGTTGCTGGGGTTCTCTAAGGTGAAGGGAATTAGCACATTTATGAGAATTCTCCTTAACAAAGGTTTATGATCAAACCTAGAAATATACAACTGCAGAACAAAATATAAAAGCATTTTCTTACAAACCGTGCCTGTTCACCACATACCATGAAAGGTACTTTATGCCAATTAGGACTTTTCTTTTGTGGTCATTATCTTTCCAAAGTGAATCATAAAAATCACCAGAAAACACTGTGCCACTTTCTACAATCAGCCTCATTTTCCAGCCTTTACCAATTGGCAATGGAGAGTCGGGAGGGACACAATACCCCCCTTAATTTTCCGCTCTGCATGTCAAACGTCGCTGCCTTACCACCAGCACAGATTTCTCTGCTTGCACAAATGCTATGGATTCATATAGAATCTGTCTGAAATTAACACCTTGTAAATGCATGCAGATTTCATAAAATGCTTGTGCAGTCGTTAATGAGACGTTTAAACTGGTTTCCTCTCTACATTTCCGCTACGTGCTGGCAGAATTGAACCTTTCATGGTGGAGTCCTTGTTGCATTTAAGTGCCAACGGATGTGCCCCTTTCCCTACAGCAAACGACTCAAAGAAAATAACCCTGTGTGTCTTTCAAGACATGCTTCAACTAATCTTGACCAACAGGGGGCAAAGAATGAAGCAATGGAGCAGGGCATCCAATGAATGATTGTCACACCCACAAATAAAGCAACCACAAATAACTGGTCAGATGACACCAAGTGTTCTGTACTCCTTGCAATGGGGACTCCAGCCTACGCCATGGTCTTACCCCAGAAAATCTTGGCTGACTAACTAGTGGGAGAGGCATTGTCCACATTCAGACTGATTTCCCCCTGCTGCATCAAATGGCAGGAACATCAGGAATCAGGAGCCTCGAATTCCAGTCTAACCATTTCACAACAACAGCAGTGTTGTCAGAGGGGGAGCTCAAGAGGTAGAAACAGAATACGGTTTGCCCCTTCAGATCACAGAATGAGAACAAGGCAATGGTAAAATCATCAATAAGCAGTCCTACAGTCCAAGAATACCAACTGTTAACCTTTCCAAACATGCCCCCAGCACCTTTGAAATTAGCTTGTTGTGTAATGGCTTCCCCTGTGTCCCAACCAATACATACCTCTTTAATATACACATGCCCAAACAGTAAAGTGACTTTTCCATCAATGTTGAGTATATTGAAGCAATATGCCCCGAAGCGGTGCGCCGACCCTGTAGTTAACGGCCCGCTGCTTAAGTTAAAGGCCCAGGCGCAGTGACGGTCCCTTAATGAGGGCAGCAGTGCCGTTACCTACAGGGTCGGCCTGCCGCCTCGGGGCATACTGCCATTAGCACCTGTGTAGTTTTCTACATGGTTGCTAAAGTATATATATTTTTTTAAATAATTTTAAAAAAGAAACTTACCATTGCGTCCAGGCCACAGAGTGCTACTGACAGTCGTAGTCCATTTTCATTGTTGATGACTGTAATGTCATCAACATGAAAATGGACTGTGGAACAAGAACACTGTGGGGCTAAGGTGTGGGAAACTACACGGGTGCGAAGGTGAGTGGGAAGGGGGAGCGGGGAAGGGAAGTGCCCCACACTTAATGAAAGTGCTCGGAATACAGCCTTACCTTTGTGAATATAGCACGCCTTCCAAGCATTTTCATTGGCTGAGGCCACCTCCCAGGTTGGTAACGATGAGAACATCACTTGTTTAAGAATGTGTTCTAGATGTTGTCCTCCACCAAATGTGATACCAGCAGAGATTGTAACATTTAGAGTAGGGCCTTGTGCACCCTGAGTGGAGATAAGCAGCAGTCTACAATAAAGCCAGCAGACAAAGTAGGAGGAATAATACTCATGGACACATATGATTATGAAAAAGAATGTCTGAGATTATTCTCCGATTCAAAACCGTATGTTAAACTGGGAAGATACCCCAAGGGCAGATTGGAAAGTGAAATAAAAGCACCACCAATTAGGCTGTATGTAACGAATGGATAAGTCACGAGGAAGGTTCGTTTCTGAACAAAACAACATCTAAAATGGCAGCATTGTATATCTTGCCTACAATTTACAAAAGCCTGGGCTTTTGGATAGACCAATAGTGGCTGCTATTGATTCAATTCTTGAACTATTATCAATCAATGTGGATTATTTCCTCAAACCTATAGAAGAAATGCTATGCTACGTCCAGCATTTGAAAAACATTGTCACTATCGCTGAAGTGGCATTGTAGACGCTTCTGACTTGATTGTCAGTTTAGATGTGGAAGCATTGTATACCAGAATTCCACAAGCAGAAAGCATCACTGTTCTTGAGGAATTGTTAAACAACAGAGATGCACTACATGAGGTGCCTACACATTTGACTCTGGTGGGTGCTCAGCATGCATTTATGAAAATGGTGTTTTTGTTTAGAAACCATCCATATAATCGAAAACAAGGCCCCAGCATAGGTTCTACTTTCGCTCATATATTGCAAATCTGTATGTGGCCATTTTGAGGAAAATGACATCCGTGATGAAGCAGCCAACCACTATACACAATTCAAGTGTGACCAAGACACATTGACATCCTCATGTTATGGGGGATCTATTGAATGGTTGAATACATTCTTCCCATGGCTGAATAATCATGTCCAACATATCCGGTTCAATCTATTGTTTGATCTTGAATGAATGCCATGTTTAGATCTGCATACATTTAAAAGAGATAACAGACTATTCTTAGCATTGTATAGAACACCCACATTTAAAAACTGTTTTTTACACTATAATAGCTTTCATCCAGCAGGTCTGAAGAAAAAATTACTTTAAGGAAAGTTTCTTAGAACAAGACTAAACTGTGCCATGAGAGACGGCTAGTCTGAACATGCTGTGAACTTACAAGAACGTTTAAAAGATCGAACTTATACTAAACAAATGATTACATAAACTCACAAACGAGTAGCACGTATGAATAGGAGCCTGTGCTTGGCCACAACAGGGAAATCCAAGATGGAGGAATTAGTTTGTGTAACCATGTTTAGACAGATTAGCAATATGATCAGAAAATATGTACTTAAAAATGGCATCTGGTCAAACAAAAAGGGATTCAATCTTTTGTAGAAGCTAATTTTTGCATTTAAGAGGATTGCACCTCTGTTCTAAAGACTTCTGCAGACCAATACACTGGCAAACACACAACAATAAATCACATCAATGTGGAGGATGGAACTCATCCTTGGGCATGACAAATGCAGCAATTGTCTAGTCTGTCAATTCACTAATACTATTAAAAAATGTGAATATGACAACATCAAATGGACGATGATGGGTCACACAAATTGCAACACTCCAAATATAATTTACATTATTTACTGTCCTTGCAATTGATTGTGTGCGGGAAAAACATCAAGACCTGTGAAACAAAACATTTCTCAACATAGATGTATCAGACATAATAGTATGTAAGATATAACATTAGTAGAGCATTCAAAAATATCCAAGCGCAATGACAGAGATGTTAAATGGTTTGCATTGGAACAGATATCACCATACCCATGAGTAGGGACCTGCACCGCAGTCTAAAAAGACTCGAACAGAAGGAGATTTACTGTCTAAATGCCCTGAATTTTGAGATAGACATATGCATAGAATAGAATGATGTATTGTTTTGCTTATCACTGGCGACATGTGTTTATGTTATTAAGGGGCCGATTCATGGAACAAACGTGCGCCGAAAATCTTCGCGCAAGCAGGCGCAAGCAGGCGCAAGCGGAAATAAACAGGCGCACGCGTGCGATTCATGGAAGTCCCTGCGAGTGTACACCCCGGGATGTGCGCCAAAGCCGTGCATGGCGCACAAGTCACTGCAACATCCCGAAAGGCGTGCGCGACGCGCACAGTGAAAGCGCACAACCTCGGCGCATACACCAGAAAGTGGGCGGGACACGGGGCGTAACGCGCAGAATGGGGAACAGCGCGTGAAAAAAAGGGCGTAACTGGGGATGTATTGCAGGGAAGCAGACGGAACACCCACACGCACTCGAACCACACGTATTCATGGAATCGAATAGGGCAAAGCCACGCACAGCCAAAGACACGCACAAGCCAAAACACGTCCGCCACACGAAGGCAGGCGGTAGCGTCCCTGCCTGGGGGAGCGGGCTATGTGTATTTCAGGGGTTCGCGTGAACTTTTTCACGCGATCGGGCCTGGGGGAGCAGGCTACGTGTATTTCAGGGGTTCGCTTGAAGTTTTTCACGCGATCGGGCCTGGGGGAGCGGGCTATGTGTATATCAGGGGTTCTCGTGAAGTTACTCACGCGATCGGGCCTGGGGGAGCGGGCTACGTATATATCAGGGGTTTGCGTGTAGTTTCTCACGCGATCGGGCCTGGGGGAGCGGGCTACGTGTATTTCAGGGGTTCACGTGAAGTCTTTCACGCGATCGGGCCTGGGGGAGCGGGCTACGTGTATATCAGGGGTTCGCGTGAAGTTTCTCACGCGATCGGGTCTGGTGGAGCAGGCTACGTGTATTTCAGGGGTTCGCGTGAAGTCTTTCACGCGATTGGGCCTGGGGGAGCGGGCTACGTGTATATCAGGGGTTCGCGTGAAGTTTCTCACGCGATCGGGCCTGGGGGAGCGGGCTACGTGTATTTCAGGGGTTTGCGCAAAGTTTTTCACACGATCGGGCCTGGGGGAGCGGGCTACGTGTATTGCGGGGGTGCGCGGGAAGCAACACACGCGATCGAGCGGGGTACGTATATTTCGGGGGTGCGCGGGAAGTTACACACACGATTGAGTGGGGTACGTGTATTTCGGGGGTGCGCGGGAAGTTACACACGCAATTGAGCGGGGTACGTGTATTTCTGGGGTGCGCGGGAAGTCACACACGCGATCTCATCAGGGTACGTGTATTTCAGGGTGCAGGGGAAGTATCCCACGCAACATCAGCAGGGTACGTGTATTCCAGGGGTGCGCGGGAAGTTCCACACGCAATTCCATCAGGGTACGTGTATTACAGGGGTGCGCGGGAAGTTCCACACGCGATATCATCAGGGTATGTGTATTACAGGGGTGCGCGGGAAGTCGCACACGCGATCTCATCAGGGTACGTGTATTTCAGGGTGCGGGGGAAGTATCCCACGCAACATCAGCAGGGTACGTGTATTCCAGGGGTGCGCGGGAAGTTCCACACGCAATTCCATCAGGGTACGTGTATTACAGGGGTGCGCGGGAAGTTCCACACGCGATATCATCAGGGTACATGTATTACAGGGGTGCGCGGGGAGCAGCACACGTGAATTGCACGTGTGGGTCCTCCCAGGTGTTCCCTCTACACCCTCCACGGCCCCTGCAGGTGGCTCGCACCACAGGGGCCTACCCAGCACATGTCATGCAGGCACCCCATCCCCCATAGCCATGCCCACCAGCCAACCCACATGTCAACTTGCACTACTGACCACCAACGCATGTCACCCTGCACCCACAGCCACCAGGGGCAGCCTCCACCAGGCCCCCACCCATGTCTCCCACCACCCCCACCCCCCAGTCACCAGGGGCAGCCTCCACAAGGCCCCCACCCATGTCTCCCACCAGCCCCACCCCCAGCCACCAGGGGCACCCACCACCAGGCCCCCACCCATGTCTCCCACCACCCCCACCCCCCAGCAGTGCAGGGGCAGCCTCCACCAGGCCCCCACCCATGTCTCCCACCACCCCCACCCCCCAGTCACCAGGGGCAGCCTCCACCAGGCCCCCACCCATGTCTCCCACCACCCCCACCCCCCAGCCACCAGGGGCACCCACCACCAGGCCCCCACCCATGTCTCCCACCACCCCCACCCCCCAGCAGTGCAGGGCCAGCCTCCACCAGGCCCCCACCCATGACTCCCACCACCCCCACCCCCCAGCAGTGCAGGAGCAGCCTCTACCAGGCCCCCACTCATGTCTCCCACCACCCCCACCCCCCAGCCACCAGGGGCACCCACCACCAGGCCCAAACCCATGTCTCCCACCACCCCCACCCCCCAGCAGTGCAGGAGCAGCCTCCACCAGGCCCCCACCCATGTCTCCCACCACCCCCACCCCCCAGTCACCAGGGGCAGCCTCCACCAGGCCCCGACCCATGTCTCCCACTACCCCCACCCCACAGTCACCAGGGGCAGCCTCCACCAAGCCCTCACCCATGTCTCCCACCACCCCCACCCCCCAGGCACCAGGGGCAGCCTCCACCAGGCCCCCACCCATGTCTCCCACCACCCCCACCCCCCAGCAGTGCAGGGGCAGCCTCCACCAGGCCCCCACCCATGTCTCCCACCACCCCCACCCCCCAGTCACCAGGGGCAGCCTCCACCAGGCCCCCACCCATGTCTAACACCACCCCCACCCCCCAGTCACCAGGGGCAGCCTCCACCAGGCCCCCACCCATGTCTAACACCACCCCCACCCCCCAGTCACCAGGGGCAGTCTCCACCAGGCCCCCACCCATGTCTCCCAACACCCCCACCCCCCAGTCACCAGGGGCAGCCTCCACCAGGCACCCACCCATGTCTCCCACCACCCCCACCCCCCAGCAGTGCAGGGGCAGCCTCCACCAGCCCCCCACCCATGTCTCCCACCACCCCCACCTCCCAGCAGTGCAGGGGCAGCCTCCACCAGGCCCCCACCCATGTCTCCCAGCACCCCCAGCACTGTGGGGCACCTGCCAGCAGGCCCCCACCCATGTCCAACTCATGTTCCCCACCCCCCAGCACCATGGGGCACCTGCCAGCATGCCCCCACCCATGTCCAACTCATGTTCCCCACCACCCCCACCCCCAGCACTGTGGGGCACCTGCCAGCAGGCCGCCACCCATGTGCAACTCATGTTCCCCAGCCAACATGTCATCACAATCTAGATCCCTGGTCCTTATGGTGAGCCTCCAAATGCAAAACACCCACCCGAGTATTGCATCCACCGACTCATAATTTGCAATTACATCACAGAACACCAATTGCAAGTTCCGAAACAAACACATTTCCCTCACGTACACCCAATGGGTGTCAGTGAATCTCAAAACACATATCATGAAATGCATGAAACCAATGAGATACCACACATTGAAGTTCACCAAAAATAATATGTATTAAAGGAAATATAAATAGAATAAAAAATGAAGAAACAGAAATGTGAATGTACAAAAATGAAAAGAAGCATGTCCGTTAAAAAAAGCAAAACCAAAAATAAAATTCCAAAGTAATGTTGTCCAAAGTCAATGTCCACAAAACAAAATCCAATGGGAAATAAAAAAGAAAGCCATTGCTCCATGGTTAAAAAGTGAAAAAAAAATACAATCCAACTGCGAACTATGTACATGGGAACAAGCCAGGGTCCATTATCCCAACAAAATAAAGGAAACCTATCTAACTACACTAACTAATACAATAAACTATATACAAAAATGTGGCCAATGTCCGAAAGTTCCAAATAAAATAAAAACAAAAATGAAACCTAACACTACCTACATAACTATGTACAAGGGCAGCGGGCTAGTTTCACGGCTCACTTGTGGATGTCCCAGGCCAGGGCATCATCGAACTCCTCCTCAATGTCCCGGAGGCGGTCCTCCTCCATGGCCCCGAGGGTCCGCAGGGCCGTCGACGTCTCCACCTCCAAACCCCTGCGGATTGCCTCGAGGCACTCGGCCCGCCTCAGGGCCCTCCGCATGGAGTTCTCCGCCCTGACCATTGTGAGCCGTGCCTCTTCTGCCCGCTGCCGCTCCGCATCTATGGCGTGGCCCAACCGCTGCCACACGGAAGACACTCTCTGTCCTGGGTCCTCCTGCCCTCCGGCTGATGCCTGCCCCTCCGATGTTGAAGGCCCCGATCCTTCATGGCTCCCACCACGTTGCTGCTGCTGCTGTGCCTCTGCCCGTGCACTGCCTCCTGCTGCCTGCACATCCTCCGCCGGCTGGGGTGCAGTCGTTGATGTGGCCACCCCTGCTGGACGTCCGACTCCCGACTGTGGCAGGGATGCCTCCTCCACCAGCCTGGCCGCACCGTCAGAGGCAGCGCCACAGGGCACCCAGGTGACTGATCGGTGGGAAGATGGCACAGAGGACGACTGGCGCGTAGGGGGTCCAGTTGAGGAGGGGGTCGGAGCAAGCCCCATCAGACGGAGGAATCCGGCCTGGGTGACCTGTCCCAGCAGGCTGACGTGGTCAACGAGCCATTCGAGATGACGTGCAGTCTCTTCATGAAAAGACTGCAGGTCACCTCGCATGGCCCGTTGACGCAACGCCACACCAGCCAGGACATGCTCAACCCGGACCTGGATAGCCACGTCCGCAGGCAGAGGAAGGCCCGTTGATGTGAGCTCATCCCCTGCCTGAAAACGGGTCTGGACGTAGGCATCCCTGCTGGTGCAAGATGATGCAGGGACAGGATCAGGGACAGGATTGCACACAGGCACCTCCGCGGCGGCCTGTGTTGCCTCCTGTCCCTCGTCCTGCACTGCACCACTAGCACCAGTGGGATCCCCACCTCCAGACCCCGTCTCTTGTGCTTGCACAGCCTCCTCCACCACCAAACCCCCCACCAACCTGGATGACTCCGTGCCATCTTCCCCTGTTGGGCCCTGTGGGGTCCCAGCTGCCCCTTCTGCTGCCGAGGAGACCAACTCCAACCTCCGCCTCTTGGACCTCCCCTCGACAGCTGCGGCCTGGGACGTGGCACCGGACTCCTCACTCACCGATGAGATGACAACATGGGAGGGGAGCCGGGCCTTGCGTCTCCGGCTGGCGGTGGGATCCCCACCGCTGTGCTCCACAGCACCTTCTCCGCCCTCTTCATCAGTTGACGCTGCAGAAAGGGAGAAACAAAACACAGGCATCAGGGCACTGTACAATGGACACATACACACATGACAGTTGTACATGAGTGGCATTGGCAAACCTCAGACATGTCATCTCAATCCCCAACACACATGTCATTACAACTCGCACACATGAGCCATACCACAGCCATATCGCAACTGCTACCACCATCCATACACATACAACAGCATGAGCAGCCAAAGGTGAGCCAGACATCACATGCAACACAGGAAGTGCACCACACATGTACACACACCACCACACTTGCATGCATGTGTACACCTCTGCCAAGTGTCGCACTGTTCAGACGGGCATCCATGTCACATCTGCCAATCAGGCTTCCACATACCGCTGTCACATGCATCCATGTTGCATCACTGTTGCACTCTTGTCAAATACACACACATGCACATGTACACAGTGCTGATACATGCAGCCGAAAACAACATACATGCGTGACATCAGGGACATGTCTACTTACATACACATTCATCCAAACATGTGTGCCCACACAACTGCATTTGGCATGCAAGCCTACACACACAAGCACCATCCATGTCTCACACATTACAGCCCTCGCATGTGTCAGCCCCACGGCCCTGTACACCCCCACCCATACTCGGCCCCATACAAACAGATGTGCAACCTGCACACTACTGATTAATCACCACACGCACTGCTCACAATCAGGATGCATGTACACTCACCGCTCGACTCCAGACGGGTCTGCTTCTCAAGGACCTGGATGTGGAGCACTGGGGATATGCGTTCCAGGTCCCTCATCTGTTCTTCCAACAAGTGGCCCCGGCGCCCCTTGGCATCCGCTGCCTTCAAGAGGCGCCGGGCCTTGTTCAGGGTCCTGGACCTGAAGTCCTCCCAGCACTTCTTGACATGTTGTAAGTCGCGGACTGCCACCCCCTGAGCGTTGATGGCGGTCATGATGTCAGTCCAGATCCGAGTCCGTCCTTCCTTGTCGGCGCGGGAACTTCCGAAGAGGGCATCATACTGCCCCAGGACTTGCTAGACCAGGACACCAACTTCGGTGGCACTGAAGCTGGTGCCCCTCTGCCTCTCTGGCCGGGGGTTGTCAGAGGTCCCAGATGTTGTTTGCCCCGACATGACAACCCCAGAGGCAGGAGTGGGTGGGCAACTGGGTCCTGGGGCTGGGCTGTGGAGCGATGCAATCCCAGTCGGGAGTCTTCGGTTCCAGCAGGGGTGGTCACAGCAACAGCACCCCTGGCTGATGTGCAGGCAGCAAATGGCAGGGCACGTGGGCAGCAGGCAGTCAGGCAGCAGCAGATGGCAGGTGGGAGCGTGCTCGGGGCTCTGGGGGGCAGTAGTTCGGCCTTCTGGGCAGGAGCGTGGTCTTCCGTGTGCTTACGCGTGGCCAGCTTGATACGGAGTGATTTGGCACGTGAAAAATCTGCACGTCAGCGTGTAATTCGAGGAAAGGCCCTTAGCGCATAAGCGCGTCTGCACGCATACGCATTTTCATTGGACAGAAGGCCCCTCGAGCGCAAGCGCCCCTGTGACGTGACGCGTACAGACGTGCATGGGCATTTCAGCGCGCGTGAAAAACTGCACGTCCGCGTGTAATACGAGGAAAGGGCCCATGTGCGTAAGCACGCGTGGAAAACTGCACGTCCGCATGTAATACGAGGAAAGGCCCTTAGCGCGTATGCACGGCAGCACGCATATGCGATTTCATTGGACCAAAGGCCCTTAGCATGTGAGCGCGTCTGTGACGTGACGCGCGCAGGTGTTTCCCCTCATTGCACGTGATGACAGAACACACGTGGATTTCCACCAATCGCGTGTGAAAGTTCCCGGCACCCCGGAACACACGTACCCAGGCTAATCGCGTGTGGAACTTCCCACGCACCCCGAAACACACGTACCCTGACCCGTTGCGTGTACGCTCACTCCCCTCCGATCACACGCGATGACACTCGGACCGTATCCGAATATGGGAAACCCGCGCACGGCAAAAGACGTGAACAGGCGTC
The DNA here is from genome assembly GCF_040938575.1 of Ambystoma mexicanum. Classification (NCBI taxonomy): domain Eukaryota; kingdom Metazoa; phylum Chordata; class Amphibia; order Caudata; family Ambystomatidae; genus Ambystoma; species Ambystoma mexicanum. Next base: position 692,318,023 of record NC_090923.1, read on the forward strand.
AACGCGTCTGCCACACGAAGGCAGGCGGAAGCGTCCCCGCGCACAGCATAAAAGTGCACGCAAACAACAAACGCGTATATACAGCTACGATGAATGCCCCATTTGTCGCTGCACTGATCGTGGGACACCGCAGGAGGAGGAGAATAGCCAGGGCACGCATTTTCGCACCACGGGCAAGCCTTTTTGGGATGCCTGACGACCAGGTCTATGGCAGGTATAGGTTTCCACCCCATATCATCCTAGACCTGGTCAGGGAGTGGGAAGATGACCTCACATCCCCCACCCTTTGCTCCCAAGCTTTGAGCCCCTTGGAGAAGCTGCTCAATGTCCTGCATTTTTTGGCCACTGGGTCATTTCAGCGGACCACTGCCATAGTGGGGGGGGTCTCACAGGCCACGCAGTCACGCTGCCTACACCAGGTACTGGCAATCATGACAGCGCGCCCCTCAGTCCGCAGGCACATATACATGCCCAGAACACCCGCAGAAAGGCAGGCCGTTGTCCTGGATTTTTTCAGGGTGGCCCCCTTCCCCAAAGTGCTCGGTGCCATAGATTGCACCCATGTGGCCCTACGTCCACCTAGGGCCATTGAGCACATCTACCAAAACCGCAAGAACTGGCATTCCATCAATGTACAGGTGGTATGTGATGCAAAGGGAATCATCACCTCTGTCTATGCAAACTACCCTGGCTCCACCCATGACAGTTTCATATACAGAATGTCCGCCCTGAGCCGGACCCTGGAAGCTGGGCAGCATGGCGACACATGGCTCCTAGGTCAGTACAAATACCCTTGCACATGCATGCAAGTCACACACAGACAAATATCCAAACCCTAATAATCTCAACTATTATCACCTCCCCAGGGGACAGTGCCTACCCTCTGAGCAACCACATGATGACGCCAATCCGGAACCCCACCACACCACCCCAGGTAAGATACAACGCCACCCATATTGCAACCAGGGGCATAGTGGAGCGCACATTCGGAGTGCTCAAGTCACGTTTCCGCTCCCTTGACCGCTCTGGTGGGCAACTACTCTATGCACCACCAGTAGTGTGCAGGATCATTGTGGCAGCATGTGTCCTGCACAATGTTGCAACACGGCAGGGCGTCCCGGTGGACATGGTGGTGCCCCCACATCCCCAACCACAGGCACAGGCGCTGCCCATGGGAGGGGACAGGGCACGTGGCGAGGAAGCCCGGACCCAGCTTGTGGCCACATTTTTCACCTAAACTCCCACCCCTGCGGAGTGCACACAGGCCTGGCACATACCAGGTGACAATCGATGATGACAAAGAGACAGTTAACTGTCACAACCCTACCACGCTGAGAAAGTTGCCATGGAAGTGCCACATCCTCTGCATCCCTAGCTACTTAAACACAAGCTATCCTGTGTGACCAAAAGGCACACATATGACATATGACATGATATGGGCCATACACAAGTATTCCAAGGCGCAATGAGGCAGGGAGGGGGGAACAAGGGAACACAGAGAACGGTACTACTAGGCCAGGTGTCATTGAGATCGTGCAAGTGCAGGGGTGGGGGGAATGGGAAAAGGGGAAGGATAGGGGGGAGTCCAGTACAGGGGAAGTAGCCCAAAAAAATAATACATAGGTCGCCTGGTGGCAACTACAAAGGTAAGTGCAGAAAAGTGCTGGGAATGGAGGGCTGTAGGGATAGAGAGACAGTACTGCAGTGCAGGGGTTGCCAGGGAGGCAGTGCAAGTGGAGAATGGCTGGGCCAGGGACCGAGGTCGGTGAGAGTGGCCCAGTTGCAGCTCCTGTGCAGTTCCAGTGGAGAATTCCGCAAGGGAGAGGCAGACAGTAAGCAGAAGCAAAGAGGAAGGTCTTGAGGTGCTTCCAGAACTGGAGATGATTCCCCTCAATTTCAAGTCAGGCCATAAGTCTGTTCCAGGGGGAGGGCCCTGATGCGGAGAGAAATCTACCCCCAGCTAGTTGCTCTGAGAAGCGGATGACCCGGACATGCAAGGTGTGCATCACACACACCTGCAAAACAGGCCATGGCCATCACTGTCATGTCACTCAAACCCTCCCAAACATCAACATGACATGGCACGCAATACCCATACACCAATGCAGTAACGATAAGGTACACATTGCCATGTCCTAAATGCACAGTGGCATCGGACACTGCTGCCTGACCCGGAATCAGATGAAATGACAGACCAACAAAATCTCCCACCCAAAATAAGTCATTTCAAAATGCATTACAACAGTCGTAGACGTAACATCACAATGAATGCCTGTCTACATGCACATTATGCATTGCAAAATCAACACTGCAGCTCATGTGTGCAGTGTCCTACTCCTGCATCACACTGCTCAGCGCACAGCACAGTGAACAGCCATTGTGAGTGATGCACACCCTGAGCATCACATCTAAGTGACAGACCACGTCAAACATCAAATTAGGCATGTACTGGATCCATGATCGGTCACAGAACATGTGCTGCCGGGACACAGTGGGCACCAGAAGGCAAACAGTGCACACGTGGATATGGAAGGGTGGGAGTACATGTAGTGCATCAGAGTGCAAGTGTGTGGTTCTGCAAGGACATGCACTCCACATATGCATGTGCACTCAAGTGACCATCAGTGTTCCCTACACATCACATGTGAACATCTACCATGTGTACACCCCAGCATGTCAAACCACAACTATCCCCTCGCACCTGAAAGGAAAACACAACACATGAACAGGCATTGATCAGCAGAACACAACAGGTACATAGGATACCACCATTACTATGTCAGAGTTCCCATCACACTGCAGGGCAAGGCAACTATCAACAACAACCCCCCCCCTCCCTCACAAATGACCATGACCCACTGAACAACTGCACCTGGGTCATGGAGCCTCCACACCTCAATTCCACCTGGCCACAGGATCACCTTTACCCTTCGTCACCATCTCCCACCTTGTGTGTAAAAAGATGCCTGAACCCTCAGAATCCACACTCATTTCCAAAATCACAATATCCAAGGCATAAAAACGAACCCGAACACCCTCCAGTAGATGACTTGACGTAGCAGTACCTCACAAAGGCCAAGTACTACCACAATGATGCAACAACCAAGGTAGCACAGCAAAACAATGTCACAACAGGATGTGAGACATGTGTGGTACATGACATAGGATGATGCACCATGAATGGATGTGTACTGTCACAGGTCCCCTGTACAGGCGCGGGAGTGTCACGAAACAACCACCCCCACCATGTCCCGGGTGCCTGCAAGGTCAAACTCACACAGGCCCCTGAGACCCTGGTGGGGAATGAGATTCAGGGATATGCAGTCGGGACAGGTGTTGACACACTGGATGACTGGAATGAGTGGCAGGAGAGGGGAGGAGGAATGACACATGAAACTAGGGAATGCACGAAAATGTACAACCTGCATGAACACATACACAATCCAAACAAACTTGAACATCATTGTCATGGCCTTCTGTAGTCCAGGCTCAGGAGTGGTACGAACCAACCACCCCCTCTAGGGTTTTGGCGCCTGCAAGTTCGGGGCTTACACAGGCATCCGCAACCCCAGTGGGGAAAGAGGGTCAGGGAACGTTGCTTGGATAGGCACGGGAAGCAGGAACACCGGGTAGAGGGTACAGGTTTCAAAATTGCATAGGATCACGGGTGATTAGGTAGAAAAAAACATACCAAATTGAACCACACATACATCCATGCATCAGTACACTCCCCAGCAAGCCTATGCAGAGCAGTTCGTAAGAAAAAACAACAAGACACTTAGCTCTGGTTTTGAGTGCTGGCCTCCTGCCTGCGCACTCTCAGGTCCGGTTACAGGAGCACTGCAATGCTGCAAAGAGACCCACAGTCAACAACCTGTACGTGCCAATTACACAAAAACACAACACCAAACATGCCCCATAGCAACAAACTACTCTACAAACAGACAATCTGTGGTTGATGCTTCGTACCCATATATAACATCAGCCCTGTGACAGGTCAAACACAGTCAATGCAGTAAGGCAGCCGCTGGTGGGTGCGTGGCAAATGGAACACCAATGTGTCACAATTCACACAACATGCAATGTTCCCTGGGTAAGCAGACAGACCCATATAGCAAGCCATGACTACAGAGCAATTGCGTACCACCATGACCGAAACAAAGTTGGCAGTGCATTTATCATGAAGTACGTGGAAAAGACATGCACTGCACCCGAGTATGTACCTTGCTGTATGTCCCTGTGAGCTGCCCCTTCCCATGTCTCGGAAGGCTACATGGTTGATACAAGTGGTTCAATGGACCTTGGTGTACCAGAGGGTATGTGCCACTGCCCCTGCATGTGTCTCAGACAACCCTACTATCAACAGCCATCAGTCCACAAACACATCTGAGCTGCATTGTGTGCTTCAACACCAATATTCGTCTAAGCTCACCCTCAGTTCTGTGACTAAGCCTGCATGTGCAACTCGCCTGGTGCAAGCTTTGCTGTGTCGTGGTCCCCCTGTGATGCTCACCTTGCCTGGAGTTCCTTGGAACATGTCAGCAGTTCTAGGATGTGGGTCTGCAATCACTGTGCCTCTGCTTGTGCACACATGTGCATGTGGGCACCAACAAACAGGTCCAGAATTCCGTCGTCCAATGGGCCATGTCTGCTGGCAAAGGTGCTCTGGAGGCTCATCCCCCTGCAGAAAGGGCATGAAACACATGATTAATGTTTCAAAGTCATCTGTGTGTGTCTCATCAGGCATCTCATTACTTGACCATGTCAGAGATTCACATCACAAATCACACCATCAGTCCGTCTTTCACCTCCAAAGTGTGGAACACTATCTACAGCATGAATTGCAACAAGCACATGTACAGGAAAGATATGAAACATACTACACAATGCATAGCAATCACATGTCCACATTAATCATGGCACACCCCATCTAGCAAAAGCTGGACAATGACACCTAAATCATCCCCACTAGGGGTGTCAACACAAGTCACACAGCACCAGACATGCCACAGATATGACAGTCCAAAGCCCTTGTGTAAAATGCTGTAACACCGAACCATCCTTGCAAGCCCATGGATAAGGGAGGCTGGAGTGGCATATGTGAGTCAAGGAACCCAAGCAGCAAACACATACACAAGACAACCATGAAGGGCCCAGCTGGAACAGACAGTGGATGCCTTCAAAAGCCACAAAGCACCGCACCGTCACATGAAAGCACAATAGACTAGCAATTTTAAACTAAATCAACTATTAAATAATTACACTAACTATGGAAAACCTACATTACCTATTTAAACTAACTATCAAACAGAAACTTAACTAACTGAACTAAAAGAAAAATCAAAAATGGCCACATACGACCCGGGGGGGAGGGGAGGCACCCAGGAGGGGGGAGGTACAGGGTGCTGCTCAACATCCACATGCGATGATGCTGAGCCAAAAAAAAAT